>NC_134418.1:85494399-85801977 GCF_030867145.1 Opisthocomus hoazin
TCCAGAGAAGGAGACTCCACAGCCTCCCTGGGCAGCCTGGGCCAGGGCTCCGTCACCCTCAGAGGGAAGAAGTTCTTCCTCATGTTCAGACGGAACTTCGTGTGCCCCAGTTTGTGCCCATTGCCCCTTGTCCTGTC
This sequence comes from Opisthocomus hoazin, assembly GCF_030867145.1. Lineage (NCBI taxonomy): Eukaryota > Metazoa > Chordata > Aves > Opisthocomiformes > Opisthocomidae > Opisthocomus > Opisthocomus hoazin. Next base: position 85,494,537 of record NC_134418.1, read on the forward strand.
GCTGGGCACCACTGAAAAGAGCTTGGGCCCATCCTCCTGACACCCACCCTGCAGATATTTGTAGGCATTGATAAGGTCCCCTCGCAGCCTTCTCTTCTTCAGGCTGAACAAGCCCAGCTCCCTCAACCTCTCCTCGTAGGGAAGATGTTCCAGTCCCCTCACCATCCTCGTAGCCCTCCGCTGGACTCTCTCCAGTAGCTCCTCATCTTTCTTGAAGTGGGGAGCCCAGCACTGGACACAGTACTCCAGATGAGGCCTCACCAGGGCAGAGCAGAGGAGAAGGAGAACCTCCCTCCTCCTGCTAGCCACACTCTTCTTGATGCACCCCAGGATCCCATTGGCTTTCTTGGCAGCCCGGGCACGCTGCTGGCTCATGGTTAACCTGTCGTCCACCAAGACCCCCAGGTCCCTCTCCGCAGAGCTGCTCTCCAGCAGGTCCACCCCAATCCTGTACTGGTGCATGAGGTTGTTCCTCCCAAATAAGAAATAAGGGCATGGGTGTTACCTCGGTTTTATGGAACAGTGAATAACAGATAAGCTGTAGCATGGGGATGGCTTCTGTTAAAACCTCTTAATGGTAAGATGCCAGAGGTAATTAATGCATGGCATCGGTGAGCAGTGTGCTGCCTCCTTTGCCAGCCAGGGCTTGGGGATGGACTCGCTCCCTGCTGCCTCCTGGCAGGGAGTTTGGAGCGGCTCTGCGCTGCCTTTCTCCAGTCCTCCTCCTCCTCTCCGGGCCTGGGCATTGATGGTCTCCATTTCAGTTAAAAGAAGCCTTGGGAACTGAAGTTTCATGCTGTGATAAGGTCTCTGTTCTGTAGTTGTTTCTGTTGCCGCTGTTTCACGGCTGCGTTCATGACTCGTACGGGTTTACACCAAGAGGGCAGTGGATAGGGGAGTTGTGCTGAAAATAAATATAGCTTGAGATCTAGACAGTCAAATGTATTAAAAGTGGATCAGAATATCTAGAAAGCTCTTAGTTCTGTCTGTATAATAACCAAGGAGGCATGTTTGGGAAGGCTGAGGAGGGGCATCTCTTACCTGTCATTTGTAACGTGAAGGTGCGTGCACTTCAGAGGTCCCTATGGCGGCGTTCAGGGACGTCCTGAAATCTCTGCCGTTTTCTCAGTAGTGTTATATGGGTTGTCTGTGTGGATTTAGGATTCTGTGATCCCCGTGAGCTTTGGAACGCTTTGCTTAAATTTGTCATAATAATTGACTTAAGTGCTGGATTTATAATAATTGTCCGAAGTGAAAATGATCTATAAAGTTGCTGCTTTATAGAATTAGATGACATACGGTTCTTGACATTAAAAAACAGTTTGAAAAAATGATTATAATTCTAGGATTTTTAGATTGCTTCAGCACACTAAACTATTTTTCTTACCTTTTTCCAGTTGATAAGCTCTATGAGCTCCGTAGCAGAGCACTGTCTCCCCTCCTTATTACGCACCTTGTTTGACTGGTACAGGCGTCAAAATGGAACAGAAGATGAATCTTATGAATACAGACCTCGGTCTAGCACAAAATCGAAGGGGTAAGAGTTTTCCTTGCAGAAGTCTGTCTGATTTTTTTGTGTGCTTTTTGGAGAAGTATTTTGTAGTTGGATCTGTCATCGGCTCTTCTCTGCGTGGGAAGAGCAGGGGCTGCTTTCAGGCAGCGGGTGATAATCATGAAGTGACTTCATGGTTTGGGGGTTGATACGCAGAAAGAAGTCTGATGCTGATAATTCCAAGCCAGTTTGTCCCTTTCTGAATTGGTTTGGTCGGTGGTAGGCCCTTTCAGGAGGGGGCCAGATGTCAGTGCTGCACCAAACCCCAGAGGCTTGCTAGGCACCCGTTTTATATACGTCTGCAGCGACGACTGCGTGGAAGACATGGATACCTCTTGTCTGCATGATTTGTACTCAGTCTTGTGTATGACAACACGTGTTCTTGATTTCTTCTTTTAGGGATGACCAGCAACGTGAAAGAGATTATCTACTTGAAAGGAGGGACTTAGCTGTAGATTTCATTTTTTGTTTAGTTTTAATAGAGGTTCTAAAACAGGTAAGCTCTTTTGCTTCGGCAAACTTCTTTTAATCTTTTGCTTTTGAGGTCAGTTTTGATCATCTCCTTGAAATTTTTGTATTTAATATGCATATGCGTGATGAGTATACGCAAGGCTGTAATAATAGTCAGTTGTGTAAAGCCTTTGGCCTCTCCTGTCTTGTCCTGACATGCCTGCATTATCTCAGTGCACTTCTCTTGGGTCCACTAAGGCAAAGCTGCTGATGTACTGCAAAAATCAACACTGTAAAGAATAACATTTTATTTATGTTCAGTACCTTTTGTCTGCTTAAACACTTTTGAGCGTAGATACAGCACTTCAGAGAATCCTTCGGTCAATTCAGGATTATCTGACGGACAGTTTGTGTGTTCTGCCTGGAATGGGAATCTCCCTCGAGGCAGTGAAACAAGGTGCAGAAAGGATGGCTTTTCATCAACAAACGTATTTACTTTCACGTTACATCCCTCTTTCGGTCTTCCTGGGAGCCCTGTCGTTGTTTGGCTCTTAGAAACCGGTTTTAGAGGGTGCAAAGGGCGTGATCCAGCCCCTTCTGTAATATGCACAGAGCGACCGGGGAGAGGGTGACAGACGTCGCCTGTGGAGGAACAAAAATCTCGTGCTTATATGACTGCGTATGACTCATTGTATGAATATGCATGTAAATAGCCAGCTCAGGTAACTGGGAGCTCTTGGGCAAATACATTTCTTGATGCAGAGGAGTAGGAAATTCTCGAGCAGTGCTTCATTGTCTGTAGACAAGACTGTAATCTTTTCTTCTAACGTATTTTAGTGAAATTCTGTATCACTCTTAAGCAGTGATGTTTAGTAGGGTTATCCTAGTCCCTACCTAAATTTCTTTGAAATTTTAAAGATGTTGTGACTTCATAATTCTATATAGTGCCTTTTTTAAAGAATACATTTGATTTTTAAGCAAATGTTTTCTTTTAAACCTGAGAAAAGAGGTGATGTCAAAGAGAACCTCAGTAAGATAGGACCTTCTGAACAGTGCTTGTTTTTGGTTTCTCACCAAATTGTTACTTATTGCTAGGAATATTTTTATGTTTTGGTTGCTTTCATCTGCAGAAAGGCTGAAATGGAGATGGCCATCTCTTCTGCATTCTGATTTTTTGGTTGTGTTTTCCTTTCTGTTGAGATGAAGTGCATTTTGAGGTTACATCTGTAACAGTGACACCACCCAAGGTAGAAAGCGTGGGAAGATGCATAGGTGACCTAGTCTGATCAATTTTGATGACAAATTCGTAGCATTTACATGACTGTTGTTTAATTTATTATGAATTTAATCCCTGAAAGCCAGTGTGCAAAATAATTTAAGGGAATGTCAATGCAGGTTCTGTAAACGTTCATATATTGCAGAATTAGCTGGATGTTGTATGCCAGCAAAGGATGTGTCCTCTGGCGGTGGTGGGCACCTCACACCAGTGTTTATTGATTTCATACATGGATATGTGTATATATGCATGCGTGGTTACATACGTATAAGTGATACCTGCATTTCAGATACCTGTTCATCCAGTGCCAGATCCTTTAGTACATGAAGTTCTAAACTTGGCTTTTAAGCACTTTAAACACAAGGAAGGGTAAGTTTTGCTTGTGTCCTTTAAAGTATTTTGTGTGTTTTACCAGCCTGTGCTTGATTCTTGTGATTGTTCCCCTTTGCCTCACCCGTAGCATGTTGGTGATGATACTGTAAACAAACATGATATATTGATTGATATGTTTAAACTGAATTGATATATTTAAATTGATTGATATATTTAAACTGAAAACGTATCTTGAAAGAACACAGCTGTGTTCCGTATAATGCTTAGAACGTGCAGAATGATTTGCATAGCCAGCCAGAGTAAGAAAAGTCAGAGTTTGGAGAATTATAGTAAACTTCCCATGCAGAAGATGTCTCTCATGTCTGCTCAATGAAACTACATCAACCTATGTGTCACCCGTGTGTTTTATGCTGATTTTTATCTGTTTTACCATAATTATCCACCTTGCTATGGAACAAACAGTTTGTATGTAATCGAGAACATGCTTGGGGTTTAAAAGAACAAAGTTGTGTTTAACACCTGTTTTTTTTCTCCTCTTTTTTCTCTCTAGGTATTCAGGAACCAACACTGGGAATGTGCATATTATTGCAGACTTATATGCAGAAGTGACAGGGGTTCTTGCTCAGTCCAAGTGAGTTCAGTCTCTGACTCGTGTTGCGTTTGGGGAAGAGTGACTCTGGACTCACAGACTATTGAATACAGCAGCGTTTGTTGATGGCCCCCGTAACTAACCCTTTAATTGTGAAGTGTAGCCAGGGGTAGCCTGGCGTGTCTGTCTCCTGATCCAGCACAATAAATTTGAACAAAGCAAGAAATAATCTTTAGCCCAATGCTCCATTGCTTTGCTGTCAAGCTGTAGGTGGAGGGAAAGGAGGCCTGGTATCAGTCCATAGTTCTTGTTCAGTTAACGAGCATATTCTAATGTGCTGATCATTATAGGCACTCTTAAATGCCTATATTTTAAGTGTCAGGGTTCATCTTGCTTGTGTTTCTTCTACTGTAGCTGCTGTTATTATTGACAGACTAAAGAAATCCCTTTGAAATTATAGCCATTGTATAAAAGCAACTAAGAATGCAAATAATTGCCATCGGTATCCCTGTTCAGGTTTCAGGCTGTCAGGAAGAAGTTTGTCACTGAATTAAAGGAACTGCGGCAAAAAGAACAGAGTCCTCATGTAGTACAAAGTATCATCAGTTTGATTATGGGAATGAAGTTTTTTCGGGTGAAGATGTATCCCGTGGAGGATTTTGAAGCATCATTTCAGTTCATGCAGGTAAAGGAATATTGCAGAAAACTGAAATGACCATAATTTTGATTGCGTGAGTCAGGACGCTGCAGTAATGCTTGCTGTGATTGGTCGCTCACTCTGCTCATCCCTTGTCCTGCTCCATCCTTCTCTGCTTCGCTTGTGAGCTCGGAGAGGTGTGAATCATCTGTTCCTCTGCGGTTCGTGAGGGCTGGCGCAGGGAGAACCCGTTCTCAGTTGGCTGAGTAATGTGGCAAACCTGTAACACCATAATTTGTTCAAGACTAAATGAAAATGGGTAGCAGTCGAATAATGTTCTTTCTTTAGGAAAGCGGGGGGTTAAAGAACAAAGCCACTTGACGTGGCTTTTTTTGACAGCTGAGATGCCAAGAAGCACTTTGTTTAACAACCCCTTCCGTTCATTTTCGGAGAGACTTAATAAATCTCTTTGTTTGCTTCTCTTGATTGTGGATTAAGAATTAGTCTTAATGAACAACTTGCTCATTGCACCATAGCTGAAGGTGTTGCAGACTGGTCCTCAATTTTATTAGAGCTGCTTGACAGCCGTTGACGTCGACCTCGATCCTGAAAGCACGAACGCACCCATAGGTGCTTCAGGTCGTGCCCAGAGGAGTCAGCGTGGTGTAGCGGAGTGTGCAGACGTGCGGAGGGGTTGCTTGTGTCTCTGTAAAATGTTGTTTGCATCACTCATCTTGCAAATGAAAAGGAGTCTGTAAAAACTGAAATATCATTTTCTAATAATTTCCATAGAGTTGTTTATTTTTTGAAACTTCAGAATAAATCTGAGGGAAAATGTGCATATTTATATCCCTTTATATTCTGAGTACTCTTTTATTCTGAGTAGAGAGCAAATAGCTATGCGGTATTACAAATGTTCTTTCAATTTCTTTTTAATTGCTGGAGAAATGGCTTTTAAAGTTTCTAACGTTTTGTGACGTCGGTGTTGTCAGGGAATAGAAGACTGACTTAATGACTTTGCATGTTTTAAATTCAGACTCTTACTGTGATACCGCTTGTGGGGTTTATGGCGTAGCGACATTTGTCTTCTGTTTTCTAAATGTTTCTCTAATGTCTTCTTTCTAAGGAATGTGCTCAGTACTTCCTGGAAGTAAAAGATAAAGATATAAAACATGCACTCGCTGGTTTGTTTGTGGAAATTCTCATCCCTGTGGCTGCTGTAAGTATTTTTATTCCCCCCTCTACTATTCCCCTCACTTTCAATTGGACTCTCATTGTTAAATTTGCTGCCACTCCTCGCTGGAGTACACTTACACACTTCAAAGAGACTATTTGCACTTATAGAACCTTTGGAAGGGAAATGTGTCAGTGGGATTTGTGTATTAGCTAATGTTTCCGGTCTGTTTTCAGATCCTTTTGGTATTGTCTGTTTTCTAGACCCTTTTACCACCAGAGCGCTGTGTAATCTTATGCTGGCTCTAAAAAGTTGAAATTTCCTTGGTTTAATATTTGTTCACTCAAGGGTGCCACTGACTTTTCTTTATTAGCTGAAACCTGTTAAGTTCTTTCTAGAATAATCTGAGAAATGTAACATTTTTACAGTCTGATAGGGAGAGTGTGATCTCCTGTGCAAGAAGGCAGAATGTAGGTTTTGGCTAATTAAATAAAAATTGTTCGTAGAGGTAGGTGTCCACCAGATGTAATCCTTCAAGTGAAAGAGCAGTCGATCATCTCCCGTATGTGTTTTAAATCTAAAGCCAGAAATTTTACTCAGCAGCCACAAACAAGCAAAACAAACTCGGTGTCATCACAGCGTGGGCTGTAACGCGGCTCGTGAGAACGCTTTCGGGCAGGACGGGTGCTCCTCCCTGCGTAAAGCTTGGGCAGCAGGTCAGCAAGAAGTTATGGCAGCTCAGTGTACCTCGAGCTGACCATTTACCACAAGCTCCGAAGCTTGTGTCGTAGTAGGATGGATGCTTGCTGGGATTTTTGACTAAAATGATAGTTATATCAGCAAATCCTAGGCCACAGAGTGTTTGGCACGCTGTCCCAAAAAATGGGAGGCCACGGCTCCGTGTTATGGCCAATGACAGGGGCCTGTCTTGCTACACGTGGAGGACTGGGATGTGTAGATCCCACCTTGCAGAAGGGGATCTAAGCAAGCTTGTAGAAAAAGAAAGACGAATCGCTCTGCGCTCTGCGTCCTCCTCCACGCAGTCTGCCATACCCTGCTCTGCGGGGAGATGCTTCTCTCCCTTCACGTTTCTCAACCTTCAGACTTCTAAAAAATCTAGAAAGGAGACAATCTTTCCTCTTTTCTCAACCTTCAGACTTCTAAAAAAACTAGAAAGGAGACAATCTTTCCTCTTTTCTCAACCTTCAGACTTCTAAAAAAACTAGAAAGGAGACAATCTTTCCTCTTTTCTCAACCTTCAGACTTCTAAAAAAACTAGAAAGGAGACAATCTTTCCTCTTTTCTCAACCTTCAGACTTCTAAAAAAACTAGAAAGGAGACAATCTTTCCTCTTCGTGCATGACCACAAAGAGGTGGTGTTAGTAATTACTTATAGGGAAATGATGAGTGTAGAGGATCTCTTCCACAAAAGCCACCCCCGCTCCCACCTCCCGTTTCGGTCAATAAAGCAGAAACACGGTATAAAAGAGGAGCTGGAGAAGAAAGTTGAAATGGCTCGTCACGGGTACCCAGCGAGACGCCTGAGAGACTTGCAGGGGGTTGCATGAAGAAGGTGGCTGCCTGCTTTGGTCGGATGCTGCTGTTTCTATTCCAAATAAATACGCTCCAATACTTGCCTGATGTGACATTTAACTTTTCGATGTTCTTGAATTCATGGACATCTTAATGTATATTTAAATTGCCTTCGATACAAGCTTTCAACCCATTTATGTGTGTCTTTTTTTTTACAGGCTGTTAAAAACGAAGTGAATGTGCCATGTTTGAAAAATTTTGTGGAGATGCTGTATCAGACCACCTTTGAACTGAGCTCAAGAAAGAAGCACTCGCTGGTATTTGAAAGAAATATTTCAACTTCTCTGTTTTGCTCCTCTTAGGCTTTTAAGCTAGTACATTGCGTGAGGACAAGCTAATGGCTGTATGAATTTACAGCTTTCCTCCTCAGTTCAAGTGTGATTAAAGTCACGCGGTGGGTGTGCGTTTGCTCTAATTTTGATTTGTTTCTTTGTGCAAGGCGCATGCTCGGTTATCGCTCCTGTCAGACTGAAATCAGTGCTTGGCTTTGATTATTTTAGAGGGTTTTAGCATGGAGTTATTTAAGCGAATGTCTCTTCTAAAAAGAGCTCTCATTCAGGGAGTCCGTGTATTTAAATTATCTTTGGTTAAAAAATGGAAGCGTCAGACGGGCTTTTCCAACAAAGCAGCAGCCTGTGAATAGCCCTGGGCTGCCTAGTTTCTCCTCTCCTCATACACTTTGTTTTGCTTTTTCCCCTATTTTTGAATTATCTCTTTCAGATATAAATGTCTGTGGGTTGTTTTTTTTTTCCCCTAAGACTGCATCTTAGCTTTTCCCCTAAAATTGCATCCTAGCAAGGATTTAAATCTCCTCTTAGTGCAGTGTTTGGTAGTGGTTGATGGCCATGGCAGCCGTGCTTCACTTCCCTTGGCTAGAAGCGTAGAGCTAATTTTCGCATTATGATTGGCACACCCAGTAAATGTGGGTGAATTTAAAATGGTTTGTCCTCACTTTCGTGTTAGGATGAGCTTTGCTTTCTGCTGTTCTGAGCATAGAGAGCGTAGGTGATAGTACGTGGTGAAACTCCTTGTGTAAGAGTAACGTCAAGTAGTTGATGTGAGTATTCACAACGTCATTTTATTTATGGAGTCAGAAACGTTGTTACATCAAGATTACAATTTACCTACTCGTCCTCATTCTTTAATTTTGCTCCCTAACGATATAATCTGCTGTCAGATTTGGTGTTCACCACCATGATGTGTTCTGTTGAAGTGTGTGGTGGTTAAACAAAAACTCCGTTACTAAAGCAAAGCCAAGCCGTTCCAGTCAGCGTACGCACAGACTTTATTCAACTGTGCTGCCTTCCTTGCTGAAAGCAGACCTGGAGGAGAAGTAACATTTCTGACACCCGAAAGTCTTCCTCGGTTTTTACCGAGTAGAGGAGGTTTTCCCTGAAAAACATTCTTCGAGGCAGCTCCCTCTCTCCGCACGTAGGACCCCGTGAACTGAACCACGCGCTCGCGGGGAGAAAGCGACCGTTGTACGGCGGGTGAGCTCTGCCAGCACTCTGAGCTTGGGTGCAGGCCTTGCCCGGGGCTCAGCTTCTCCGTGGTCCCGCTGCTCCGACACCCATGGGTTGTGCCCAGGACCCCGTGTCCGAGCGCGGGGGAACGGCCGCCGCGCGGTGCTGGGACGGCGAGAGCTGGAGCCCGGGACCGGCCGCGTGTCTCATGCGCGGCGTGGCCGGCGCGGGAGATGGGCACAGAGCGGTTTGATCGATTCTTTTTCCCCCCCTGCTCACAGGCTTTGTACCCGTTGATCACCTGCCTGTTGTGTGTCAGTCAGAAACAGTTTTTTTTAAATAACTGGCACGTTTTCCTGCAGAACTGCTTGTCACATCTAAAGGTAAGAATCCTTTTCGATTCAGGAACTGTCACAAATCCAGAGTGTTTCTTCGCAGATGTTCTCAGCATTCTTGTGGCAAATAAACAAGGAATATTTGCCTGTTTAAAAGGACACTGAAATTTTTTCTTTTTTTAAATTGAATTAAAGTCTCCACTCGTGTTAAACTTAGCAGTAAGCTTTTCTGATGCTGTGCAATGCTGGAAATAGAGGTGGCCTCCTTGGGGGCCATCAGTTTTATTGACTAAAATCCACAGGAGAAGAATCTGCTAATAAATGCTATTTATGCCAGAGAAAGCTCAAACTGTAATTCTTCATGTGCAAATGATATGTGAGAAAAGAAGTGGCTTACCTACTCCTCTAAGCAGAATGTACAGTAAGTGCAAAATTTCTCTCTCTTGTTCACTTGCTGAAGGAAGAGAAAATGAATTGGGAGTCCAGAAAATTAATTACCTTGTGCTAGGTATTTTCCAAATAAAAATTACAGTGTCCCTTTAACTCATGGCTGCAGTTGATCGCATTGTGAACACGAGTTGATTGAGAAAATGATCATGATACGTAGAAATTAGGGATTTGTTCTAGTGACTTTCTTGTAGCGTTAATTGTTGTACGTGTTCTTTCCTTAATTTTGATTTAACATAGTTCACGACTTTGCCTAAATGTATTGATTTTGATGATTTTAATAAATTCTTTGATCCACCTTCACGATACTCATTCTGGTTAGGTATGAGTGGCAATTCCGAAGCTTGTTAGTAAAATATGTAAACCGACGAGAAGCCAAAAGGAAACAGGTTTAGCTGCTTGGATTGCTTTTTTAGGGTCGTTTTGTTTTCATGACATCTTGCACACTTTTCTGTTGCTTGTTGGGTTTTTGTATATTTTTCATCTAACATTTGCAGTTCTTTTGCCATTTTTGCCTTGGTTTTTATGTTGTTGGGTTGTTTTTTTTTTTGCTTATGGAGGCTGCTTTTGCTTTTGTTTTTAAAGCTTTAAAAAGAAATCTTCCGTTCTAGGAGTTGCGTTTTTCTGGCATAATGTCCATTGCTGATAATGGATATATTAAAACTACAGATGCCAGTGAGTTGAACTGGGAGTTGCTGAGCATGCATTTGATATTTTAGTCTCGTTAACCACTAACAACTTAACACAATTACTGTAAGGCTCTATTCAGCAGAAATTCTGCGTGTGAATTTCTGCAATTCCGAATTCGCAGTGTTGTGATGCTGTGCCCTCAGTGAGTTCCGGAGGATATTTTACGGCGTGGTTGAATTTGGCCCACCACATACTATCGGCTTTTTGGGTGCCTACCTTGTTCTGAAACTCTGTGGAGTTGAAGCTGGAGAGATACACCCCCACTGTCCTCATGTGTCTTACGAATTAATGTGTTCCTTTGTTTCTGAAGCTAATGAAATGCATGCACTCTGTCATAAGTAATCTCATTAATTTATAAATCTGGATTTCACAGCAGTTTAGTCTTTTAGATTTCCCCTTCCCCATTTTATTTCCTGATTTCCTCATGACTAAAGTTAATTTATTTGCAGTTCTTTAGGTGGGTTCCAAATCCATTGCCTCCAGCGTCTTTGCTGTTTAATAAAGTAATTTTGAGAGTTACTGGGGAGGGATTTTAAAGTACTGGAAAGGTTCGTGCACCCCTACCGTATTAGTGAAAATTAACAAATTAATGGTTGAAATAATGATTGAAATGATTGCTGAGGTTCAGTCGCAGGAGTATAGTGGGTGGAGAGTACAGGCCCGCTAGCGAGTTGCCGAGGGGCCTCGTAGGTCTTGGGTTCGCGGTGCTCGCTTCGCTCCCTGGGGACCGCCCAGTGCAACGAGCCCCGTGGGGTCACTCCACAGCGACAGAAACAGGCGTTTCCCAGGGCTCCCCAGTGCCCGACGCGCCGTGTGCCCCGACTCTGCCTGACCCTGCGCTGGCTCGGTGCCGCGCTCGGCGTGGGGACGCTCCCGAGAGCGCTCCCAACCCCCGGCCGGGGCTCGCGGTATTCCTGGTGCGCGGGGAAATCACCCTCGCCTGGCGGCAAGGAGGAAGCCTCGGGGTCTGGCCCGACGCAGACAGCGCAGAAATGGGTTATAAGAGAGGCAAAACTGTGAGTTTGTTCAGCAGGCAGTAACGCCGGGTCGGTGTTGTGAAGCGTTGCGCTGGCTTCGGCGGCTGGTGTACGGACAGACGGACTTTAGCGGGTTTGTCGGAGAGCGGGTGGGTTCTTGGAGGAAGAGGAGTTGTGGGATCCTGACCACCTCTGCCAGGGAGAGGAGGGAGCTCGGAAGCAAGCCGCTGAAATGGGAGTGAAGTGTCTGCCGTTCTTCGCCACTGTGGGGTGGGAAAGAGTAATTTTTTATTTTTCCCCCAGTTCAACCGTAGTATCTGTTACCACAAAACCTTGGCAGCTGGAGGAACGTTTTTCTGCCGCTACAGCAAACCCCGTATTTCTACTGAATAGAGTCCTTACCAGGCAGCTGTCTGTTGGTTTTGTGCTTTTTTTCATCTAACATGCATGTGCCTTCCATTCTCATGTTTGTTATGTTTTGCTGTCTCACATTGCTTTATTTAGATGCCATCTAACAACAGTATCAGAAAACAAATAGAAACGCTGCAGGTGAGTTAATATGTCGTCGTAACTCCGTCAAACGTTGCTTTGTCTCACGTAAAGACTTTGCTGTGGGTTTTTTATGTTAATTGTTGTATTTTGTGCTTTCCTTTCTTTGTAAAATTGCTGTTAGCACTGTTCAGAAGCAACAGGACTAAGAATAGCTGAAGTTTCAAAGCTCTTTTTTTCTTGCCAGGGAGTAAAGGAGAAAGAGCAGAAATTTATCTAATATCAGTTTTTCCTTTGGGGTGAAAATGTGGCTTTGAGTATCAATGTGGCAGCTGGCTTCCCGGAGCAGCGGTGCCTGTTTCCACGGGAAGTAAACGGCCTGTTCAGACGTGGGGGGTTCTGTTAATTCCTGGCAAGAAGGGTCTGGCGTGCCAGCAAGCTTGGAAACACTTCCAGAGTTAAAAAATGCGAAGCTGATTTACTGTAACAACTTGCAGCGCACGGACTCGAAAGACTTTTACACTGTTGGTTGTGCAGGTTTTAAAAAGTAGAAATTGTTTTAGTTCAGAACAGAAGAAAAGTTGAACATCAGTATTTAAAATGGGTTTCTTCAGTCAGTGACCACCTTTGACCAACATGGAAGAAAAGCCGTTTTGTGTCTTGCCTTCATGGAGATGCGTTTCCTTGACGCCCCTTAACGTGCCGTGCGAGACCACTGCAGGTTTGCTCCCGCTGGTTTGGTTTTGCAGCAGAGACACAGCTCTCGACAGCTTATTCCATAGTCTGCTGATACAAGTTCTGTTAGAAGTTTGGGGATTTTAAACAAAATTATGCTTAAAAAATAAAATACAAACTGTGACAGAGTGCTTTAAAACCTGACAGGCCTCAGCTAAGAAGACTGAAATTCAGGCAGGTTGGTGAATTATAGCCAGACATACTGTATTCTACTTGCAGTAATCTCAAAGAGAAAAGGAAATGCTGACATGTATTGACCAAGTATATAATGTATATATAATAATAATATATATAAGTATATAATGACCAAGTATATAAGAAGCGTACCATAAATTGGACCCAAAAAACCATTTTCTTTAGTCTATTTGTTTAGTCCCTAGTTATAGGAAGAGTTAATGAAAGTTTTTAGTGCTTAAGGAATTAGTAGTACTGCTGTATTTATTCTGTAACCCTTTTTAAAGGGTATAAGGCCTCCTTATACATTCTTTTTTTTTTTTTTAACAAAGAAGCAAACTTTGCCCTAACGTATCAGCAGTAGCTCTACTGGGTGATAAACCTTGTAACAGATGGGATGTTGTTAACACATCATAAAATATCTGCTACCTCCACCATTTTTTTGATTAGATGGTTGAAAGCCAACAGTAAATATTTGGTTTTCTTCTGGACCTGTAAATTAAGCTCCCTTTTGGACTATCAGAAATAAGAAGATCGAAGCGTTACGGACACCGCGTTCCAGATAGGCTTCGATAATCCGGGTGCCAGTGAGTTCACCAGCCTGCCTAGAACATCATGAACTGCTGCTCTGTCGGTTAAATGGGATGAGTACTCATATCATGGCTTTTTGCCGCTTTAAGCTGATTAAAATCAAAGCTCCCGCAGTCTCACCCTCTCGTACCGTGAGGAGCGTTTGCTGCCTGCTCACGGTAGCGCTGCTGGTCGATCAGCTGGGCAGTGGGGCCGTCCCCTGGCTGCGTGCTAACCAGGGGCAGGGTAACTTTGGACTGGCTGGGTTTTGTCCAGGTCACCTTCCTAAACTCACCCGCTGCCTGGGGTCGGGTGTGCTAGGAGCGCGTCGATGAGGATGAAGGGAGGGGAGGAAGGCATTGTCGCTGCCACAGGCTGGGCTAAGCCATCCCCTCTAATCTGCTGATCAGCGGTCACGGAGGAATTCACCCCAGTGATGTGGTGGTAGGCTTTTAGCCTTGCTTAAAGGAAGCTGCTGCCAGAACCGATAGTCCTGACCCAGCCACGTTAAAGCCATCCCAATTACTCCCCTGCATCTAGTCCGTTGCGCAGACACAGCCGTGGAGTTACCTGGATCAGCTCACCGGGGTGAGCTGGACTTTCTGCTGGAGTCCAGGCGCGGGGAGCAGCGTGGCTGCAGCGGAGGGAGCCGAGGAGGAGACCACCTCCTTCCCAACAGCGTGGTCTGCGGGCCCCCTGCACCCTGAGTGACGCTGCGCTGGTCCTGGGAGGAGAAAGCAGGCTGCTCTTCTGAGCTGGTGGCTTGCGGTGGAGCCCACAAACTGGGAAATGAGTCAGGGTCAAGCCATCGTATAGATATGTCTTGGAGCAGAGGGACTACACTGGAGATGGTGGAGCTGGGTTTTGGGAGTTCTTTTGTTGATTTTTTTCTTGCTGCCTTTGCTTGGGGTTCAGTTGGGGGTTTTTTGTTGGGTTTTTTTTTTGTTAACTGAGCGAGTGCCTAAAAAGACGACAACTGGGAAGCATTTATTCTGTTCATAAGCTCGTACTTATGGCCACTTCCAAGAATCTCACTGGACAGTCCAAGGTTTATAAATACATGAAGAATCCCTAGTTGGAAGAGGGGTTGCTGGAGCTGGTCTGCAGAATGTTAGTTGCTCATTGTTTTACAGAATCACACAGAATCCCAGCATGGTCGGGGTTGGCAGGGCCCTCTGTGGGTCACCCAGTCCAACCCCCTGCTGAAGCAGGGTCACCCAGAGCAGGCTGCACAGGACCTACACACTCTACGAGCTAGGAGGAGCAAAGCTGAACTCCCAGCAGCAGCTCTAAGACAAAAAATAACTGGTTTTCATACAGTGCATAATTTAACCTGAATTATGCCACAAGATTTTATATTAATTGGAGAAAAAGCTTGCTTAACTACTGCAGTAAAAATCCCTTGGAAGTGGGTGAACATGGATACCACCCACTGGGGACGGGTAAGGTGGACTAGATGACCCACAGAGGTCCCTTCCAACCCCTACTATTCTGTGATTCTGTGATTCTGTGATTCTGTGTGCCTGCCCGGTTCTGCATCCTTCCCTTCTGCCCCTGCTGCTCTGCTCTTCAGAGACCACGGGCTGGACCTGGGCGTTGTGCCTGGTCCAAAGCAGCTGCTCCCATGGTTGTAGAATCATACAATCGTAGAATCGTGAAGGTTGGAAAAGACCTCGAAGATCATCAAGTCCAACCATCCACCCATCACCCCCATGCCTGCTAAACCATGTCCCCAAGTGCCCCATCCACACGTTTTTGAACCCCTCCAGGGATGGTGACTCCACCACCTCCCTGGGCAGCCTGGTCCAATGCCTGACCACGCTTTCAGTAAAGACATTTTTCCTAATATCCAGTCTAAGACAATAATTTAGACAAACGGTAAGTTAGTTTGCAGTAAAGTTGGTGTTTGTTACCTTACCTCAGAAATGGCTTTCTGAGGAAAGTTCTTGGAAGCAACACGCTCCTGGTGTTCACCGCAAGAGGAATATCTGCTTTGTAGTTACTCCTCCGCTCTCAGAGTGAAAGGTGCGTAAAATAATGTGGAATTACTAGTTAAATATTCAGGTAGCATTGGAAATACTTGTGGCTTTTATGAAAGCAGATGAAAACTTGTAGTCAGTATTAAACATAACAGTTTTCATTGTTTGAAAAATGTGAAAATATTCTCAGAAGTCAAAAGAGCAAGAATAGAGCTTCTGAGTTTCTCACAGGCGACAGTAACTGTGTTTTTCATTTATTTTACAGAATAAAGATCCCAAAATGTCCCGAGTTGCACTGGAATCTTTGTATAGGTTGTTGTGGGTTTATGTTATTAGAATAAAATGTGAAAGCAACACTGTAACTCAAAGGTAAGGTCGTTGTGCAAAGGATTTTGAACTACTGACTGGTGGGATTGCTTTCCCCTGGTGAAAGAACCTCAGAAGAGGTCTTGAAGCCAGCTGAGGGATGGTCTGGTTGGGCAAACAGGGGAGCAGAGACTTCAACTTAATAGGGAAAACCCAAACAAACTGATTACTTTGACAAGGAGAAAGAACGGAGCCTACAGTTGTCTTTGCAGGGGTAGAAGAGGGCAGAGATACAAGAAGCAGGAGATGCAGTAAAATTAAAAGGCCCCGAGGGTGCCGGAGCAAATGGCGTGTGAAGTGGCCAGCACTAAGTATGGGCTGGAAACGAAAAGGTTTTCTTTATCAATCAGCATCTTGAGGGTCTGGAATAGCTGTTCTGATTTTGCCCCTCCTCCTGACTATCAGTGACTGGTTTAAAGCAGGATCCTGGTCACGTTAGATGTGAGCCCGTGGGCCGGTTGCCCGTGACGGCGGCGGGCGCTGCTTTCTGTAGGTGCTCCTACCTGCCACGTGCTTCTGTATTACTTAGTAGCAACCCCCCTCAGATTTGAACTGTAGCATCTATGCCATTATAGAAAGTTATTTTAAGAAGTTTTTTTGATTTCTTTTTGTCTCTAAATTCCCACAGCCGTCTCATGAGCATCGTATCAGCACTTTTTCCAAAAGGATCGCGTAGTGTGGTCCCACGAGACACGCCTCTGAATATATTTGTGAAGATTATTCAGTTCATTGCTCAGGTAAGGATACGTCTGGGTAGAGCTAGAAGATTAGGATGAACGTTATTTGGAAGAAATGGAAATTTAAGGTTAGTTTTTGAAATATTTGCACTGAATTAGTGGTCTTCTATCTTGAGTAGAATTTCCCCAAAGAAGTATAACAAATGAAATTACTAGTTCTGTTTCTATTCTGGCAAAACTATTTTACTTCAACTTTAATCAAAGTTGTGTATTAACGTTAGGATGATTAATATTTACATTTGTATTGCACTGGGGGGTGTATATCTATATAAAAATACACTAATATAGTTTGTATATGCCATTGTAATATTTTTATAAGGGGCAAAGCGTTTGGGCAGTAATATCCACTTATATTTAGCCAGGAGACTAGCCTCTGATGACAGAAAAAATATGCAATGCATGCAGTAGTGTGTAGTTAGTGTTGCGTTATGATTTATATCGTGTTAGGTGCTTCTGTTGCCCGAATATCAAAATTCAGGATATGATCTTCACAAGAGAAACTCTGATTCATCCAGGGACTCGTAGATTAGAGGTGTATTTCCCTGTCTTATCCATAGCTTGGCCGTGCTGTAACTTCCCAGGGGATTTGCTTCTGGTCGTCTGGGGGTGGGCCAGGACACCCCACCCTTCCCTGTGTAGATTGGTTTCCTAGGGCCCTGCTTTTTCTCACTGGTTTTTAGTTACGTGAACCAGTTTGGCTCATCTGTAGAAATGTGTTTGACCCGAACTGGAGGGTCTGGGAATTGTTTCGGGAGAAATGGTTCAACCAGATCAGAGGGTGAGCGGTGTTGAATTATACTATGTTTAAAAAAAGAACATTAAGTCATATGAATAAATAGGAAAAAAAGGAATATTTTTTTAAACTTTCTTTTTAAAACTTTTAAGATGTGATACTCAGCACCTGTGCAAAACCAAGAAATGAAGCTATCCATATGAACAGAAAAGAGGTGATCATATCATTCTGTTTTCCTTTATAGGAACGTTTGGATTTTGCAATGAAAGAAATAATATTTGATCTTCTTAGTGTTGGAAAATCACCGAAAACCTTCACTATTAATCCGGAGGTAAAAAATAGCTCCTTATTGCATGGAGGGAGAACAGGGCATCGGGGGATTTTGGGGGGGACAGTGGCTAACTCTTTTTGAGCCGGGATGAAAGCAGAGGAGTGAGTACCTGCAGGGATGTTCTGCTAGAACTGAAGGAGCAATTGTAGCTGTGCACCATGGCTGCTTCGGTTCTGGTGAGGAAGCCAGCAGCAGTACTGCAGTTCAGACTCTGTTCAGCGACGATTTCAGCGAGCATGTGTGAGTTTTTGTCACGGTACAGCTGTTCTGCTGCTTCTCAGGGCAGCTGTACCGAGCTCTGCCGGCTGAAGGCCTGGTCTGAGACGTTTGAGCAGTGCCTGTCTTCAGTGTCTCGTTCTCGAGATCCGTCTGGAGTCCTCTCGTGCTCTGTGCTAGACAATATTTGGTGTAGCAGCCCCTGCCAAGGCAGTTAACTGGAAGCAGAGTTGTGGGGAAGGATGAAAGCTTCAATTTTATTACTTTTGTGCCCCTCGCCTGTAACATTCCAATAACGCCTGTCCTGCTGGAACCCCGCTGCCGTCTGTTTAAAAGCGAGGAAAAATGCTCGTTGTGCGCTGCCTCGTCTGTGTTACTTGAAGGTTATACTTTGTTCTGTTTTCTCTCCCCTTTTTCTGCTGTTGAAGAGGATGAATATTGGCCTCAGAGTCTTCCTTGTCATAGCAGATAGCTTGCAGCAGAAGGACGGCGAGCCGCCGATGCCGACGACAGGAGTTGTTCTTCCCTCGGGAAACACTCTGCGCGTGAAGAAGATCTTCCTTAATAAAACCCTGACAGACGAGGAAGCAAAGGTTATAGGTGGGTTGTGTTCTTTTGGAAGTCGGCATTCCGGTGCGTGCATGTGTGTTCTCAATTATTCCCAGTCAGCACGTTTGTGTAACTTTATTTCTGTATTTATTTTAATTGTTAGCCAGCATCTAATGATAGTCTGTTTTAACAGAATTGCTTTAATCGTTTAGAGAGGGCTGCTAGATAATATTGACCTTCTGGTGTCTGAGACCAAATCGGTGGCTTTTTTGGAAGTGTTTATGTAGTGGAGGGTGTGGGGGAGAAAGGTTACTGTAGGCAGATCTCAGAAAATGGAGGGGGGAGGAAGGAGAAGAGACACAAAAAAAACCACCCCCACAATGAATCTGAGATATCTTTTCCTCAATTAGAAAGGACGAAGGAGAGAGAGTCCAGCAGAGGGCTACGAGGATGAGGAGGGGACTGGAGCGTCTCTCCTACGAGGAGAGGCTGAGGGAGCTGGGTTTGTTCAGCCTGGAGAAGAGAAGGCTGAGAGGGGACCTTAGAAATGCCTACAAATATCTGCGGGGTGGGTGTCAGGAGGACGGGGCCAGACTCTTTCCAGTGGTGCCCAGCAACAGGACAAGGGGCAACGGGCACAAACTGAAGCAGAGGAAGCTCCAGCTGAACCCGAGGAAGAACTTCTTCCCTCTGAGGGTGAAGGAGCCCTGGCCCAGGCTGCCCAGGGAGGCTGTGGAGTCTCCTTCTCTGGAGATATTCCAGCCCCGCCTGGACGCGGTGCTGTGCAGCCTGCTCTGGGTGACCCTGCTTGGGCAGGGGGTTGGGCTGGGTGACCCACAGAGGGCCCTGCCAACCCCCACCATTCTGTGATTCTGTGTCATTCTGTGTGAAAGTTGGCAAGACGTGCACAAATACCTGAGAATTATGAACAGGTTCATCTTAATCTCTTTTGAAATGACTTCCAAGAGTACCTCCTTTGCTGTGTAGTGCTTGACTTGGAGTTTTGAATTCAGTTATAGCTAGGGTCAACTTCTAGAGCATGTTCAACACGCATTTGAAAGCTTTCTCCAAATCCCAATTATCCCCTACCCAAAATGACCTCACGTTCTTTGTCATGCAGCAGATCTTGCGTGACAGTTATATGGTAAGTGTTGTACTGATAAAATTTCACAACCATGCGGTCTCATATATAACATTGAACATTACACGTTATTTATTTTCTCTTACAATGCAGCACTCGCTAGTACTTTTTCTAGACAGAAACTGTTCTGAAAAACACACCGCTTCTCCACACTCTAGGAATGGAGAAGACAAAACATAGTTCAGATGTGCAGGAATGACGATCTATTAAAACACAACAGAAGAAACCCGATGGTGGATGGACCACACGCAGCCTTACGTGGAATCTGGCTCGTTTGACTACGTACCCCGTTACAGCAGGGTGTACAGATGGCTTTACCAATAACCCATGGCAGCAGCAACACGCAAAGCTTCCTCTGAGCGCTTCCTCACCAATATTTTCAGTTAGAACAGTGACACAGAGTAGGAACATACAATCAGCATCAGCTAAGTTCTTTTTGAGCTGGGATGGCACAAAGGAGCCCGAGTTCAATGAGTGGGGTAAATAGCATTGCTATTTCTGTTCCCTCAGTGCTGCTCTAGAATGTCCCAGGTGTCCCACAGCTGAAGTGGAGTAGGACAGTTCCGCTCTCTGTGCTCTGTTGATCTTCTGTGGGTGAGGTAGTCATCATCTCTAAAGGACTGTTTCGACGTGTAAAATTTAAACTAGAACTAAAATTCTCAGCTTTGAGAAAACAGAGAAGGAACTGATGGTTGCTTCATTGCTGATGTTCTTTCTGAAAGAAACTTCTACTTTCATAGAATATCTCCTACTACTCATTTAAAGTGCATTTCTTTTGACACTTCAAGTGTGTGTTTCATGTCATCTTCTGTACAAGAAGTTTGTCCTGAGCTGAGGAAGTAGCAAATATTTTAATAATAGTGAAAATTAAATGAGAACGAATGAAAGAGGTGATCGGAACTCTTTGGCTTTTCAGGAATGTCCATCTACTACCCTCAAGTCAGAAAAGCGCTGGATAGCATTCTTAGGCATTTGGACAAAGAAGTTGGAAGGCCCATGTGCATGACCAGCGTCCAGATGTCCAACAAAGAGCCCGAAGACATGATCACGTGCGTACGGAGTTGCAGTAATGTCGTATCAGTTGGGTGCTGTCATGTTGCAGACGCCGTCATTCATGCATTGCATTTGTTGACTCCTAAACGAAGGCTGATTTCATTAATTGACGATAAAAGTTTTTGTTAGTTTTGACGTGAATTTGGAAATATTTGTGGTGCACTGAAGTAGATTTTCCTGTTGTTGAGTTGGTTACAAACTGTTTTTGTAGGGGCGAGAGGAAACCGAAGATAGATCTGTTCAGGACCTGTATTGCTGCTATCCCGAGGCTGATCCCAGACGGCATGAGCAGGACTGACCTCATTGAGCTGCTGGCGAGGTGAGGGATACAGAATTCTGCTCTCCTGGACATTCCTGTTGACATGCTCCGGGAGCCGGTCAGCGCGCTGCGTGGCGCGAGGCCGCTGCGCGCCGGATCCGAGCTTCCTCGGCCCGCTGCAGCTGGGCAAGGGCTGCCAGCCACAGCGGGGGGGTGGATTCATCCTGGGCACCTTGCCCTTCTTTTTAGAGAGGATTTTTCAAAAGTAGGAGTTTATTTCTGTTGCTTTGGTGTTTAACCTTGCCTTATCTTTTTGTCACTGGTATTATCCTTTTTTTCCCTTTTTTTTTCTCCTTCCTGTTGCTAATGCTGTAAATTACCACAACGGCGTTCTTGTTTGTCATTACCAAAATGTCAGACAGGCACCTACAAGAAACTTCTTTCCTTCTTCCCTACTAATCCTGCTTCCTTCTTCCATTTTTTTTGATTCAACACTACCCGTATTCTCCCATCTTTTATCTCAATTTAAACTGAATGTGCGTAATCAGTACTGATAAGTAGTTGAGACAGCTGGACAACCGGGTGTGTGCAGGTGGGTAAACTGAGGACTCAGTCAGAACACATAGTTGTGGGGTGTGCAGACAGCCTTTACGTATTACTAGAGTGATAAACCTTCCTTTTTTTAATATTATCTTCTCCCAGTTTAATACAAGAATGATCTTGGTGCAGAAATAAAGGATAGCTTTTAGCTTTGAAATTATAAATTCATTTTCAGGTAGTGTGTTGAGATACATACATATAGAAATGAGTGATAATGTTAGAGACGAAGGTTTTTCTAACACTTTTTCTCCAGTGATGTAAGTGGCATAAAAGACATAAAATATTAAATAATAACACAGTACTGGAGAAGTTTCTATCGTAGCAGACTGAGAGGTATTTTTAAGTATATAGGCAAACTGGATTTTTGCAAATTTTTTCTCATATCCAACGTAAAGCTGCTTTATCCTTAAAAATAATCTGTTCTTTTCAAGTTGAATTTGAAGAAAACCACCTGTGCATCACAGGGTGGCTGCCTGCTGAGCTCTAAGGTGGTCGCTCCGATGCACGCAAAGAAGTGATGAAAGACTTGTCCTCTCTCTTGAAAATAACTTCTTTATACAACATTTTCTGAAGCCTTGCATTATTTGGCTATAGCAGTAGTGCCTGCTGTTGGTAGCTGGTCTGAGATAGATTCAGGGCAGAAAATACAGGCGTGCAGAAGCATTCTGCATCGCGCAGTAACGGCGGAAGCGTTAGCGGCGAGCTGTAACGGGTAGAGGCTGGTGAAGGGTGTGCCGATCTGGGGTGATGATACCCGTATTTTCTCTAAACAGGCTGACAATTCACATGGACGAAGAACTTCGTGCCTTGGCTTTCAATACTCTCCAGGCATTAATGCTTGATTTTCCAGATTGGCGGGAAGATGTTCTTTCAGGATTTGTATATTTTATTGTGCGCGAAGTGACTGATGTCCACCCAACGCTTCTTGACAATGCAGTAAAAATGTTAGTGCAGCTCATAAATCAGTGGAAGCAAGCAGCCCAAATGCACCATAAAAACCAAGATTCTCAGGTATTTCTAAATAAGGTCCTTTGATGTTAAAACGTTGTTTGAACCCACACACAATTTTACCAGTAGGCTTTATTGTTTTTGTTAAGTAATAAAAATTCAGCTTACTTTCTTCCAGCGCTTGAAGATTTTTGGACCTATTATTTTAAATCAGCCTTTTTGCCAAAAAATTAACACTATTAAGTGTTCCCTAAACACTAATTTATGGCTATGTTTTTGCTTAACATCGAAAGTCATCTTGTGTAACTGGAAATACATAAAGTAGTAGTTAAACAGTAGAACTAAAAAAAAAAGCATCATATTTTATTAGCAAACAGAAAGGATACAAGCATTTTAATTTTATACAATCCTATGCGTGTGTTACTTGTTTATTTTTATTTTGCCCTCGCTGCATCGTTGTTGTGAGAAAGTGAAGTAAGAAAGACTTTCTTGTGAGAATTGTTTGGACTGAATTCAGAGAGATACTAAAAAGCCCAAGTAGCTGCTATTGTGCCATTCCCATAAAGCACAATTGGACTGGTAGCCAAAAAAGAGCTAAATACCTTGTGATTAATTCTGCCCTTGCCAGTAATGGAACTTTAGCTTGGCTATGTTTATTTTTTTCTGAATTTGCTGAACTTCTGCATTCTTTTCTGTAGCGTGGTGCAGCCAACGGGGCTGCCCATACCCTGCCTCTGGAGAGGGCTCTCTACTCCAGCGTGTTTCACGTGGTGGAAGGCTTTGCCTTGGTCATCCTTTGCAGCACGCGGCCTGCCACCAGGCGATTAGCTGTCAGCGTTCTCAGAGAGATCAGGGCCTTGTTCACACTTCTGGAGATTTCTAAGGTACGAGTCGATGGCCCGGTCTGGTGACTGCTTGATGAAACTGCTTTTCTCTTGGCTTTCTTGGAGGTTTTTATGCTTTGTGTGTTTTCTTTTGCAGAGTGACGATGAGCTGGCGATAGATGTAATGGACAGGCTAAGTGCTACTATCCTGGAGAGCTTCATACATCTCACTGGGGCTGACCAGGTAGGAGAATTTTTATGTTAAGTTGGGTGTAAGTTGAGGTAACTCTGCAAAACTGTCCCAGATAAACTGGGATTAAATTACAGCGCCACTATGTTCACGCTAACTTTACCCCCAGTTTATCATCTTAAAAAACCAAACCCAACCAACCAAAAAAACCAAACAACCTAAAACCAAAATAAAGCCTTGAGGAGCGTTGTGAGGCTGACATACACTTTCTGCTCAGTAGTGTGTCGTTATCACCACCGCGTACGCACAGGCAGCTCGCTCTGTACCTTGTTTTTCTCCTCTTGCTCATAGGTGACAATTTCTTTGAAGCAAAGACCACTGCCTTTTCTGCAGTGATGCAGTGTGGAACAGTCAGCGTCCTTTATCCGCGATGAAAGCTACAATAACTGTCAATGAATAACAAAGGAAATCCATATTTATGTATTTATCATTATCTCTTAAGTATCAAGGGAAACTCTTCTGGTTTTAGGTTTAGGAAACAAGTTGGAATTTGGCAGTAAGGCTTTTGAAGTCTGGAGTCTTTTGGAAGAATTAAGTCATCATGAGTGAAAGGGCCTTTTTCTAGAATATATATATATATATATTTTTTTTTTTTTTTTCTAGAGTATTTCCTAATACCAATTCCTTCCCAAAAAGCACGTTTATGTAGCTGTCTACATTAGAAACCTCTGGAAAAAACCATAAATGAAGTAATGTGTTCTGTCTATTCCAAATGTGGTTTTGACACTGATGTTTTATTACAGTGAAGATACTGTTATTTAATATGCACGGGTATTAAATATTGCCTTGTTCTCTTTTTTATGCACACAGACTACTTTACTGTACTGCCCCAGTTCAATAGATTTACAGACTCTGGCTGACTGGAATTCCTCCCCCATCAGCCACCAGTTTGATGTGGTCAGTCCATCACATATTTGGATATTTGCACACGTGACTCAAGGCCAAGATCCCTGGATTATAAGCCTCTCGAGTTTTATGAAGCAGGAAAATCTCCCCAAACACTGCCCAACAGCCGTAAGCTACGCTTGGACGTTTGCTTATACCAGACTCCAGCTGCTGTCTCCACAAGTGGATATAAAGTAAGTTAATTTCTAAAGTAAATATAATATATTATACTCAGAGTTTTTTCAAGATTTGTCATCATTGTAATGTCATTATGTTTCAGTGAGGTGACATATGCAGCGTTAATATTTTCGGTGTGTTTAATTCAGCTTTATGGAACAAAAAATGAAAGCAGTTCTATCTGGAAAAAAGTTACCTGCTGTAAAGATTAATCAATCAGTGCATGCCTGCAGCTATATCGTAGTTCGACAGATGCTTTTATATATGTATATATTTTATTTTAATATAATGCTTTTATAGATGTATGCTTTTATAGTTGTTGTACAAAACTATTCTGAATAATTTATTCAGTATAATGAATAACTCTGAATAATTTATTCAGAGTTTACTATGTTAACAGTTTTGGAAGCAATGGTAGATACATAATTGAAAAATAAATTCAATAGGAAAACAAGGGGAAACCTCATAATCTTTATTTACTATACTGAGCATTTCCTTTTTCTTAATTTTTTTTCCAATAGCAGCCCTATCAATGCAAAGAAGGTGAATACTACTACAAGCAGCGACTCCTACATTGGGCTCTGGAGAAACTACCTGATTCTTTGCTGCAGTGCAGCGTCTTCTTCAACCTCCTCCACCTCCACGGGCTCTGTGAGATGTTCCCCTCCCGAGACGCTGGCGTCGACTCCGGACAGTGGTTATAGCATTGATTCGAGAGTAGGTTCTTCTCATGCTTACTGTGAAGAAGTCTGTGTGTTATTGGAAACAGAAGCACATAATAACCGTCATGATTCTTAGAAACTGGTGTAATTTGTCTGACAACATGTTTTAGTATACAGTTGTGTTTGATTTCTTTAGGGTGGTGTGTCTGTTCACTTCTCCCAGTCCATGCTGTAGAGGCTTTTCTGCTGATGTTTTTTAACACAGAATCTAATCGTGTCATGAAAACGTTAACCCAGTCTCAAAGTCTTCTGTAGTGGCAAATGTTTTGTTTCCCATTAAGGGTTTTTTTTGCTGTCAGGAGACTCCAGCAATTCTAAGCAAACGGCCTCCCACTTTGATAACTGGAACAGTGACCTGTTTGGGCATGATGTTCTTGGTATCATTTTTCCCAGCCGCAGAGAGTTTTCTGTCTGCCTTGCTTTGTTTCACCTGCAGGTTTGGGCTTGGGTTTGGGGTTTTTTTTTGCTGCATCTTTGCTTCTTTTTGTTCCTCTCCTTCTTGGCTCCCTGTAGAAGGTCCAGTAGAGGTGAAGGTAGCTCATGGACTATGCAGCAGATTTGGGGCAGAAACAGTCTATCCCCCTTGTTTGTTGCCAAGATCCTTTCCCCAAATCTGAGAATCTGTGGACTGAGAGCTTTGTCCTCGTTGAGAGCCAGGACAGAGTCTAAGGAGTTGGACACCAGCAGTCCACCCTGAGGAGCGTGGATACACTGAGTGTGCAAAGCATCTGTTCATCGTGTTGAGCCCTTCGTGGTCATCTGCCAATGAAAATTCAATTGCACGAGGAATGGAGAAGTAGTTAGTACTGCTTTACTATTTCAGAAAGCCTTTTTCCATGTCAACAATAAGAAAGTTCATTGTTATCATTTGAAGTCACTGATCAGTGTGAGCAGCCTGTAAAGTTACAGCAGATATTTTGACGTCAAACCGCCTGATTGTTTGGTAACTACTTCATTCTGGTTTATTCTGCTTTTCTTGTTAGGTTATTGGCATTCCATCCCCCTCCTCCCTCTTTAAGCAGATCGTTCCAATGATGCGCTCCGAGAGCCTGGAAATTACAGAATCCCTTGTGCTGGGACTTGGCAGGACCAACCCAGGAGCTTTTAGGTAACGGCTGTGTTTCATCTGTTTTTATGCTAATTGATTACAGAGCTGGGGAATCGGAGCTCAGAAAACAAGGTTTGCTTTGCTTTTCTGGTAAGAATTTTAAAAAAGCTGTGAAAACCGATTACCATTGTGTTTTCTAGCGTTTAGTGGTGTGATAAAGATTTATTAGAGGTTGAAATAATTGTATAGAGAGGTCATGTCTGCATAAAGAAAAAGAAGTTCACTGAAACAATAAACAGATGCCTTTTACAGATATTAAAGGCTGCCTGTACATGAGAGAACAGACTGTGTGGACTACAAACAGTTGAAATGTTAATTGTAATCAAATTTGTAAGAGTTACTAAACTCTCTGTGTCGGTATTTCCAACAAACATGTGTTACTGAGCCTTTTGTGTGTAGGAGACACATGATAACTGCATTCAGAAAGAGATTTTTTTGATGAAGCTGGAAGATGATACCAGTTACAGTTGTTTTCTGACTGGCGCTGAAGCTTCTGAAGTTCGTGGCACATCCTGCTCCCCACCCGAAACTTTGGGTTACCCGTACTGTGACAAATCTTTATATAAATGTCGAATTCAAAAGGGTCTATCTAGCCATTGTGGCATTGCTACCTCAGCTGAAATTTACTTCTCTGCAGATCCTAACGTACTGCCAAGGTGTGGTACAAATCCCCTGCGGTGAAAAGGCCGCTCTCCACCAGGAAGCCGTGAGCTTTAAAGTTCATCTCTGTGCCGCTGCCCTCCGCTGACGGCTCTCTGCTTTATGGAGGATGGGTATGGAGAACATCCGAGGGGAAGAAAGCTTTCTGGGAAGGCCAGTGCTCAGCACCAGATGTTCTCTGCCAGCAGCCAGCCTCCTATAATGCAGAGTTAGGAAGCTGTACCGTGCTCTAGCAACCAGCTTGCTTCTGCAGAAGAAACCAGGGATCCCTACTGCTCTTGCTTTTCGTTGAGGTGCTGCTTCTCTCCAGTCACAGGTCCCATGTTACAGCTGATGAGGAGCCAAAGATAGATTTGAAACCAGAATGCCAAGTCCTCAGTTACAGTATTCTGTTTTACTCCTTTGGTAATCTTCTGATTGTATATCATATCTGACTTTACTCGCCTACCAGGAGTAAAGCAAGAATTTGTCCCATGACCCTGAATATCTACTGAACTGTTTAAATTACAATAGTCTTCTACAAGTCTAGAAATGCTTTCAGAAAGGATTTCACCAGAAATCCTTGTTTTCTAAATCAGAAACAACTCATTTAGCAAGCTTAAAAGAAGATAGATGTGATGCTCACCAGTTTTGTGATTTCTTTGTTCCGCTTCACGTTTGATTTCTGACCTCTAGCTTTTTTCCTCTGGCCAGTGTGCCCACTCAGACCAGGGGCTCGCCGGAGCCCACCCTTCACCCGTGCAGCTCTGCTCTGCTTTGTTGCTTTGGTTTTGTCTTTTTAAGCAGTGTTCCTCACCACTTGGCGTGTTTTACTCGGGAACTTTTTTCATTATAGATTATATGTATATGCAGTCCACTTAAACTTGGTAGAATATTCTTTTTCTCTTTTCTTTTCTGAT
The DNA here is from genome assembly GCF_030867145.1 of Opisthocomus hoazin. Classification (NCBI taxonomy): domain Eukaryota; kingdom Metazoa; phylum Chordata; class Aves; order Opisthocomiformes; family Opisthocomidae; genus Opisthocomus; species Opisthocomus hoazin. The sequence goes on from NC_134418.1 coordinate 85,522,458, forward strand.
ACTGATCGTATGAACTTGTCCGGGTGACTCCTGCTCTCCACTGGAAGCAGACCCTTCACTATATTTTAGCATAAATAAAGCTTCTTCCAAATTATTTTCTGTGTTTTCACCGTTTGAAAGAAAGTGTAAAACAATCCCTCATCACGCTGAAGTCTCCTGGAACTGAGCGTACCGCCAGAGTTTGTGCAGCTTGCTGATGGCCTGGGCCCATTCTCGGAAGGAGGACCTTTGGGCGGTGTGGTGGAGGAGCCAGTCACTCACCGTGAAAACCCAGCGTGGTTCTGACGGTGGTGGTTTGTCTGCGTGGACCCACGGTGCCGATCTCCTGCCCCTGTCCCTGCCCGCTGTCTGGAGTCGCGAGGGCGTCGCAGCTTGGCAGGAGGAGCCGAGCGGTGACGAAGACTGGGGAGCTTCAGGGCGACGCGGGGATGTAACCACAGCGTCGGAGCACGTGGCTTTCTGGTTTTCATAGAGACTGCTCTGACTTCTGTCAGCTTAGCATTACCTTAAGAAAGAAATGATCTTTATTAACCGCTAAATGCATCACGGCAACTGAAAGAGCGTTGTACCATAAGCTGCCAAAATCTGTTTTTTTCTGCTAGTGTCTGTTTGCACCAGAAGGCTTGGTTAAACCCTGAATGTGGACAGAAATGAAAAGCATCTGTGACAGAAATACTCCGTGATACTTGGCGAAGGCAAATGTAGTGGTAATGATGGAGAGACCCCTTTGGTAGTGTGTCTTTAAATCAAGAGCATACCTTTCAGGAAAACATTTCTTTCAAATGCTGATTTATTTCAGAAACCTACAGGTAAAGAAGGAAAACCTGAGGGTGTTTTAAGTTATATTGGAAGACTTACTGCTGCGAAACATCTTTCAGTTGAGATGTTAATTTAATGCTTGTTTTTATCATTTTAATTTCTTTGAATTCAGGGAACTAATAGAAGAACTACATCCTATAATTAAGGAAGCACTTGAAAGAAGGCCAGAGGTAATTATGTATTTTTCACTATATTCAGTACACAGTTTTAACTGTCTGCTCACAAATGGTGATAAATAAATGTTAGTTTTGTTGTTTAATTTCTGCACCTAAAAACTGTCAGTATAGCAGAGAAAAAGGCGAGATGTTACTTTTTTAAATGATTGTGAGGTGTTTCCATTAGAAAAGCTTTGTGTTTGTTTTGAGCTCTGTATTATTCCTGTATCAGAGACGCTTTGTTTCAAAGGATGAAAAAGTGACTGTAACCTTTTCCGCATTCTTTTAATTCCTTTTACCTAAGCATGGTTTTACACAGTTGTTGCTTCTTTGTGTCATCAGTAACGTGCCTGCAATTGGTAGTACCTAAGACACAGAACAGAGCTCTGCTACCAACTTTATCTTTTTTTTAAATGAAAAAAGGCTGTAAGCTGACTTGACTGACTGCTATGACTAAACATTTTCTGATAGGAGAGAGCATATTGTGCAGCAGGGTTTAGAAGCCTCTGTAGATATTCATAGAAATAATAATCTCTGCAAACACAAACCTGGAGGGGATTACTCAGTATTTTTTGTGATAACTGTCATATTCTTATTAGTAATGAATTTGTAACTAGGTACAGATGATGGGAAGGAACATCGCTTCTGTTTCAGAATGCTGCTGGGCTGTAGGGTGTTCAGTCAGCCTAGCGTGCAGAGACGTAGAAAGACAGGCATTTGTATTTCAGCTCATCGTTTTACACGTTGCTCTTTGCGACAGGAGACTGATAAAACCATATTATTTTGATAATACTTGTAGTAGCAAACCCAGTATATCTTGGAGTTGCAGCAGGGAAAGATTTTGTTCATTATCTGGTTTATTAAAATCGCTGGCAGCTTCGGTAACTCATCTTTAAGGGTTGGCACCCCTGCTAATTGATGCCAGTTGTGGTGCAGATATAAGAATGCATTTATATGGCACGTTGGTTTTATACTTCGTTTTTCCTCTGCTTCGCTGAATTTCATGTTTCCTCTGTTGAACAGAACATGAAACGGCGCAGGCGTCGAGATATTTTACGAGTACAACTAGTACGAATATTTGAGCTGTTGGCAGATGCTGGCGTCATTAGTCACAGGTAAGGGCAGCGCTGGCGAGGCCATCACAGAATCACAGAGTCACAGACTGGCAGGGGTTGGCAGGGCCCTCTGTGGGTCACCCAGCCCAACCCCCTGCCCAAGCAGGGTCACCCAGAGCAGGCTGCACAGCACCGCGTCCAGGCGGGGCTTGAATATCTCCAGAGAAGGAGACTCCACAGCCTCCCTGGGCAGCCTGGGCCAGGGCTCCGTCACCCTCAGAGGGAAGAAGTTCTTCCTCGGGTTCAGACGGAACTTCCTGTGCCTCAGTTTGTGCCCATTGCCCCTTGTCCTGTCACTGGGCACCACTGAAAAGAGCTTGGCCCCATCCTCCTGACACCCTTCCTTCCCAGGAGTCCTGATGCTCCTCGGCGTGCCCTACGCAGAGAACGCTGCTGCTCCTTAGTATTGGGCCTTTTTCTTTCCAGGGGAGGCAGAATGTTAACTCGGTTGGGTTTTTTCCTCAGTTTACCCTACTTGTGCGTAGGGACACTTTGAATGAAGACTTAAAGCTCTGGTGTATGCTTTACAAGTCTCTTACAGATTTTTTGAATTCCTGTGCTGGTGGCACTGTGTAAGAGCAGGTAGGCTAGGGGATGGCTGGGCTGGCTCCTCCGTTCTGCCAGACAGCGGCGCGGAGATCCTGCTTTGCCAACCTCAGCAATATCCTCAGCGTGAAATTCTCAATCTTTAAGCAAGCTACTCCAGTATATTTCAGAATGTTTACCCAGAAGCATTGCTAAAATGCCTTTATTTCTTTTGGCATGATGATTTTTCAGAGCCCAGCCGTGAAAATCGGGCTCTCCTGTATAACCTTTCGAGGTGCTCGCTGGTGTTTAGTCGGCGTCTGTAGGGTATCTTCTCACCACAGTCTGCACGCTGGAGCTTCATCAGCTCTTCTCGCTGAGGCCAGTCCGACTCTGTGGTGGAAGCTAGCAAGCCACTGAGGGCTACCATAACCCTCCTCTTCTTGCCTTCGTCAGGCAGGACGCGCTTTTTAGTTGTTACCTTCAGTACAAATGTGGAAGGATGCGAGGAGGCCGAGAGGAAAGGAATCGCCCTTCTAACAATTGTTTTTCAGAGGAGGCCAGGTTTGAATCACGTGTAGGCTTTAATTCCCTTATTTAGTTTAGTGCTGACATCTAGTCAGATGCTAAAGCAGTGAAAATCACAGAATCACAGAATCACAGAATAGTAGGGGTTGGAAGGGACCTCTGTGGGTCATCTAGTCCAACCCCCCTGCCGAAGGAGGGTCACCTACAGCAGGCTGCACAGGATCTTGTCCAGGCGGGTCTTGAATATCTCCAGAGAAGGAGACTCCACAACCTCCCTGGGCAGCCTGTTCCAGTGCTCCGTCACCCTCAGAGGGAAGAAGTTCCTCCTCATGTTCAGACGGAACTTCCTGTGCCTCAGTTTGTGCCCATTGCCCCTTGTCCTGTCACTGGGCACCACTGAAAAGAGCTTGGCCCCATCCTCCTGACACCCACCCTGCAGATATTTGTAGGCATTGATAAGGTCCCCTCGCAGCCTTCTCTTCTTCAGGCTGAACAAGCCCAGTTCCCTCAACCTCTCCTCGTAGTGGAGATGCTCCAGTCCCCTCACCATCCTTGTAGCCCTCCGCTGGACTCTCTCCAGTAGCTCTTCATCCTTCTTGAACTGGGGAGCCCAGCACTGGACACAGTACTCCAGATGAGGCCTCACCAGGGCAGTGTAGAGGGGAAGGAGAACCTCCCTTGTCCTGCTGGCCACACTCTTCTTGATGCACCCCAGGATCCCATTGGCTTTCTTGGCAGCCAGGGCACACTGCTGGCTCATGGTTAACCTGTCATCCACCAGGACACCCAGGTCCCTCTCCGCAGAGCTGCTCTCCAGCAGGTCCACCCCAAGCCTGTACTGGTGCATGAGGTTGTTCCTCCCCAGGTGCAGGACCCTGCACTTGCCCTTGTTGAACCTCATCAGGTTCCTCTCTGAAAATGGGAAATGAATATATAAAATTAGGAAATTGCTTTCATCTGCTGATAGTAGCATGTCAAGAAGCGCTGAACATCTGGAATGACTCCCAAAAATCAGTAGGTAACACGGATGTCTATAGTCAAGCAGTAGTAATGAGTTCTTCTGGTTTACAAATCGTGTGGGTTTGGTGGTGGCTGGGGTGTTTGAGGTTTGTTCTTGTTCTTTCACACACTTGTTGCCAGTGTAAGAACTCATTCTGCGGAAGGATGAGTGACTGCTGACAGTCGGGCTGCATTATTTGCTTTTGCTGAAAGAGGAGCTGGGTGAAGAAATGACTTCGACCGAAAGCTTTGCAGTGATGAGGCTGTAGGCTTTTCTAAACAGAAAAAGTAACCATTGTTTTCAAAAATCATTGTATGTATTTATCACACTATTTGATTTTTTTTTTTGAAGTGCAAGTGGTGGCCTTGATAATGAAACACATTCCCTCAACAACACTTTGCTGGAGTATGTCGATCTAACGCGACAGCTCCTGGAAGCAGAGAACGAAAAGGATTCCGATACCTTGAAAGATATCCGATGCCATTTCAGTGCCTTAGTGGCAAACATCATTCAGAATGTTCCAGGTATGTAGAAAGGCTTCAGTAACTTCTGATAACTGCTTTTAATATGCAGTGCATTTCAGGAAAACAACCCCAAACAAATCCAAAATGAAAAAAATAATCAAAAATCCTCTTTTTCTCTGAGGTTTCAGAATACTTTCCTAAAAATAATTTATGCTATCAGTTTTGTGTATAACATCAACAGTACTTTCCTAAAAATAATTTATGCTATCAGTTTTGTGTATAACATCAACAGTACTTTCCTAAAAATAATTTATGCTATCAGTTTTGTGTATAACATCAACAGCATGAGTTTTTAAGAGGGATTTTTGGTACTGTTTGGGAGCATGTGAGTAAGTTTCTTGTGTAGCAGAAGTCTGGTTGGTTGGCAGTGCATTTAAATTTCCTAGACTACTAAAAAACTTATTCTGTACACGAGTGGCATGAAACAGGACAGCAGTAAACCTACATCTGGCTGTTATGATGTGGAAATAATGTGCCTTTACACTGATTTTTTCCTTTTATATCCATTGTTTGGGTCCGGGTCCCTGTTTGACGTGCTGTAGGCCCCGGAGTGCCGAGCGGAGCGTGTCTGACTGTGCTTCTCTTGCAGTGCACCAGAGGAGAAGCGTCTTTCCGCAGCAGAGCCTGCGCCACAGTCTGTTCATGCTCTTCAGTCACTGGGCAGGGCCCTTCAGCATCATGTTTACGCCCCTGGACAGATACAGTGACAGGAACATGCGAATAAACAGGCACCAGTACTGTGCATTAAAGGTATTTTAGCACTTTTTGGATGTTGGGAATAGATTGTTACGTTGACTTTTCTCATGCAAATTTACCACGTGGGCTTTTTTCGGCCACAAGGCCAAGGGCAGGGTCCTGCACATGGGTCGGGGCAATCCCAAACAGACACAGGCTGGGTGGAGAGTGGCTCGAGAGCAGCCCTGAGGAGAAGGACTTGGGGGTACTGCTGGATGAGAAGCTCAACATGAGCCGGCAATGTGTGCTGGCAGCCCAGAAAGCCAGCTGTGCCCTAGGCTGCATCCAGAGCAGCGTGGCCAGCAGGGCGAGGAGGGGATTCTGCCCCTTTACTCCGCTCTCGTCAGACCCCACCTGGAGTCCAGTGTCCAGCTCTGGAGCCCCCAGCATAGGAAGGACATGGATGTGTTGGAGTGGGTCCAGAGGAGGGACACGGAGATGATCTGAGCGCTGGAGCACCTCTCCTACAAGGACAGGCTGAGGGAGCTGGGGCTGTTCAGCCTGGAGAAGAGAAGGCTCCGGGGTGACCTTAGAGCAGCTGCCAGTGCCTGGAGGGGCCGACAGGAAGGATGGAGTGGGGCTTTTCACAAGGGTGTGCAGTGATAGGACAAGGGGGAACGGCTCTAAACTAAAAGGAGGCAGATTTAGATAAGATATTAGGAAGAAATTCTTCCCCATGAGGGTGGTGAAGCCCTGGCCCAGGCTGCCCAGAGAAGCTGTGGCTGCCCCCTCCCTGGCAGGGTTCAAGGCCAGGTTGGATGGAGCTCTGAGCACCCTGGTCTGGTGGAAGATGTCCCTGCTCATGGCAGGGGGTTGGAACCAGATGATCTTTAAGGTCCCTTCCAGCGCTTACCATTCTGTGGTTCTATCATTCATGACTTAGTTCTTTTTCTCTTCTGCCGACGTGTAAATTCGGCTTTTTCTGTACTGTAAACTATTGCACTTGCTATAGGACTTTCTTAAAATTGCTACAAAATGTTTGCTTCCTGTGACTTTAGTCCTCAGTTGCCTAAGAAGAAAGGCTTTCATGTAAAAGTACATAAACAATCAAACCTATGTATTATCTATAGCATATGTCAGCATTTCAGTATTGACAGTTCCTTGTATTTGGGAGTTGAGAAAAATATGATGTGATAATTTCTTGAATAAGGTGGTAAGCAGTTTTTTGTTAGCCTTGCTCTTCCTCCCTTGACTGAATAGTCAGCTGGAAGTTAGTTTTCTGGTATGTTAATGGTTTTGGTAAAAGCCCTTCCGGTGTCTGAGTTATTAAAACGTGGTGTTTTTCGATTGCTTTCTGAAGGCTATGTCTGCTGTACTGTGTTGTGGCCCTGTTGCAGATAACGTCGGGCTCTCGTCTGATGGCTATTTATACAAGTGGCTGGATAATATCTTGGATTCACAAGACAAAAAGGTAACACGGGCAATGGCGGCACCGGTTTGCGACGATCGGCGCCTTCAACACGCGCTTGGAGGAGTTTTGCGCTCGGATTGGCCTAAATCCTTGCGAGTGGCTGAAGCTGAGAGGTGGTTTAGTAGCGTGTATTTTTGCACCGTCCTTAATACGGAGGACACTGTCCTCGCCCCGCGGAGGAAGGCAGTCCCTGAGCACCACCCGAGAGCAGACAGAACCGAGGGGAAGGGCCAGGAGAGCAGAACGTCGTGTATCGTTTACAAACCAATCAGCTAGGTGAAGTCGTAGTGATCAGCAGCTCTTTTAGAAGTGTAAAGGAGATGAGATTTTGAACGTGAACCCTTCTGAGACTGTAGGCTCCTTTGGGGGTCCTGCGGAGTTAGGAAGACCGAGCTTTCCGTCTAAGCAGTAAGGCAAGCTTTGGGTTTATAAAATAGGGCCTCCATTGCGCTGGTAGGGTGGCAACATAAAAATACAGCCCCAGTGGGCTACTTGGATTCAGGAGAGCGTGGCAGTGTCCATGTAGGTCTGTCCCTGGTATCCCACTGGAATTCCTGCACGCGTTGGAGTGCTTTTCTGGGTCTGATGCTTTCAGGCCAGCGTTCAGCTTTTAGTAGAACAAGTGGAAACAGTAAATAGCCCAAGGGGGCCTTGGAACTGAGGGGGGAACAAGTCAGTAGAGCTGTCTAGTTTTTTGCTTCAGTAATTTATGACTGCGTGTGCTGGTTGATCATTAAACAGCTTGATGGAAATACCTGTTGCTATTTTAAGCTGTCGTCTCATTGCTTTTTAGGTGGAATAAATTCTGTGTATTGCAGTTGTTGGGTGTTTTTTATTAAGTATCTATTATTAAGTATCTGTTATTTCCCTATTTCATGTCATTTGTGTAAGTTGGTCTTTTTTCCTACGTTTATAAATCTGGATTGGCTCTTTTCTGGAGTACAGGTTCACCAGCTAGGCTGCGAGGCGGTCATGCTGCTCTTGGAGCTCAACCCTGACCAGAGTAACCTCATGTACTGGGCCGTAGACCGGTGTTACACAGGTTCCAAGCGGGTGGCAGCTGGCTGTTTTAAAGCCATAGCCAGCGTGTTCCAGAACAGGTACTGCAGTGTGCTTCAGAACTTCAAACTTTCCTTTTCAAAGTGTGCTTTTGTGTAGAACTGGGTTTTTTCCTCCCTCAAAGAGGAAAGATTGCCCCTGTTTGTGTGTATGTGTCAGAGAAACTTTTCAAAATTTTATTATCCCGTACCATATCCCTTGTAAATTAATAAATTCAAATTTTAGAAGACCAAATATGATTTTATTGATTTCACATTTGCAATTTTTCCCTAGGGATTACCAGTGTGATACAGTGACCCTCCTGAATCTGATACTATTTAAAGCAGCTGATTCTACTAGGGCTATCTATGAAGTTGCTATGCAACTATTACAGGTTTGTAAGCTAATTTTTATTCTTTTTTTTTTTTTTTTTAAATAAGAGTTGTCCCCGTGCATTTAAAAAATACCCAAACTGTTATTATTTGGTTGTCCTTTCAGTAATAAAATACAATGTATGCATTTTTTTTTTCTCCACTGTTTTAGTACATAGTTAGGCCAGATCCTTAGCTGCACAGATAGACTGCAGTGGAAATCATGAACTAAGCACTCAAGACCTGTATTTTCATAATACCTGCTTTTTCAAGAGACAGAACCTAAATGAAGATTCTTCTGGTTTGGTCCTGACACGGAGGGGTGTGTAGCTCCGCTTGTCCCAAAGCTCCTCAGGGAGCAGCGTCTCGCTTCCTCTCCCTGCACTCTGTCTGCTGGGGGAGCGGGCAGTTTGCTGATTTTTTTGCATTAATACCAAACATTTTTTCATGTATCTGCGTGGAGAGGTGATAGCAAAAAGCTTGTTAGCCATTTAATTTACTTTTGTATATTCCTTTCCGCGGTCGTTTAGGGGTAAGCTTAAGCTTACAGGCAGCGTTAGTGTTTAAAAATAAATAAAGCTGTGCTGCTTGTGGCTCAGACCACAATCCCTGGAGGATTTTTCAAGCTGAATTGAACAGTGAAGTCCCCGCCGCCGTCACAGCCCTGCCGATGTCTCGGCGCTCGCACCACCCTCCCGTTCAGCCCCTTCTTCCTTCTCAAGCGAGCGCCGCTGCTCAAGAGAAGCCCAGACTGACTTTTAAAGTACGGAGCTGCCGTAGCCTCCTGCTGCGTCTCAGCGACGGGGTTGCTCCTGGCGATGTCTCCTGGACGAGCAGAAGTTGATGTTGTTTGGAAACACAAGTGTTCAGCAGCCTTTCCCGTTTCGTTATAGAGAAATATGTATTTTATGTGGTGTTTTGTGAAAGCAGATTTCTGACATTCATTGCTGGAAACTCATCCAGCGGAGTGAGTCTTTGCTAGGGAAAGTGCCAGGGGTGGTGGACGCTGTGGATGTGTGGGCATCTGCACAGACAGCAAACATCACCTGAGAGCAGTTACAGGAATTTAAAAGGTGGTTTTATATAAAGATTTCCGTTGTAGTTCACATTCTGAACGTTACTGTTGCAGATCTTGGAACCAAAGATGTTCCGTTACGCTCACAAACTGGAAGTTCAGCGGACAGATGGGGTTTTGGGACAGCCTTCTCCTCTACCACATCTGTATTCCGTGTCCTATTATCAGCTGTCAGAAGAACTAGCAAGGACTTACCCGGAGCTGACGCTTGCTATCTTCTCAGGTACGGTTTTAAAACAAAACAAAAAACTTCCATCGGGTCAAAAGCATTGTACAAGATGTGTAATTCTTTTTTTTCAAGAATTAATTTGTATCTAATTCACTAAAGTCAGGACAACCTCGCCATAATGAATGGAGAAAATGGAATTTACTGAGTGACAATTTTTCTTTAATTGGATTTGAAATATATTCAACAGAAAGCAACATGTGTCCAAGATACTTTTACTGACTTTCTAATAGCCGTGAGAAATCACATTAGAGAAATAATTTGCAACTGTTTTTAAAAATTATTCTTCTACCGTTCTTTCTAGTGTTTTCTTATTTACTGTAGATTGCTTAAAAATATTATTGCATAGCGTTTTTAAACAATTGCAGAATAATAACCTCTCACATCAATTAAAAAAAAAAAAAGTACTAGGACTGATAGGCTCTTTTCCCAAAGTTGGCACATTTTTAGATGCTCTAGGTTTTCACTTCCCTCCTTCAGTTAGGGGAAAATGTATACGTATATGCTGATATATGTATGCTGCAGTGGTTGTGTCACCATACTGCTTGGCAGCAGTGTCTGCAGTTAGCCCTGCTGAAGACTGTGGGCTTTATCACTACGAAATGTCAGCTAATCAAAAGACCAGGGCTGTGTCAGCATGACTTTATATCGCTATGGTCTGCTGGGCTGATGCTGGTGGTTCTCATTACCGAAACCATTCTCGTTACTGATTTGCGATTCCTGCGTGTACCCAACGTCTGCACGGCAGAGGTCAGCCAGAGAATCCAGACGGCTCACCCGGCTGGGAGGCAGGTGATGCTGCACTACCTGCTGCCGTGGATGAACAACATTGAGCTGGTGGACTTGAAGCCTTTGCCAACCATTCGTCGGCCGGACGAAGAGGAGGAAGAGTCTTTGAAAGACAGAGAAATGATGGTGAACAGTAGACGATGGCTGCGAGGGGAAGGCTGGGGATCGCCGCAGGCTACAGCTATGGTTCTGAACAACCTGATGTATATGACTGCAAAGGTAAAGCTAATTACTCAAGTGCTTCGTCTTGTTCCGGTGGGTGGTTGTGTGTAGGGTGCGAGAAATATACTGTCTGACCAGGCTTTCAGGAGTTATTGTTCATACTTATTGAGTTACTTGTGAATATCCAAACTACACCATATAGTTTTGAGGTGTTCTGAGAAATACAGAATAGAAAATATAAATGTTATAGTAATTGTTATATGTAGGAGCAGTACGTAATGGTTGTTTTGCAATGTGGATGTCTAGCTGGATAGAGGATACCAAGTCACCTGTACACCTGTGATCTGAAAGTGGAGCTTTAATCAGGAACATTTCCTAGAATCCTAGAATATCTCGAGTTGGAAGGGACCCGTCAGGATCACCGAGCCCAGCTCCCTGCTCCTCGCAGGACGCTTTGGAACTGATCTTCCTGCCAGAGGCTGGCAGACCCTCCTCCTGCCCGCGACAGCTCCTTCCAGCACAGGAGGAGGGTTGGTCACCTGCGGTGCTCCTGCCAGTTCTTCATAGCTTTGAGTCCTGCTGAGGAGAGATTGTGTTTTAAGCTACAAACTAAAAACTCTTGGCAGCCTTTGGTCCGTGGAATTTTATTCAGGATTGTCAGCAGCTGGGAGAATGGATCTCTGCTAAATTTAGATAGCTTTTTTTCTTTATATGTAAATAAATACATAAAAATAGAAATAAATTCACATATGAATATCTGTATACTTATATAGTGTATAAAAGCATATGTTATATATCAGTAAAATACATAATATGTACAAATACATATATTATTTGTGCATTATACAAATAAATATATTGTTATATATTTATTTAAACTTTCCTATACTATATAACAATATATTGTCATATATTTATAGCTGTAAAAGAAGATAGTTATTTCCAGAATGTGTTTATAAAAATGAATGTAGGTGAAAGCTTCATTCTGGAATGTTGAAAAAGGCAATAACTTCTTACAGGATTTGTGCCTCCTTTTTCTGTCCCGCTTGGTCAGTACAGATCACTTTCAGATACAATGTTTTCTACTGGAGTTTTCAGGAGCGATGTTTATGTTGTTTTCTAGTATGGTGATGAAGTGGCTTGGTCGGAGATAGAAAATGTCTGGACTACTTTGGCAGACAGCTGGCCGAAGAATCTGAAAATCATTTTGCACTTCTTGATCAGCATCTGCGGAGTGAACAGTGAGCCCAGCCTGCTGCCATACGTGAGTACGCCATACGCCTCTGCGTAGCGCTGCTGATGCTTTAGATTTGTAGGATTTCTGGTATCGAAAGCTCCAAGCTCCTGGTAGTGTCACCCCGTATTTTATGACCACGAAATACGATGAACAAATCAAATTCAGTTCTCTTGTTTGAGTTACGTGGGACATCGGTGTCCAAATTTCAGTATCAGTTTCAGTTAAACTGGAACAGGCTTGGGAAAGGATATCAGCCAGAAAGGGTATCGTGCCTTAAAGACAGCTGAGGCTTCCTTAAGGCAACTGACTGACTATTGCCATTTACTCAGGGTGGTGAGTGTGAAATGGTTCGCTAGCTGCCTTATCAGCTGCGAGCTGTCAAAATTCAGGGTATGCTCTGTGGACTGTAGACCTGATTTAGTGAGTAAATCTTAAAAGGTGGAAAAGACTTATTAAAACGTCTACATCTGTCTTAGCATTTTTGTTCTTCCTAAATGTCTACATCTGTCTTAACATTTTTGTTCTTCCTTTGTCATAAAAAGGAACTTAAGAGTTTGATTGCTGAATTTAGATTAATTTTATTAGGAGTGTACACTGAACAACTTCCCATCATAAAACGCAAGTCTACGGCAACAGTTGCTCTCCGTTCGTTAGGAAGAATTAAGATAGTTCCATACGTAATATTTTCATTAGAAAAGTAATACAGGTTTTGCCAATAGTCAAAAAAATAGATATGAAGTAAACTAAGGAAGAAAGAGGAATCTGTTTTAAGTATCGGACAAGGTCCTGTGCAGCCTGCTGTAGGTGACCCTGCTTCGGCAGGGGGGTTGGACTAGATGACCCACAGAGGTCCCTTCCAACCCCTACTATTCTGTGATTCTGTGATTCTGTGATCAGGAGCTATGGTAAGTGCTTACTAAGGACGGCTTCAGTTCTCTGTTGATTGGCAATTGTTTGCATTGCAAATCAGGAAATCCAGCTTAATGCTGCAGCCCAAAACCTTGTGCGGCTCAAACAAGGTGACAAAGTAATTCCACGAGTCAAACACCCTGGATCCCTTGCTTACCGTTCGTCTGGGAGTTCTCTCAAAAGGATGGAAATAAATAGTTGAGCAGTAATGACTCAAGAAAATATCAGAAGGCAGAACACGGCCTGACTGCTGTCTACAGGAGTCACTGGCTAGCAGCCGTCTGCGGCTGCTTCGCGGTGACCAGGGTTGTTTTGCTGAAGTAAGGTGTAGTGGAGAATCCTTAATTACTATATGCTTAGTAAAATGTAGCTGTAGTTAGGTGTTTATTCTTATCAGAGTATATAAAGGCCTCAAGCATTTTGGGAATTAAATGTTTTTTCCCATGCTATAATTCGAGATAGTCCTGAAAAGGAGACAGGTAATATACTGCAGTAAAGCACCTGCCCCACCATGTAGGGACAGTGTGATTATTCTCACGTGACCAGGTATTAAAACAAAAAAATCCCCACCCTAAGCACCCTCAAAACCAAGTTTATTTTTTGTCAAAGCGTATGTGAGGGCACTGCAGAACAGCCTGAGGAAAACGTGGTACCTGCGGGAAACGAAAGAGCGTTGAACACAACGGGGAAGTATCGGAAAGAAATTAGATCAGCAGACATTCACTCACTGTTGATCTCAGAGGTTACGAAAACCTTTGTCAGAAAATCTTTTGCTTCTTAAATGCTATTGACAGCTGTGGAAGCAGTTTTGCTTACTGTTACAACTAGAGTAAGTTCTATGTATTCTCACTTGCAGTGCAGGCAGAGACTGTTCTAACAAGTCATGGTATTCAAATTCCTTATTCCCCCTCCCCCCCCCTTTTTTTTTTTAAATCAAATCACTGCAGTAAGAATTTTATTTATGTAAATACTATTTTATAAACATATACTTTTTTTGATGGCAGGTAAAGAAAGTCATTGTTTATTTGGGTAGAGATAAAACAATGCAGCTACTGGAAGAGCTGGTGAGTGAACTTCAGCTTACAGATCCTGTCAGTTCAGGAGTCACCCACATGGACAATCCACCGTATTACCGCATTACCTCCAGTTACAAAATCCCCTCTGTCACTTCAGGTGAGAATTTATTAACTTTTTTATTATCATCACTGATAAACATGCTATTATCAATCAGTTATAATATTGGAGTTCATCTGTAGATGTTCAATAGGAGTACAATGTTCCGTGTCTAAAAAGAAATAAAGGTATGAAGTTTGTTTTGCAAGATCTGCAGTTTTTGGTGTTTCTTATTAAAGAACAGCTGATAGGTTCATCAAGAACAGGCTTGTATTAATATATGTGTTAGACTTTGTCTGTGTTCAGACCTTGCACTGTTTACCCTCACTATATCACTTTTATGTCAGTTCAGTCAAGCCCCTGGGAAAATCCATGCCCTTTTAAATCCATGCAACTTGTTACCTTTTTAAGTTCTGTTATAGATACAAGCTGCACCCGTAGGATTTTATTCAAGAGGATTTAATTAAACTTAAGAGAATTTATTTAGAAATAATTAGCAATAGATCAGTCATCAAAAAAGCCCCCACTGAAAATATAAGAAGTGTCTAGCTGATGGTTCAATCCAAGGACACGCTGAGAAATGGTGGGCGAAGCTGTGTGATTCTGGCGAAGCACCTCTCGGAGCGAGCCACGGAAGACGTGGCCGGGAGGGCGTCGAAGCGAGGACGTGGCTGTTGCGCTGCAGAGCCCTCGGTGTTACGCAGCAGCCCAGGCCCGTGCTGTAGGGGTTGTCTGGATCATGAGGTGGACATGTTGGCGCTTGTGCAGGAAAGTGTTTTAAAAATATGAAAAAAAAATTACGGGCCTCTTGCATTGAAGTGTAATTGAGAGCAGCAAAAGCTGTGGGCGGGTGCCAAATCATTTCCAGTTGCGGTCATCTATTAGGGTGATGCTTGCAAGTTTCTCTTAAAAAGAAATGGATGCCAGCCTGGCTGCAGGCTGTTAGGTTTTAATCCCTCCTCTGTGTTTCAAATTATCTGCATACCAAAGTTGCACTACGTTTTACAGATTACTGTAAGGTGTAGCATACGGGAAAGGAAGAAACAGATCTCCAGATCCTGCTTCAACAACCAGCCTTTCTACTTAATTTGCACTGAAGGCTCAGAGATTCCTGGAATGGATTCTTTGGATTTTTTCCCAGTAGTGAAATTATGGTAGCAGCTCACAAGCTTTTAGTTCTAAACAACGATTTATTTTTTTTTTTGCCTTGCATATGGAAGTAATTTCTCTGGCTCAGTTTGTGCCCGTTGCTGTAGTGTATACCTGGTTGGGGCTCTGGGCACAGACAAAGTAAGTAAGGGTCGTCGTGCAGTGCTTGGGACTGCTTTGCTTTTTTATTGACCAGTCTCTTTTTTTGTCCCTAATTCACAGGTACCACTTCCAGCAGCAATACGATGGTAGCTCCCACAGATGGCAACCCTGAGAGTAAACATGTAAAGGACAACGTCGAAGAGAAGTAAGTATCTCCTCCAAGAGCAGTTCTTAGCTGAAGTAAAGGAATTCCTGCTAGGTGCTGTAAATACTGGCGTCTCGGTGGCTGCAGGTATGCCTGCACTGCAGGAAAGGCATGGCTGTAAGCTGTAGAAGTTGTAAGCAGCGGAACTGGAATATTATTTGGGATTAACAGCAGTAGCCTCAACTGTAATTTGAACTCAAAAAGCTGTACAGGAATCTGAATGCGTTAAGGGACCGATCCAGGTTGGGGTTTGCATTGCTATAGCTGTATTGCTTTTGATGCCTAAATTAGCTACTGTTACACTGGATTGTATATGTTTAAATAAGACAAATTACACTGCCAATGGATACAGACACATCAAGGGCAAACGTTACTAATTTAGTAACGCAGCCAATTCGCAAATTGGTTTCCCAACTCACTAGAAATCAACGGTGCCCATGTGTTGAAAGCTAGTTTGTTCTCCCGATGCGGGTGTTTGGATGCCCGGATCCTGGATCTGTGGCCAGATCCCTTCCAGCGAGCTGTAAAACAGCTGCCTCCCTCCTTCATTTTTGAGCTCCTTAAGAACAGTCTTCCAGAGAAATTTGCCAGAGGGTGGTACCGGTGTGGGGGTGGTGGAAAGCAAAGAGCTGACGTGGACTTAGGGTTCGGAGCTCAGCAGTAGCCAGCTGTGGGCACGCTCTCGTTTGGTGTTAAATACGAGGTAGCTAATCTTATAGAATCCCTACTCCCTTTTCACTTTAATGAGCATGAGAAGAAGTGTGCCCAGAAAACAGTGCACATGTGCTCCTACTGTAGAGTAGCTACTATGTGGTAAAGTCACCAGCTTATTCTGTGACTGTTGGAGCTCCTTAGTAATTATATTTCCAGTATAATTTCCCAGTTGGACACTTTTTTCCTTCCCTAGGATAATTATGTCAATATAGTTGCAGTAGTAAATAGATTGATAGAGACAACTCCAATATTTCAATTAAATGGGGTGGGTGTGAAAATAAATCGCAGAAGGCGGCGGGATCTGAGGTGTCAGTCAAAATTCAGCCTGGCGAGGCACGGACAAGTGTTTGCTGCTGTGGGGGCTGGAGCTGAAGGAAGTTGTAAAGTAGTGAGGGCAGCTTTGAAAATCTCTGCCGGTTTGGGCGTCCGCTGTCGGGCTGTCTGACACCTCCGCAGGGTGTGTGCTTTTGGGTAGGGTATTCCAGGTACATCCTGGACTTGCCAGGAGGAGAGGATTTTGGAAACTTATGTAGAAATAGCTTGGGAATTGTGCTTTTGGCACTCTTATTTCTCTGGGGTTTTTTGTAGTTTATCAGATTAGCAAGGTAGGACCTTGGGCACTGTGTGTGTGTTTTATATATATATATATATATATGTGCGTGTGTGCATCTGTGCCAGATCAGATAGAGAACTTACTTAAGTATAGTGGTAACAAATATTTTAATTTACTTAGATGTGACTGAAAATGATCTAACAAGTATAATTTATAGTGGATGATCTCCTTGAGTCCCCTCATCTGGCGTTGCTACAGGAGCTGAGTCTTGTACAGCTGAGATGCGGTGGCATAGAATCACAGAATCACAGAATAGTAGGGGTTGGAAGGGACCTCTGTGGGTCATCTAGTCCAACCCTCCTGCCGAAGCAGGGTCACCCAGAGCAGGCTGCACAGGATCTTGTCCAGGCGGGTCTTGAATATCTCCAGAGAAGGAGACTCCACAGCCTCCCTGGGCAGCCTGGGCCAGGGCTCCGTCACCCTCAGAGGGAAGAAGTTCTTCCTCATGTTCAGACGGAACTTCCTGTGCCTCAGTTTGTGCCCATTGCCCCTTGTCCTGTCACTGGGCACCACTGAAAAGAGCTTGGCCCCATCCTCCTGACACCCACCCTTCAGATATTTGTAGGCATTTCTAAGGTCCCCTCGCAGCCTTCTCTTCTTCAGGCTGAACAAGCCCAGTTCCCTCAACCTCTCCTCGTAGGGGAGATGTTCCAGTCCCCTCATCATCCTTGTAGCCCTCCGCTGGACTCTCTCCAGTAGCTCTTCATCTTTCTTGAACTGGTGAGCCCAGCACTGGACACAGCACTCCAGATGAGGCCTCACCAGGGCAGTGTAGAGGGAAAGGAGAACCTCCCTCGTCCTGCTGGCATCACATTGGCTGTCCTTGTAAGACGAAATATTTTTGCATAACACTTAGCTTTGTTGAAATACAGTTTTACTGTGAGACCTTGCTTAGTTTTTTTCACAGAATGTCTGTTACTAATGCTGCTTTATTTGTTGCTAAAGTTACGTACATCTCGACATCTACAGCGGGTTGAACAGTAACTTAAACCGCCAGCACCACAGACTAGAGTCTCGCTACAGCAGCAGCTCTGGAGGATCGTATGAAGAGGAGAAAAGTAAGATTTTTATTTAAAAATATTTCAATGGATAGAAAGCAAAATGTTCACAAGTTAATACTTTTGCTGAAGGTTGTGGAATGTGAGGAAAGAAGGGTTATCAGTGCTTTTTGCAGGAACCTATTAAAAAATGCAGGGTTTTTTATGTTCCTCAGTCTTAGCACTGCTGCTGAAGTCAGGCACACATTTGATTACATTAGAATGTGCAAGGAAGATAATACGCCTTCTTTCCTTCTCTTGTCCTCTGGGATGAGTTGTGAACGTCTTCCCAAGTGAAGCAGTTTTACTCTATTTTCTTTGCCAGTATCAACACCAAAGAGAAGAGAGACGGTTAGGTAGAAGAGACAGGAGAGAGGTTAGCAGGAGGAAGATGAGATGAATGATGGAAAAGATGATGGAAAAGAAGTTAAAAAATAGAAAATTAGAAGTAACTGTGCTTTTAAGCAATAACAGTCCTTGGCCTGTGTAAAAAAAAGTGTACAAAACTTTCTGAGATGCCATAGCAAAGGAAAATATAGCAGGGGAAAAGGATCTTGCATACCTCTAATTTTCAAGCTTGTTTTGAAAATTTCGTTCTGAACTCCAAGACATCTCATTTAAAAACAGAAAAATGTTTTGGATGTGTGGCACAGTATACTCTCATACCAAATAGTTCATGTGTTTCTTCTACTTTTGAAGCTTGCTTAATCAAAACCTAAATGTCCTTCCATGTTTTCTTGACAAAACTACTGATTTTCTGAGCAGTGACTTTTGTCAAGTGGGGGGACTGGGCTGTGCTGCTGTGACAGTGGCGAGTTCCCAGTTACCCCGTGTGTCAGGCTGGCGTTAGCTGATTTACGTGCAGCCATCGCTTTTTTGAACCTATTCCACAAAATCGTACTCTGTTATGGGCGTGGGTCCTGGAGAGTCATCCTTACGCTAAAAGAAATAACCACTTTTAAAAAAAAACCACAAAAAACCAAAAAACTGTGTCCAGCTACTACTGTTTGCGTCTGGTTCCCACCTTCCCTCCTCCCCCACCCCGATCTCAGCTTTTCAAGAATTTAAAAAGATGCCTGTGGAAGACTTTATAATATAGGAATGTGTGATATATATATTTTTCTGGTCTCGTTCTCTGTTGTGGTAGGTGATTCGATGCCCCTGTATTCGAACTGGCGGCTGAAGGTGATGGAGCACAATCAAGGAGAGCCTCTGCCTTTCCCACCTACGGGAGGTTGCTGGTCACCGTTGGTGGATTACTTGCCTGAAACTTCTCCTCCGGGCATGTCTCTTCACAGGTAACTGTTTTAACAGTCCTGATGGCAATTTATTACCTGCTAATTTGTGTTGCACAAATGTAGTAATTTAAAGATAGCAAATTATGCGACCGTAGATTTAAAGGTAGTAGATATTTATTTTCTACAGTTTTACATGTCGAACAGTTTAAGATTTCTCAGCCTGTTAATCTGGAGGACTAAAGTTCTTCTGTCTTCATTGTGAGCGTTCGTCTTTTCCTGTAGAATACAACTTTGTGGATGTTTGTAGACTTTAGAAAGAATACTGGTTAGTAGCGTATTAAGCTCTTTGCAGCTCTTCGTAAAGTTCCTGTTAACATTCTTCTCACAAATTATGTATTTGGTTTTAGATGCAACATAGCAGTGATCCTTCTGACTGACTTGATCGTTGACCACAGCGTCAAGGTGGAATGGGGAGGATACCTGCATCTCTTGCTTCATGCAATTTTTATAGGTAACGAAGTTCTTACAGAAAGATGTCTGGTAACTTAGGAATCGTCGCTATTTCCGTAGCTGCTGTTCTCCACATCTGCCTGAAGGTTTGCCGTTGTGTTGAAATCTGATTCGTTAATATTCGCAGTATCTTAAAAAATTCAACTAAATATCTTTCAGCTTGATTAATATGAAGATCACTAAGAGTCTTTTGGAGTTGTGTGAAGGCACTTGCTTTTGGAGCCGCTTTTACCTCTTTCTCCATGTCGATGACACAGTAGAATTTACATTTTTTCTTTCTGTTTCTCTGTGTAGTTTATTTTTGCCCAGAGCAGATGAAGTTCTTGCTGCTGTGTGGGAATCAAGGGGATATATTAATGTTAGTTAAACTGTACACTTTTGTCTTTATGTTGAAACATTAAAAAAACATCACTTTCGTGAATCATGTATCTATTATTTGGTAAAGTAGAACAGACCAGTTTGAATACTGCTATTAAAAAAGTCTAATGAAGTGTGCCCTTTAATAAAGCTTTTCCCTTTTCCTTTGGTGTTAGGTTTTGACCACTGTCACCCTGAAGTCTACGAGCATTGTAAACGACTCCTGTTGCACCTGCTGATCGTGATGGGATCTGGCAGTAACGTCCAGTCCGTTGCCTCTGTTCTCCTCCGGAACAGAGAGTTCAACGAGTCCAGGGTGCTCACTGTCAAGCAGACGACCCCTTTGGATTACACTTTCACAGGTATGCTGGAGATGTGGTAAAGGTTGCTTCTTAAAACCAGGTGGAAAATCAGCTTTTCTTCCAGGCCTTATTAAAACTTCTGTTACCTGTAATATTTTCCTGAGCCCTTGGCGTTAAGGTGTATTTTTATTCAGCTCTGTCTAGCTGGTTAAAACGGATTTCTTCAGATTTTAATGAAGTCAAAATGGAGCTGGTTCACGTTAGCACTTTGTGCTTCGTCGTGAGTTGGGAGCACAGCTGAGTGATTAAATGATAGTGGAAACACGAGAGGAAGCTCTACCTTTTGGATCAGTAGTACAGCAGGTTTTATGATGCACTTGAAAATAAAACCTGAGAAGAGACATCTCTTGCTTGTTTACCACAGCTTTGGAATTTCTGACTCCTGTCAGCTGTAAATGCAGCGGTCAGTGGGCTATCAGAATAACCTTTTGGGATCATACCTTTTGATGTTTAACATCACAATATTGTAATTGTATAGGAAATTACCTGTGTTATAGGTATCTCTTTATGGAAGCAGTGTTTTGATGGCGCGAGCCTGTTGCAGTTTTGAAGGCAATGCTGTTGGAGCCTGGGATTTGGTGTCATTTCAGCAGGTGGCAGCAGGCTGCTGCGCAGTCTGTGCGCTCCGGCTTCTTCATGCCAGAAGTGCCTGTGTCACTGACTGAAAATAGTCATCTGGTCTGTGAATTTGATATTCATGGCCACGAGGAAAGAAAAAGCAAGCATAGTGGAGGACTGCTGTTGTGTAAACCTGTTTGCAGAACTCTGCCAGGGCACCTCTATGGTGGCCTATACAAACCGTTCCGTTCCTAATCTTTGCAGTTTTGAGTAAAACTGCTAAACGTGACACGGTGTTCTGCTGCTATTCAAACAAAAAATGTCTGATAGAAAGGAGAATAAGATCAGCATCAAACATTTCCAGCTGGGGGTTAAGACAAGCTGGCTTCAGGCACGCATGCCTAGCACGAGGGCAGACAAGCTGGTGGGAAGTTTTACTTGAACCCGCGAACACACCAGTCCCAAACCCTCTGGCTCTGTGGACTGGAAATTTGGGGTGGATGTCAGTGAGCCTGAAGCTTCTGCACAACTGTGAGAGCCAAAGATTCACCACCCGCTTTTCCTTGCTGGTTTGGCTCTTCCCGGCACCTCGCAGGTAGATACAGGGGTAACGTGGGGCGTTACTGCAGCTATATTTTATTGCCACTTATATTTAATATTAACTGTCAACTTCAGAGCGCGTAATCATCTTGGTTTTTATTTCAGCAGGTGTTCATGATTTTATACCCGATTACCAGCCCTCCCCAATGACAGACTCAGGGCTCAGTTCAAGTTCTACCTCTTCTAGCATCAGTTTGGGCAACACAAGTGCTGCCATTTCTCATCTGCACACCACGATCCTCAATGAGGTTGACATGTCGGTAGAGCAGGATGAAAAAGTGAAAACTCTCATAGAATTTATTACCTCAAGGTAAGATTTCCATTTTCTTTTTGTCAGGATGTGTATGTTGTGGAACTGTGGTAAAGCTTTTGTTATTTAGTATGACGTGGTCTGATTTTGTCTCTATCTTCTACTAGTAAGAGAAGGAGTTTAATTCTGCAGTGTTTTTATGTGGTATAACCTATGCACAACTCTAACTTTCCAACAATTTCAGAGAATTTTGGCCCTCCTTTCGTGTCCTGAGTGTCTCCTGCCTTGTTCTGCACAGGCCTGCTATCTTTGCTTGCCAGGCAGTTTGTGACGTTCCCTTTTCCATCCAAAGGATTCCCTTACTGAAGGACTGGGACTGGAATACGTACAGATAATTAGGGAGCTGCAAGACTTGTATGGAATTTATGGATTGCTTAATGGTAGAGAGCTGGCTGGTTAGAAAATATGGATTAATGGCCAAGAACATCTGTAAAACAAGCGACACTGGTGCATTTTGTATGAGAGTTTATAGAAAGCTTTCAAAATTGGGTAAACCTGAAATCCCACCTGTTTCTCAAAGCTGATAACTACGCCAACAGATAAAACCCCTTTACATCAGCCTGAATTTAGAGTAGTGGAGTGCGTTGATACGGAGAACAGGGGAAGAAAGGAGGTTGTTTTAAGTGTGTGATGGTGTTGTTAGATAACTAAATATTGCCTAAAAGAGGACATCTCTTCCTAAACTCGCACTGTTATTTCAGTTGGAGCATCTTAGCTTCTTGACGGTTGTCACGCTTCTGTCTGCTTTGTGTCTGCAGTTCTAAATGGTGTCTTTCCTGCTGTAGGTAGCAGATTCTTCTGCAGGTAACCTTAAGGTTAAAATAACATTGAAATAATATTAATGACAAAGGCTATTTTTTACTCTGTATTTTTAGGAAAAGAGGGCCACTTTGGAATCATGAAGATGTTTCGGCCAAGAACCCTAACATAAAGAGCGCTGAACAGTTAACTGCGTTTTTAAAGCACGTGGTATCTATATTTAAACAGTCTAGCTCAGGTATGTCAGAAAACTGTCGAAGCGTGATAGAACGCTCAAGTCTGCAAACTAAATGAATTTTTTTGAAAATGCCTGTAAGATGATCTAGAATATCGCTCTAGGTGATCGCTTACTGTTTCTAAAGAGTAGATTTTGCTTGTGCATTGGACACTTTGTGTTTCTATTACAAAAGATTTAAATATAATCTTTGAGCAATGACATGAAACATTTATTGTGGACACTGACTATTCAAATCAGAAAGATTTTATTCTCTCCACGCCTCTCCAGTGTGAAGTATTATGGAATACGAGTTCGTATGCCTGGAGAGATTTTTAACAGTAATACTCCTTGAGAAAAATGTAGAAGGTGGGAGTATTTTAAGATTAGGAATGACTTTGGTAATTGACTCTGTGTTAAATTCACGTGGGTTTGTTTTTTCGGCAGCGTTGTGTTGCTTGAGTCTTGGTTTGCTTTTCCAGGAGGCTTTCAGTTGGAACACCGTCTCAGTGAGGTCGCTTTGCAGACGGCGCTCTCGTGCTCCTCTCGCCATTACGCTGGGAGGTCCTTCCAGATTTTCCGGGCTCTGAAGCAGCCTCTTACTGCAGCGACGCTTTCTGATGTTCTCTCCAGGCTGGTGGAAACCGTTGGAGATGCCGGAGAAGAAGCTCAGGTATCTGAAATTTTTGCCCCGCTTTATTAGAAAGCCAGGTTTGTCTCAATGACATACTTAGGTTGTTATTTTAAGGACAGTAAAACTTAAAAGCACTTTTTATTCAGTTGCTTTTTCTTTTAAAAGAAAGGTATTTCAAATATCAAAACAGTTTTAATAATGGCACTTCCTGAATTTTCGCCTAGTGAAACGGTGAAAAGACGAGCTGTGCACGTTCTCTGCGGCAGCAGTGGGAACTTTCAGAGCCTGATACATCTGTTTCCTGAAAACACCTTCTCTTTCATAGTTACAGAGTCCTGAGATCAGCTGTGTAAAAAATAATTTAAGTTTTCTTTTATCAAGAAGTCCTGTTATATATAATGTTAATATAAGTGTCAACAGCCATCCAACTTTGTGTCATTGTACATCCAAAGAAGTGGATGTAATCTTTTAATATTGCAAAATGAGAGTCTGAGTGACTCCATCCTTAAAAAGCATGCAAACCAGAATTAATTTTGTGAATATTTAGAAATAAATATTTTTCCTGTCTTTAATCTGCACTGCTAATTTGAGCTGTCTCATCAGGGTTGTGTTCTAACTGAAGCACAAAATACTAATTTAGTTCCTGAAACTGATTTTATATTTTTATATCACTACTCAGTAGATTTTCTCTGATCTTCTTTGTGCGATTTGCATAATTTCTAATGACCCGTGGCTTTCCCCAGGGTTTTGTCATAGAACTGCTCCTGACCTTGGAGTCTGCTATTGATACGCTGGCGGAAACCATGAAGCATTACGATCTGCTTTCTGCCCTTGCTCAGTGAGTTCTTTTCTTTGTCAAGCTGCCTCGCACAGTTTGATACATTTGCACTACTAAAGATCTGTATTACAAATGTAATGAATAATTGCTTGTTGTCTTTTCAGAATAGCTGTTTCCTAGTAGCAAAATTGCTTGCTCTTTTATGTTTTTATCGTTCTGCCTCAAGCAAAACTCACCAGAATCTCGATTTTCGGAGAAGTCTATGTTGCCTTTCCAACTTACCGTCTTGGGTCCAAAAAAAATAGTTCAAGGTGTTCATTATGGCTCAATGCTGAACTGCTGGCAGTTGTTCTGAAACTTCTCAAAGATAAAAGCACTGAGTACATTGAGAACTTTTTCTTTTTTAGTCAGACCCTACTGACCTTGATTAATAGTGTAATTTTCACGGGGGTCTTATTTTTTCCCATATTTGTAGTGAAGGTAATGACACCGATCTTTAAATGAGAATTTAAGGTTCACAGATGAAAACTCCTGTACTGCAACAAATACTTTTATTCCAATGTTTATACAGAAGAAATTTCTTCAGTTACAGCAACCGCTACTCTGTCTTCGGCCTCAGATTTGTCATCCGTATAGGAGAGAAGTCTAATTGAGCAGTCTGTGTCGTTTGTGTGTCTAATTACTGTCTGGGGGGTTGGCTTCATGCTTTTCATCAAATTCACAAACACCCCTAAATGTACAGACAGCTTGGTTTGACTTCATGGCAAGGTTTTTGACAATGTTGAGATTTCTAGGAATATCTTCAATTTCTCAGTATCAGAACTGGAAGGTGTTGGTTTTTCTAGGTCAGATACTTCAAACAAATATAAGGAAATGAGTAAATAATTTCTTTTATTAATTCATTCATTTCTCGGCCTTTATCACATCTGTAAGTGAGTTGGAATGCTAGTTCTTCACAGAATCACAGAATCACAGAATAGTAGGGGTTGGAAGGGACCTCTGTGGGTCACCCAGTCCAACCCTCCTGCTGAAGCAGGGTCACCTACAGCAGGCTGCACAGGACCTTGTCCAGGCAGGTCTTGAATATCTCCAGAGAAGGAGACTCCACAGCCTCCCTGGGCAGCCTGGGCCAGGGCTCCATCACCCTCAGAGGGAAGAAGTTCTTCCTCATGTTCAGACGGAACTTCCTGTGCCTCAGTTTGTGCCCGTTGCCCCTTGTCCTGTCGCTGGGCACCACTGGAAAGAGCTTTTCAGCTTCTTCATTTACAGAGAATCTTTTACATGCTGTCGGCTAATTTCCCTGTGTTTTCCTGAAATGTCACATAGTTATTTTGCTGTTCTGGGATTGTAACAGCTAGATTTGGTGGCAGAGATGATGAGATGCGAGAGTCTTGGCCTTATGCTGTAAGCGTATTGTAGCAATAGATATAGAAATTCTGTGTTTTCCTATATTGTAATGCTCTGCCGATGATGGGGTGTTCACTCTGTGCGTATAAATGTGATTAGTGCTCAATCTTTTTACTTTCTTCCCGTTTTTCGATACTGTACGTTGTTAAGGTATTTTTGCATGGAATAATATGTGACGTTGATTGTTATTTTAGAACCTCGTACCACGATTCTGTGATGGGAAACAAGTACGCAGCTAATCGGAAAAGCACTGGACAGATAAATCTAAGCACAGGTCCCAGTAGTAGCAGCAGTTGTTTGGGATACTACAGCAACACGAGGAGTAATTCTCTGAGACTGAATTTAATCAGCGAGCGGAGGGGCGACCGTCGCCGGAGCAACACACTGGATATCATGGATGGCAGGATAAATCACGGCGGAAGCTTGGCGAGGACTCGAAGCCTTTCCTCCCTGCGAGAGGGAGGGATGTCCGATGTGCAGCCCACTACTGACCCTGTCAACTTGATGGCCACCATATTCTGGATCGCGGCTTCGTTGCTGGAGTCCGATTATGAGTATGAATACCTGTTGGCTCTCAAGCTGCTCAACAAGCTGCTGATTCACTTGCCTCTGGATAAGTCGGAGAGTCGGGAAAAGATAGAAAAGGTGCAGAATAAACTGAAATGGAATAACTTTCCAGGCCTTCAGCAGCTTTTCCTAAAAGGCTTTACTTCGGCATCTACCCAAGAAATGACAGTTCATCTCCTCAGTAAACTCATCACAATTTCCAGGCATGCTTTGGTGGATCCTTCTCAGTTAGCAGGTATCTGTAGTAACGGTACAAGTAGTGAAAATGTATTTTTTTCATCAAATGAAGTGTAATCAGAATCGCTAGTGATGATGCATTTGCCTTTGAAAACACCCTTCAGTTAAATGCATGTTGCAGTGCTGGGTAGTGGGAGTAGGTTACAGCCTGTGACTGCCTGCCAAGAAATTCTGCATGAAAACTGCACCTAGCGACTATTAACTTACTTTCAGCTCACTTGCGAGTTCTAGGAGCACATGTGTCGTTTTTCACGATCTGCTTCTGAGTAGCTCAGTTAGTACAATTTCAAACAGTTGCACATTTTTGAAACCATGTGGCTGTACTGCCTAAGGCTATCCAGTGCTGTGATAATTTTGCTTAATTGGTCCAGTGAGGATTTCGTTTTCATCTCCTGCATATTCATGCCGATACACAGACACATTTGTATACCTTCTACATAGATACACACTTAGGTACCTGTGTGTGTATGATGTGTATGTCTGTGTGAACGTCCATGTAGCGTCCTCTAAGGGTTCTTAAATACCAGCCAGCTGTTCTGTGCTCACATAACACCACTTTAAATGAAGTCATATTAAAATCATTCGGGCTCCCCTAACTGTGCTTCTGTATGTGTTTAGGATTTCCCCTAAACATCTTGTGCCTCCTTCCTCACCTGATCCAACATTTTGATAACCCAACTCCGTTCTGTAAAGAAACAGCTGACAGGATAGCAAAGGTACGTAAGGTACTGCCTGGGGAGTTTATTCCCTGCATTGCTGGATTTTTCTGCTCCCTTATGTGATACTTTCACATCATTTTAAATAGCCTTGTAGAAATAACTCTACCAAGTTGTGTTTTAAAGATGTGATCCAGTCCTAGGTTCTATAGACTCGTATGAGTTTCCCTTTGTCAATAAAAAAGCACATGTTGCTTGTTCTCTAAACTTTAGATGTAAGGAACAAAGTTACTTATTAATGATACCAGTTACTTCTTACTTGTCTGATTTTAAATTTGTAACTATACAAATATACGTACATATATATATATACAAACTATAACTTGTTAAGTTAATATAAACTTAATCAGTTTTTAAGCACACTTCTGAATTTGCTTACGAGAAGGAAGCGACCAGTACCTTTGGGGCTGGTAGGTGGAGAAGAGAAGATACTATGTCCTTTCTATTAGTTGTACCGAGTGATTAACCTCGGAGTATTTCTGAGCTGCAGTGCCTGTTAAAGCAGTACGTGGTGCTCTGACCAGACTGGTGGCCCGCTGCCCCGACAGCCGCAGGGTGAGGAGGAGTGCGGAAAGGGGGAGAAGAAGGTGCTGTCTGTCCTGGGAGGTGCAGCCTCCTGGCTCTCTCCTGGTTTTCAGGGAACTGCCAGGCTCCAACACTCAGCAGAAGCTGTAGGTGCTGCTTGTAGCATCAGTTTGATTTCAGTTATTTGAAAACAGAGTGAAATCTGGGAAAAGTGCGTCATGACTTGTGAATGCTTAGGTTAAAAATTTGTCATTTCGAATATAATTAAATGTCCTTTTTTGCATTTCAGGTCTGTGCAGAGGAGAAATCCCCAACTCTTGCCAACCTGGCTCACATGATGAGTTTATACAGCACACACAGCTATTCCAGAGACTGTGCGAACTGGATTAACGTGGTCTGTAGATACTTGCATGACTCTTTCTCAGACGCCACGTTTAACCTGGTAACTTACCTGGCAGAGGTAAGTTTTTAATAACAGTGTGTCCCATGTTGACACTCTGCATTACGATATTGTATTTACTCAGTGCCAATTTTTCGTGATTTTGAATATTGGGGGGGCAAAAAGCACATCTTCCATAGTGGGAGAATAATAATAAAATCTTGTAGGGCATAGGAAAGGGACGACTGCGGCCATTCTGGAGTGCAACAATTGGAGTGTGCCTTGAAATAATAATTCCTTTCATAAAGTACCCCTTTTTAGCATAGTAGTGTTTTGTGATAGATACTTATATTCCCTACTGCATGAATAAAATGCGCACACTGTCTTGACTGGAGCAAAATATACTTAGTGCAATTTCGAAGAGATCTTTTTTAGCCAGATAAGCCTTTAAATACGTCCTGATCATAACCTAAAAACTAATTTCACAGCTCAGTTTGTAATTGCACAGTGTATAACCAAAGATCGTGTGAATGATAGAAGTCAGCGTATGACTCTGCCAGCCATTCACACAGGAAAACTTAATAGCTCTGAAAAAGGACCATGTGTGAAAAGCTTGTAGAGCTTCTCCTGGAAGTGCATCGTGTCAAATTGACAAAGATATTTTTTTTAAATATTGTTACATTTTTGTGAACGAATTTACATGGACTTGTTTTTTTTGTCAGCTTGTGTGCACAGGCCTTCTCTAAGGCATAGATGTAGTGGTTTTTCATGCAGCTGTGAGGTTTTGAATTTGTATGAACGTTTTCATTTAGTGAGAAGTATTTTATTCTTAGGTGCTTTAGATCTGTGCTAACCTGTCCAAATTCAGGGAAAAATTGAATTAGGGCAGAGAACGTTGTTCTATTTAATTACATCATTTTTTTAATGCTAAAATAAAATGTTGTAAAACACAAAATCATGAATATTAAGTTTCTTAAAGGGAAAAATAAATATGTATGGAAGTTAACTATATTTTAATGTTTGTGTTCACTTTTTGCTGCCATTAAAGGCCGTAATTAATTTCTGTATTTTTTTAAATCTTTTATTTTTAGCTGTTAGAGAAAGGGTTATCCAGTATGCAACAGTCCTTACTGCAGATCATTTACAGCCTGCTGAGTCACATTGACCTATCCACAGCACCAGTGAAGCAGTTTAATTTGGAAATCATAAAAGTGATTGGTAAATACGTTCAGGTAGGTACTCTGAAAAACTAGAAAACCCTTTCTACTTATTATCAAAGTGGTAGTGAAATCACACTTAGATTTTTGTGAGAAGTAGTGCATCTCAGATGTAAAAATAGTTGTTCAGATTCCATAGTATTTTTTTTTTGTCACGGAATCACAGAATGTTCGGGGTTGGAAGGGACCTCTGTGGGTCATCTAGTCCAACCCCCCATGTACTTAATTCATTTTATGCTTATGTATTTGTCCAATTTGATTTCACCTCGTGGGAGGAGCAGCCTGGGTGGATGCGCAGCGGTTTACAGATGTGGGCAGCTCTGCGCGTGCGGTTACCGCAGCTGATCCTCCGACTCTTACAGTATGGGGAAATGTTTGCTGCTAAGGACTGAGCAGATGTTTTACTGAAGTGTAGCTGTTTTCAAAAGGAAGTTTCACAGTCAAACGCAGGTTTAAATCGCTTTCACTAATGTACCCGTGAGGAACATTAAGGTGCACCTTGGTGAGTTGGAGTGCATTTTTTATTAAAGATACCTTTAATAAAAGGGTCCTGCACCTGGGGAGGAACAACCTCATGCACCAGTACAGGCTGGGGCTGACCTGCTGGAGAGCAGCTCTGCGAAGAGGGACCTGGGTGTCCTGGTGGACGACAGGTTAACCATGAGCCAGCAGTGTGCCCTGGCTGCCAAGAAAGCCAATGGGATCCTGGGGTGCATCAAGAAGAGTGTGGCCAGCAGGTTGAGGGAGGTTCTCCTTCCCCTCTACACTGCCCTGGGGAGGCCTCATCTGGAGTACTGTGTCCAGTGCTGGGCTCCCCAGTTCAAGAAAGATGAAGAGCTACTGGAGAGAGTCCAGAGGAGGGCTACAAGGATGGTGAGGGGACTGGAGCATCTCCCCTACGAGGAGAGGTTGAGGGAACTGGGCTTGTTCAGCCTGGAGAAGAGAAGGCTGCGAGGGGTCCTTATAAATGCCTACAAATATCTGCAGGGTGGGTGTCAGGAGGATGGGGCCAAGCTCTTTCCAGTGGTGCCCAGTGGCAGGACAAGGGGCAATGGGCACAAACTGAGGCACAGGAAGTTCCGTCCGAAGATGAGGAAGAACTTCTTCCCTCTGAGGGTGACGGAGCCCTGGCCCAGGCTGCCCAGGGAGGCTGTGGAGTCTCCTTCTCTGGAGATATTCCAGACCTGCCTGGACAAGGTCCTGTGCAGCCTGCTGTAGGTGACCCTGCTTCGGCAGGGGGGTTGGACTAGATGACCCACAGAGGTCCCTTCCAACCCCTACTATTCTGTGATATTCTGTGATAGTCCCCGAAAGACAAACAATAGTGTTTTGCCCTAGGTGACTTGATCCTTTGTACTCGGAACACAAATTACTGCAAATCCATTTCGTGGAAGATGGTCTGGCATCTTGCTGAGAGATTTTATGAACTTGCCTAGAGCAGAAAACCATTTCAGTGCACAACATCCTCCCTTTTTCCCCCCCTCCTTTTGTTTTTTCCTGAATTCCATCATTGCCAAATGTATTTCACTCAAAAGGTTTAAAAGGAGTGGTGCTCCCTGGATGGCTTGGTATTGGTGGCGATGTACTTCAGGTATTGTGCTCCCGTCAGAGCGCGTTAGGCACGCTGCCCTGATCCCTGCCACCGTGGTCTTCATGGCCTGACGGCTGCGTGCTTCACCCCTACCCTTGATCAGAGCTTTCTGTGCAAGCCCGCACTGCCATGGACCGTAACCGTCGTTAGGAGACCTTAACTATCAAAAGAACGGCACTAGTGAAGAAATACTCCAGAGAACTGTGGGTATTCTTGAGATGATAAAACGTGTTGCTACAGATGACCAAAGAAGAGGGCATAAACGAACGTGTCTTGTTTAAATGACGTGATGCTCAGTCGATTTTTTTAGTCCTTTGCAATCACAGTGCATCTTAATAAATGTAAATAGCTACAGGATGGTTCAAGTTTGTGACTGAACCTTTACAGAATCACAGAACCACAGAATAGTAGGGGTTGGAAGGGACCTCTGTGGGTCACCCAGTCCAACCCTTCTGCCGAAGCAGGGTCACCCAGAGCAGGCTGCACAGCACCGCGTCCAGGCGGGTCTTGAATATCTCCAGAGAAGGAGACTCCACAACCTCCCTGGGCAGCCTGTTCCAGGGCTCCGTCACCCTCAGAGGGAAGAAGTTCTTCCTCATGTTCAGACGGAACTTCCTGTGCCTCAGTTTGTGCCCATTGCCCCTTGTCCTGTCGCTGGGCACCACTGGAAAGAGCTTGGCCCCATCCTCCTGACACCCACCCTGCAGGTATTTGTAGGCATTTATAAGGTCCCCTCGCAGCCTTCTCTTCTTCAGGCTGAACAAGCCCAGCTCCCTCAGCCTCTCCTCATAGGGGAGATGCTCCAGTCCCCTCACCATCCTCGTAGCCCTCCGCTGGACTCTCTCCAGTAGCTCCTCATCTTTCTTGAACTGGGGAGCCCAGCACTGGACACAGTACTCCAGATGAGGCCTCCCCAGGGCAGTGTAGAGGGGAAGGAGAACCTCCCTCGTCCTGCTGGCCACACTCCTCTTGATGCACCCCAGATATTTATTAGATATTTATATATTATATATTATATTAGATATTTACGATGCACAGAAATTCAGGAGTTTGTTGGGGACTCTCATTGCCTACAAAGAGGTGTGTACTACTTAGAGCCTTGAAAATGGTGCTTATATTTTTAATGTAATAAAAAGAAGTATTTTAACAAATGTGGCATCCTAATTAAAACAAACAAGCAAGCAAACAAAAACACTAGACATCCTGCGAATTTCAAAAACTGGAAGATCTGAAGTTTCAGGTGGTATCCTGACACTTGCAGGAGTGTAACTCTTCACCCTCCCAGGGTGCTGCTTTGGGTGTAAAGCTCTGCTGTGATCCACTCCACAGTCATAGAATCATAGAACAGAATCACAGAGTCATTAAGGTTGGAAAAGACCTCTAAGGTCATCAAGTCCAACCGTCACCCCATCCCCACCACGCCTGCTAAACCATGTCCTGGAGTACCACATCTCCTCTTTTTTTGAACCCCTCCAGGGATGGGGACTCCACCACTGCCCTGGGCAGCCTGGTCCAATGCCTGACCACGCTTTCAGTGAAGACATTTTTCCTAATATCCACTCTAAACCTCCCCTGATGCTGCTTGAGGCCATTGCCTCTCGTCCTACCACTAGTTAGCTGGGGGAGGAGACATGTTCTACATTACCTTAATCATCTTTTTCAGGAGTGTGCACTTAACTCAGGCTCTGCCGGTGATGTTCTCATACTTAGGCCCTGACTTTTTAAGCACTCCATTGGTTTGATGCTGTATAAAAACCTTGTAAATGTTTTTTGCCTTTTTTTTTTTTTCAAGATTTTTGAAATGCATGAGGAAATACAAAGCACAAAATGTTTTTGTCTGTTTCAAATTCGGTTTACTCTGCCCAGAAGTGTAAAATAATTAAAGCTACCAGGGAAAGTTGGTTTGCTTTTAAATCCTACCCGTTTTTACCTTCCGGGGCATGAGGGGTTGATACTTCAGAGGGACGTGGTGTGGGATCTGACGTGGCTCGGGCTGTGCCCGGGAGCCGGTGACCCGGCCGCCCAGCGTGGGATGACCTTGTGCCTTGCCGGAGCTTTGGGGTTTGGGAATCTTGCCGTGAATCCCGCCGCGCGGTGACAACGGCTGTCGCGTTCGAAGTGACGGTTCTGTGATGTGTGTGTGTGTTCTCCCTAGAGCCCGTACTGGAAGGAAGCCCTGAATATTTTGAAGCTGGTGGTGTCTCGGTCGGCAAGCCTTGTTGTGCCGAATGATATTCCGAAGTCTTACGGAGGCGACATAGGTTCTCCTGAAATCTCCTTCACAAAAATTTTCAATAATGTCTCCAAGGAGCTGCCTGGGAAGACCTTAGACTTTCATTTTGATATATCGGAGGTAATCATTATATTTAAATTACTGTGCTATAATGACTTGCCGTTGCAAACTCAGATTTGTTTTGTGTTAGCCTCCTGTTTTAAAATAAATACCATTTTTAAGAATGGCAGGTGTTGAAGTTTACATATGCATAATTAGAGCCATACTGAAAGATAAACTTTGAATTCTTCTGTGTTGTGTGTTTACCTTTTTCCCCCTTATTGACAGTCAGTAGGATTATTCTCCAGGATGTCTCAGTTCACTCAGAGCAGGCTAATGCAGCTGACTGCTGCTGGCAGCCGAACCTTGCAGGCTTTCATCAAATGAAGGGCTGTGCATTTGAGGGCTGAGAGGATTAAAACCCTGTACTGCAGTTTTGGTGTGACTTTGGGAGGGGGAGAAAATTTAGAGGGGAGAGGAGGATACAGAATATAGGAATACACAGAATATAGGAACCTCAGCGTGAGATGGACGCAACTGGAGAAGAACCCTCCTATAGTTAAAAACAGCACCCTTTCCCCCCAGTTAGGGTTCGTTAGAATTGAAAATAATATATTAATATAGCTGATACTCATTCTGTGTCTGAAAAGGGAGCGTAGCCAAATGACTGCAGTGTAATACAGGGATGTGAAACTGTGGAAACTGTAGAAGTAATGAAAAGTCAGGGCTCCTGGTAGGTAAGCAGACCCTAGGTAATGGCTGGAGACACAGATGTCTCGGGAGCACTACTGAAATTGGTAAGTGCATTCCGTACTGGAAGCTTCAGTGCACGCAGATCCTGGAGAGAAGGTGAATTCCCAGAGTTCGCTGGAGCCGCGTTTGCTCTCAGAAGGGCTGCACGGGCTCCTTGGTTTTCCGAAGTGAGCGCGGGTGAGTGACCTTGCTGGTCTGTGAAAGCGATTTGTTCGCCGATGTGAATGGTTCTGTAGAGAAACTGTGCGTCTTTTAAACCCAGAACACGGTGTGTTTAAAAAAATATAGCTGCATTTCCAGCTGAAAACTTGCATAATTCAAAAAACCGCGAGTGGGCAGAATGGCAGCCTGCGGCGCGGGGTGGAAGCGTTCAGCTTGGTGTTTCCCAGTGGACTGACTGACGCTCAGTGGAGTAGGCGCAGGCTTCACCAAGTGCTTAAAAACAAGCAGACAAACCCTCCTACTTTTTGTATAATACTAAATTCTAACATCAAATGTGTAGTCTTTACTAATACTGAATTTTAAGAAAGTTTTTTGTTGTCTTTGATAGACACCGATCATTGGGAATAAGTATGGTGACCAACACAGCGCAGCTGGTAGAAATGGGAAGCCCAAAGTCATTGCTGTCACCCGGAGCACGTCTTCAACCTCGTCGGGCTCCAATTCAAACGCCTTGGTTCCTGTCAGCTGGAAGAGACCGCAGCTCTCTCAGGTACGTTGCATCCCAAACACTTCATGCATATATCGCAGGCAGTGTTTATGAATGTATGAGAAAATAATTTATTGAAGCATAATTCGAAGTCTGTATTGTGTCTCAGTGAAATAATAAATGAATAGACCATAAAATAAAAGCTAAAAGAAAAGAAAAACCGGTAAGATTCTTTGTAGAGGATGTCAGCATGCGAGGTGACTAGTTAAAAATGCAGATGTTTTACTTTTTTACCTGGACCTCCAGCAGATGCCGTGCTATGTGCTTTTCTGTGGTGTATTTTGCAGAGGAGAACTAGGGAGAAGCTGATGAACGTGCTTTCTCTGTGTGGTCCGGAATCCGGTCTTCCCAAGAACCCTTCAGTAAGTGGCGGTGGTGGTTGGTTTTGGTTTTTGAATTCCACCAGTGAGAATGTCGTTGCGTTTTCTGGTATTGGTGAGGTTATAAAGAGTGGGTTTGGCAAACGGGTTCTGGTTCAGTAATTCACAAATCCAGTTGAAGAATTAAAAAAAGATGGAACTGTAAGTAATTAATTACTGTTATTCCTCAAGTAGTCCAGTGGGCACCTTGCTTTACTAGACAGGTTGCAGAACAGTGTTTAAATTGAAAATAATATATTTTCAGCCAAAACAAATTTGTCTCAGTGAATTTAGGTCAGTCTTATAGTGGAGGACTGTATGTTCTAAAGCAAAGATAAATTACTAGGATTAATTCTTAATTTTTATTTTATGAGGTTATATAAGACTTTTTTTTTTTTTAAGTCCTTGGACTTTTTTATAGAAGATTTTTTTTTAAGTCCTTGGACTGGAACTCAAATCTTTCCTCTCCAAATTAAATTAGTTGACTACTGAGGAGCTCCAGTGATCAGACTAATCCTTAATCCTTTTTCTCAACATTTTACATTCTCCACAGCAGAGCAGGGCTACACTGCCCACGCCACGATAGCGTGTTGTATGTGTGGGGCTGCACGTGGGAATTTGAATCGTCCTGGCTAGAAGAGGGGCTTGAGCGAGGTCTCCCCTATTCTGAGTACACCTCTGTCTAGCCCAGTATAGATAAGATGTGGTTTGGAGAGAAGGGACAGCGGTGGCTGAGGACCACAAAGATGTTGATGCTGTGTTGAGAATGCCGTAGGATCCCTTGAAAATGGCCAATGGATCGCGTGCCTTCAAAGTGACACGGATGTCAGTAGGAGCAATGATCTTAACTATGGAGTAAAAATAGGCTGATCGTGGTACTGCTGGGTATGGCACAGAAAAGACCCCCGTTGGCAGAACAAGCTCAATGGTGGTGATGACATTAAGAGCTTTTAAAATAAAGTGAGTGCCTGCCTCGGTTATCATCTAGAATATTGGTTTTTACTGTGACATAGAAGTTCTCAGCTGGGGAAGAATATTGATGGGAGGTGGATCTTTGATCTAGTGGAGGAGGTTAAATAAAATCAGATGCCTGAAAGCTGAAACTGAAGAGATCGTAAAAAATTCAAATGGAAATAAACAGCAAATTAGCAACTTGTAGTTTGTGAAGGTCATCATCACTGGAAGCCAGGGTTGGATACCTTTGTAAATACATACAATCCTTCCGCAGAAATTGGTGGGCAAAAATGGTATGGCCTGTGTCATGTGGATGATTATTATGTTTGTTATGATTATTAAGTTTAAATGATACTGTGGTTATGGAAGTGAAGGTTCAGGCATCTGTTTTCTCTTTATTTGTACCTTTACAACTCTCAGTTACGTTCAGGAGAGGATGGTGTCACTCATTTAAAGATGTGGTGTAGAATCCAACTAGTCTTGAAACAAATTGCAGCCTGTGCTCCTCCTCGTATTACCATTATGGTGCTAATTGCCACCAGCGACATTAAATTGCAGGAAGCGGGATAGCTGGCTGCTGGCGTTACAGAGGCTGGAAGTTCTTTTTTCTATTTTTACCCTTATCTGCAGGTTGTGTTTTCTTCTAACGAAGACTTGGAAGTTGGGGATCAACAAACCAGTCTGATTTCAGCGACGGAAGAAGCGATTCAAGAGGAGGAGGTGGCTGTAGAAGACAATACCAGTGAACAACAGTTTGGAGTTTTTAAAGACTTTGACTTTTTAGATGTTGAATTGGAAGATGCAGAGGTGAGACCCTGGGATTTCTTCTGTGTCTTTCCGTTTGAGAACGTTTTAAAAATTAGGTTGTGTTGGTGCAATTCTAAGGGACTGGCAGCTCTTCTAACTAATCCAGTTGGGAAGAATTTATGACATGATTGAACTTAACTTGCACGACAGCGAAACCTCTGTCACAAACGGTGCAGTGTTAAGGTGTTGCAAAGGGTTGGGTGTTTTTTGGAGGTTGGGTTGGGATCTTTGCGGGGAGTTTAACTGCCTTCATCTGGAAGTGAAGTGCTGTGACAGTGTAAGCCGATGACAGGGTGAACGCCTGGGGATGATGCAGTAGAAACCTTCATTATGGAACAGTATGTTTAGAAAATGGCATCATGTTTGTTCCTGATATGTTTCTGCATTTTGAAAACATGAAGAGCAGCTCTCAGAGTTACAAACTGTGTGATACACCGTCTCCTCGCATACAGTTGACTCGGTCACCAGAATTGCTGGCGCTGACTTTTACATTCTATCTGGTTTGCTGCAGTTTTTACATTTCCTCCTCTTCTCCTCCTGGCAAAAAAGAGAGAGGGGAGGCAAAACAAAATTAAACATCCAGAAATAGGAAAGATTCTGTTATCAGTTGTTACTTGTTTAGGATAAATAAAAAGCTTCACAATTTGCTAAAGCTTAGAAGCAGGACTGTAAAAGGGCTGGGGAGAAGAAATCAAATGCTTTGTAGTTTCTTTCAGCGCCTTTACAGTCTATACAAAATACTGAATTAGCGATGGAGACCCTTGCAGGTCGTGAGTCAACAAACTGCTCAGAAGAACATCTGCCTATCTAAACCCTAAGACTGTTCTCCTCCTGGTTAATCTAGCCCCTTTTCCAATAATCTTGCTTTTCTCCCCCGAACACTGTAGTTTTCTCTCACTTTCCTCATGCTTCCTGCGTGTTGCTTCGCTTCAGCCAATATTTGCATCTTCCAGGAGGAGCACAGGCTCTCCGTGGTCCGTGCCACACTCAGATATGTGACCACACACTGCACAGATGCGGTGTCCTGTGCTGAGCTCAGAATCACCCAGGCTCAGCAGTCGTGAAATATTGTTGTAGCACTAGATGGGGCTTTGCAGGGAGGAGAGCAGGAGAGGAACACTTTGCCAAACCAAGTTAAGCTTTCCCTTCATTTTCTGTATTATTTTAATAGCAGATGGTAATGAAGAAAAGACATTTTCTTTCTCATTGCTTTCCCATGTACAACATGCAGTGCTATACTTGCAAAAACATGTACAGCTTGTGCACATTTAGGGCCTTAGATATAAATTGTGCACTTGAGAGAAGAGCTGCCTGATTTTGCACCAAAAATGTAGAATGTTCTTTGATGCTAATAATTAAATGCCAACAGTACGAACTGGGGCTTTTCCATTAAAATCTGGGTAGTATTGAGAATAAATAGAAGTGCTTCAGCCCACAGAAGTAGTACTTTGCTGTTGTGGGATTCGTTTGCATCGCTATAACTCTTCACCTTTTTTGGAGCGAGCCAAATCACAGAATCACAGAATGGGAGGGGTTGGAAGGGACCTCTGTGGGTCATCTAGTCCAAGAGACTACAAAAGTCTCCTTCTCTGGAGATATTCAAGACCTGCCTGGACAAGGTCCTCTACAACCTACTGTAGGTGACCCTGCTTCGGCAGGAGGGTTGGACTGGATGACCCACAGAGGTCCCTTCCAACCCCGACCATTCTGTGATTCTGTGATTCTGTTTGCTTTGCATATTTAACGTGTCAGGATGATCTCTTGAGTCCCCCCACGAGGCACTCGCTCTGGTAGAGCCATTCTGGAGCCCCTGCTTGCACATCTGGGGCTAAATGTGGTGTTTTTGGAACCGTCTGTAGACTGGTGAAGGTGGCTGGTTGGGTTTTCCAGCTGATGAATTGTTGAGGGTTGAGGAAATCAAAGATCGTTATTGTACTTGTGAATTAAAAGATCGGTGGTTTGAAGAGATGGGTTTCACTTGGTCCCTTGGATGTTGGAAACCCAAGGGTCCCAGCTTTGGAATGTGGGGACTGTGGGCGTTCAGGGTGCATTTGGTACCACTGACACCAAGGGGCTGGCGAAGCAGCTGATGAAGACGCCCGTTTTTCTACAGCCTGTGTGTAATTAATGTTGCTGATGCCTTGTCGGTCGGATGTGGTCGGTTTAGATTCACGTGTGTTAGTTCAAGCATTTCATCTGATGTTTGTTGGAACAGTTGCTTTACGTGTTACACGAGAGAAAATGTATCGTAAGCATGCTGTTTTGTCGTCAGTTTGTTGATTTTTTTTATCAATCTCCCATTAGAAAGAGAAATTATTTGAAATACTAGCTTTTCGACTAAAGCTTTTTTCCAGAGCTTGAATCAGTCTTTTATTGCTGGCAAATCTCATGTAATAAAACATTTTTCCCCGGTTCTAGAGTATCTTTAAGTGTTTGTCCTCGTTCTTTCTAATTCTATGTGTTTTCCTTTTTGCTAACCAGGAGCTGCAGGTAAGTTGCAGCCTGGTGCCCTGGCTTGTTCATCTGTGTTTGTCTGTGCTGTGTTTGTACCTTCTAGTCCGATAGATAAAATTGATACCGGTATAGCTCTAGATTATATATTGAGTTACTTTCCAAGAAGATATGCAAAAGATTTCTGCTTTATTTGCCATCTATTTTAATTTATCTACAAACATCATTTAAGAAGGTATTTAAAATTTCAAGAAAATTAAAGGGCTGATTGAAACTCTGCTCATAATGCATTCCGTTCTTGTGTATTCTTTGTTGCATTTGTGTATTAATTTTTTGACGTTGAAATCCGTACGTACATATCTGTGCAAACTTTGTTTGATTACAGGGTGAGAGCATGGACAACTTCAACTGGGGCGTTCGCAGGCGCTCGCTGGACAGCATCGACAAAGGCGACACGCCGTCGCTGCAAGAATGTCAGTACTCCGGGAGCACGCCCAGCCTGAACTTGACCAACCAGGAAGACACGGATGAGTCTTCGGAAGAAGAAGCAGCCCTGACCGCAAGTCAGATACTGTCTCGTTCGCAGATGGTGAGTTATTTTTCTGCGAAAGGAATCCTTCACTGGATGGGCATGGCCCACGCTTTCGGCCTCAGTGAACGAAAGAGGAGCGAAGTTAAGGTGGCTAAGCTGCTGTTTCATGACAACATCAACGAAGGGAAAGAGTTGCTTTACCTACTGGTAGTAGATAACAGGTCTATAATTCTAGCACGACATCCATTTTTGGTTTAGTGTCTTTACACTTATTGTATTTGTTTAAATATAAGCGCAAAACTGCATGTGTTATCACAGAATCACAGACTGGTCGGGGTTGGAAGGGACCTCTGTGGGTCACCCAGTCCAACCCCCTGCCCAAGCAGGGTCACCCAGAGCAGGCTGCACAGCACCACGTCCAGGGGGGCTGGAATATCTCCAGAGAAGGAGACTCCACAGCCTCCCTGGGCAGCCTGGGCCAGGGCTCCGTCACCCTCAGAGGGAAGAAGTTCTTCCTCAGGTTCAGCTGGAGCTTCCTCTGCTTCAGTTTGTGCCCATTGCCCCTTGTCCTGTTGCTGGGCACCACTGGAAAGAGTCTGGCCCCATCCTCCTGACACCCACCCTGCAGATATTTAGAGGCATTTCTAAGGTCCCCTCGCAGCCTTCTCTTCTCCAGGCTGAACAAGCCCAGCTCCCTCAGCCTCTCCTCGTAGGAGAGATGCTCCAGTCCCCTCCTCATCCTCGTAGCCCTCCGCTGGACTCTCTCCAGTAGCTCCTCATCTTTCTTGAGCTGGGGAGCCCAGCACTGGACACAGCACTGCAGATGGGGCCTCACCAGGGCAGAGCAGAGGGGTAGGAGAACCTCCCTCGACCTGCTGGCCACACTCCCCTTGATGCACCTCAGGATCCCATTGGCCTTCTTGGCACCCAGGCATGCTGCTGGCTCATGGTCAAAGCCTGTGTCTGTGGGTTCCTAGCTTCGACCCCCCCCAAAATACTAGATAAGAACAGGAGCAGTAAGTGATCCCGTGGGAGCCTCAGTTGTCTTTAACCGTTGAACTTGCTGATTTAATGATGGATTTTGAAGCACGTGTACATTTAACTGAGGAAAATCAAGAATGCTGGCCGCTTAGAAGTCTCTCTGCATTGCATAAATGAAATCAGGAAAAAATTAACTGGACAGGGATCAGGGGTAGTACGCTGCTTTTCAGACTTTAGGCAAAGTTTGTGTTGGTGTTGCCCATGACAAATAGCGTTTTTGGTCTAGCATTTCCCCAGTGCCAAAGACCTTTAAGAACAAGAAAGGAAATCATTTTCTGGATCTGAAGGATAGCGTCAAGCTTCACTTCAAAATTAAATGTTACATAAACACATGTGGTACATGTAATGGTTTCAGTGTAAAGCTGTTAAACTGGTAATATTTAAATAAATACAAATAGCTAAGCGTACTGAAATGGCCTATTTCAAAACTGATGTGTTTTTCCCTGTAATGTATATGTTCAAAAAACTATAAACATATAAATATATCACATGTAATAAATATATTAAATAATATAAATGCTATAATAAATATATAAACATCATAACTGATATAATAAGTACATCAAGGCAAGTATATAAAAGTATAAACCATACACAAAACTTTGGTCAACTCCTCAAAGAATGTCACTTTTCTTTCTTTTCTCTCTTAGCTAAACAGCGATTCTGCCATAGACGAAACGATATCAGATCACGCTGGGTTATCACTCCAGTCTCAAGATTCCACTAGCAGTGTGGGGACAGAAGAGGTGCTTCAAATCAGAACTGAGACCCCAAGTTTGGAGGCTTCTCCTCTAGATAACTCTAGCAACCAGCTGCCTGAGGTGGGGAGAAATGTGGGCTGGTGCATGGCTGATCTGGGCTCCTTCTAGCGTTCAGCAGCAGCTTTGGCTTTCTTTTCAACTGAATTTTCGTCTGTTACACTGATTATTTGATTTGCTTTTAATATTTCTAACCTGGTGGAATGTTCTTACGACGTGTCCCCGTAGCGTGAAGACTGCTTGGGATGGACTG
Organism: Opisthocomus hoazin; assembly: GCF_030867145.1. Classification (NCBI taxonomy): domain Eukaryota; kingdom Metazoa; phylum Chordata; class Aves; order Opisthocomiformes; family Opisthocomidae; genus Opisthocomus; species Opisthocomus hoazin. Next base: position 85,563,858 of record NC_134418.1, read on the forward strand.
AGGGAACGTACGGCAGGTTAGAAATATTCGTGCAGGGCTGATGATGATCATTTCATGGTGCAGAATGAAAACAGGCTTACTGGGCAAGATGCTCTTCCTTGATGTGGTTGAAATCCTTCCTGAGCAACGTTTTCTTTCAAATACTTTTTTATCCCACCCCTGCCTTTTGGTTTTTTTTGCTTTCTTTGGGTTAATGTGATCGGTGCTATCTGGGAGTAAAACCTCAGGCCAGCTGTGTTAGCAGTTGGTTCCATTAAGGAATCCTCTAGAAAGGAGCACAGATGCTAGTGGTACACTTTTTTGGAAAGGCCTGTGTGGACTGAGCCAGATTTCAAGCTAATGGCCGCCTGCAAACCTGTGAGTACTTCAGTTTCTTGGGTTTTAAAATCTTTTGAGTAATTTCAAATTAAAATAATTTAAAATAGACCTCTCATCTGCCACAATTCCTACAATATTTAGCAGCTGTAGCTAAACCCTGGTTATACTGGTTTTTTTTCTTGAAGTGGCTTGGTTTAGGTGGACTTTTTATCCCCCACCTAGCCAAGGTCTAACGAAGGGAACACGAAGAACACAAGACCTGCTTTAGAGTACAGCGAAGGGAAAGTGCGGGTGCCTGGTTTCCTGTGGGAGAATCCTCACCTTCTCAAAGTGTCAGATTGTGGCTTCCATAAAGCAGCTTTTCCCCACGTTTTTCCATGATGGTTATCTATATGCTTTTTTGAAAAATTGGTTACGTTGCAGTTGAGAAATTGTCTCAGCTTTTGTAGCGCCCGTGCTTAGGTTGTCAACGAAATTGTTCTGTTAGTGCTTGGTCTGCTTGCCCACGACATGAGGTCTTGTTCCAGCAGAACTTCGGGTGAGGAGGAGCGCTTAATCTGGATTCTTTTTTTCCACATTGGTTCATGTTAAGATTTCAGAAGGGAGAAGCGATATATAAGCTGGGATTTTACAGCATTAAATTCACCCCGACAGAACTTCTGTCTTCTCCGCTGTTGGCTTGTGGTACCTGCGCAGCTGGAACTCAGCTTTATTCCGAGAGTGCCTTTATACAGAGTCACAGACTGGTGGGGGTTGGCAGGGACCTCTGGGGGTCACCCAGCCCAACCCCCTGCCCAAGCAGGGTCACCCAGAGCAGGCTGCACAGCACCGCGTCCAGACGGGGCTGGAATATCTCCAGAGAAGGAGACTCCACAGCCTCCCTGGGCAGCCTGGGCCAGGGCTCCGTCACCCTCAGAGGGAAGAAGTTCTTCCTCGGGTTCAGCTGGAGCTTCCTCTGCTTCAGTTTGTGCCCGTTGCCCCTTGTCCTGTCGCTGGGCACCACTGAGAAGAATCTGGCCCCATCCTCCTGACCCCCACCCTGCAGATATTTGTAGGCATTGATAAGGTCCCCTCTCAGCCTTCTCTTCTCCAGGCTGAACAAGCCCAGCTCCCTCAGCCTCTCATTGTAGGAGAGATGCTCCAGTCCCCTCACCATCCTCGTAGCCCTGCGCTGGGCTCTCTCCATTCTTACATTATTCAGTTCTTACCCTGCACAGCTCCCAGCGTAGCGCGGTTGGGTTCCTGCTGTGCTGATGTGCTGCAGATATCACTCTTTCAACACAGGCATTTCATTGCGTGCCAGGTGTCAGTTATCAAAATGGGTTTAGTGTAAATAAATATGTATCAACATTTGTCGAAGGTGAAATATAAAAAATTTAAGCCATTGTATCCCAAGGAGCGGGTGTGCTGGGTAGATGCAGTTGAGTTTCTAGTTTCTCTGGTAGGGATGCTGAAGAGTGAAGTAAATAGTTCACTGAAATGTGTTTGGCGGATTCCCAGTGGTAGCAGGTATCTTTGCAAGAAGGACATTTCGCATCCCAGCTGGGAATTTACACGCTAGCTTAGAAGAATATTTTCAGTTTTGTACAATAACTTTTACAAGCTGAAGTATAGGGAAGTTTCTGGCTAAAATGAGTCTCTATTTTACTCGCGCTGTGGATTTATGACAGAATGGTTTACTAGAGGTAGTTTTCCTTACATTATATGGAATTTTCAACTATATAAATCACATTTTTAAGATACTTAAAGAGCATTCGTGTTGGTAGTAAAGACGTGTCCAATGTTACACAGAAAACTTCAGAAATCAGGAGTGGTGGCACTGTGAAGACGAACTTAGCAGTAAACTTATTAACGAGTAATTAGCACTTAAATATTTTCTACGAGTGTATCCCCCGTATGTCCATCTACCAGTCGTGAGCAGCGCAGCTCTGTAGCGTGTGTGAGCACCTGTAGTAGCAACGGCCCGACCGCTGCTTCGATCCGAGCTCCTTTGCCCTGGCGGTGTCGGAGTGCCCTGCGTCCCCGCGTGCCTTCGCTGTCAGCGCGGCCGAGCGGCTCTTCTGGGCCAGAACGTTCCAGGCATCGCTTTGGCCAAAGAGCCCTTCGGCACGAGGCTGCTCGTTGGGTCTGGTGACGGCGGTGGCACGCTGAGGAGGGTCGTAGTCAGCGTGAGGTGGGGGCAGGGTCACTGTGACCGCAACTGGGACGGCTCTGCTTGGAGCTGAACTCTCTTTCCTAACGCCCGTACAGTTACGGAGCCGTCAGGGGGTCTGCTCAGGGTCTGCTCAGGGTCTGTCAGAGGGTCTGCTCAGGGTCTGCTCAGGGTCTGCTCAGGGTCTGTCAGAGGGTCTGCTCAGGGTCTGCTCAGGGTCTGTTCAGGGTCTGTCAGAGGGTCTGCTCAGGGTCTGTCAGAGGGTCTGCTCAGGGTCTGCTCAGGGTCTGTCAGAGGGTCTGCTCAGGGTCTGTCAGAGGGTCTGCTCAGGGTCTGCTCAGGGTCTGTTCAGGGTCTGTCAGAGGGTCTGCTCAGGGTCTGTCAGAGGGTCTGCTCAGGGTCTGCTCAGGGTCTGCTCAGGGTCTGTCAGAGGGTCTGTTCAGGGTCTGTCAGAGGGTCTGCTCAGGGTCTGTCAGAGGGTCTGCTCAGGGTCTGCTCAGGGTCTGTTTGGGCTGAGGGAGGCCATGAAGTGATGTGTGTGCTCAGAAGCCGTCCGGAGGTTTGCTGACCACCTTTGGATGCGCCCGTTGAGGAAGACCAGCACGCTAAGAATGAGAACGTGTGATAATTTGTGCCTTTAGGAAATAGCCAGTACGGGAAAGTTTTTATTTTTATTCCACAGAAAAATCCAGTAAAAGGTTTCAAATGGATTCATCGTGAATTAACTAAATCTGAATTCCTGTGTTCAATATAGTGAAGTTAATGAGTATAATAACGCTAATGGAGGAAGGGGGAAGGGAGGTCATTCTGATATTACCTACCTGAGTTTAATCATTGTCTCTTTCTAATTGCCAGTGATCGAAAGTCTGCATTTAAGGGTGGGTGTCAGGAGGATGGGGCCAAGCTCTTTTCAGTGGTGCCCAGCGACAGGACAAGGGGCAATGGGCACAAACTGAAGCAGAGGAAGCTCCAGCTGAACCCAAGGAAGAACTTCTTCCCTCTGAGGGTGACGGAGCCCTGGCCCAGGCTGCCCAGGGAGGCTGTGGAGTCTCCTTCTCTGGAGATATTCCAGCCCCGCCTGGACGCGGTGCTGTGCAGCCTGCTCTGGGTGACCCTGCTTGGGCAGGGGGTTGGGCTGGGTGACCCCCAGAGGGCCCTGCCAACCCCTACTATTCTGTGATTCTGTGATTTAGAGATTCAGGGTTAAACCCTTGAAGCTCCCCGTGTTAGCAGTAATGGCAGAATAATAAAAGCAGTGGGGTGTCCCTTTTCCGTTGTTTACCTGTTTATGCTGTTGCTCCGTTATGCTTTAGACACCCGTTGGCATGGAGAGTGGGAAGGGGAAGAAATGGTCTGTACTGGTGCCAGCCCCGAAAGGCAAGCAGGAGGCCCTTACCTAGAAAAGTAAAATATGGAAGCCTGGGTTGCGTTTGTTGTGATCTAAATACGTTTGAGGCTACTTGCAGATATTTTTCTGGGAGAATTCTCTGAACAGATCTAATTGAGCGTATTTGAAAAATTGTCCTTGCTAGAAATAATTTGTCATATTCTACGATATTCGTGTTAAGTTATAAACATTACAAATGGACTGCCTGTCTTTGCTTAAGTGAAACTCTGTGAATCACAGAATAGTAGGGGTTGGAAGGGACCTCTGTGGGTCATCTAGTCCAACCCCCCTGCAGAAGCAGGGTCACCTACAGCAGGCTGCACAGGACCTTGTCCAGGCGGGTCTTGAATATCTCCAGAGAAGGAGATATTCACTCAGCTCAGACAAAGAGCTGAGTGATTAAAGTATAAATGGAGGCTTGTAAACAATCCCTTACAACTCTTGTTACTTTACTATAATAAAAACTGATAAGACTAGGTAAGCCCTGCCACTAAAAGTAACAGCAGTACGTTTGATTCACAGGAAGGCAGCTCAGCAGTGAGGGATGAGCAGGTCAGCACCGCTAGCGAAGACACCGGCTCCTATCTCCTGCAAGAGCAGCAGGACGGTCTGGTCTGCCAGGAGTCTCTCGAGCTGGAAGAGGCCCCGGACCTGGCCGAGGCAGCAGCTCCCGAGAGCTATTCGGAGTCCATCTGCGAGGAGGACGTCACGCTTGCTCTGAAGGAGCTGGATGAGAGGTGCGAAGAGGAGGAAGCTGACTTCTCTGGTTTGTCTAGGTAGGATTAATATTGGTCCTAAGCAACAGAAATTACGTGTGATCGGTGCATGAATCAAACGCAGTGGGCTTTCTTGTGGTGTGGGGTTTTCTGTGAATCCCATCATACAAGTGTCTAAAATGATGGTTTGCCTATCTGAAGGCTGATTGCTTTTGCCCTTTATAGCCAATAAACTCAGTGCTTTGCTGAGGACTTGTTCCTGGTACAGGGAAAACACTTGTGCAGGAGAAGCTGTGAACACTTGAATAAAAGAAACCCAGCGCGGTTCATCGCCGCCGGTAGCTAGAAATGTGAAAAGGGGGCAGAGGGCCGGGCAGTGGAGCGTTTTCTTGGCAGCCACCAGCCACAAGCAGCGTAACGTGGAAAAGCCCTTCAGCTGCTCTGAATTGTGGCAGAACCTATTTCGGCAGCCAGAGACAGGAATCACAGAATCACAGACTGGTGGGGGTTGGCAGGGCCCTCTGTGGGCCACCCAGCCCAACCCTCTGCCCAAGCAGGGTCACCCAGAGCAGGCTGCACAGCACCGCGTCCAGGCAGGGCTGGAATATCTCCAGAGAAGGAGACTCCACAGCCTCCCTGGGCAGCCTGGGCCAGGGCTCCGTCACCCTCAGAGGGAAGAAGTTCTTCCTCATGTTCTGCTGGAGCTTCCTCTGCTTCAGTTTGTGCCCGTTGCCCCTTGTCCTGTCGCTGGGCACCACTGGAAAGAGTCTGGCCCCGTCCTCCTGACCCCCACCCTGCAGATATTTGTAGGCATTGATAAGGTCCCCTCTCAGCCTTCTCTTCTCCAGGCTGAACAAGCCCAGCTCCCTCAGCCTCTCCTCGTAGGAGAGATGCTCCAGTCCCCTCCTCATCCTCGTAGCCCTCCGCTGGACTCTCTCCAGTAGCTCCTCATCTTTCTTGAACTGGGGAGCCCAGCACTGGACAGAGTACTCCAGATGAGGCCTCACTAGGGCAGGAACAAAATGGTTGGTTGCTTGTTTGTTTCTCGTCAAAGCTCCTGGAGGAGTCAGGCCAGTTTCTCTTTGAATTGGCCCGAAGTTTGTTTCAGCGTTGAGGTCAATCGGTCTCTTGTCTATTCCTAAGACATTTTAAAGCAAAATAACATTTTTCCATGATTTAATATGGAGAGTAACAATAACTATTGGGAGGAAAAGTTATGGTTAGCCCTAGCTGGTTGAGTGGTATTTAAAGTGAAACCCAAAGTTCCTTGCAGGGAACAGTCTAAGAAGGAAGAAAAACAAACAAAAAATCCCAAACCAACAAACAAATTAAAAAACCACAAGTGAAACTCCCCCAAACCAACAAACAAAAAGCCACAAAAACCAAAACAAATGAAAAAAGAAGAGCAAAAAGTTGTTCATAGGCTTGTTGATGCCTAAAATTTGTTTGGAAGTTTAGATGGAATAATAAATAGACTTAGCGTATACAAGAACATAGACTTTGTGTGTATTCTGTCAGGGAGATCATTTAAGGAGCCTTTCACGGAAAAGGACTGAAAAGCAGTGGTAAAAAACAGCTTTTTTAAGTTCCCAGAAGAACCTGAGAAGGTTTTACTGGGACAGAGATAGAAAAATGGAATCTTGCAGTCCCACACGCAACCTCCTGCGATATGCCTCGCAAGAATTAAGGGCCGGTACCAGTTTATTTTCTATTCTTCAACTGAAAAATCTCGTAGGGTTTTTGTTTAGTTACACTAAATAAAGAAATGAAAACCCGCACACCTCTAGTTCGATGAGCGACAGCGGTGATCAGTGACAGGGTTGATACGCTCGTTAGGAAATCTCTGAAAATCTCTTCGAAGCTTTGCTTACGGACGTTACTCGAAGGGATTGCGTCTTCGCCTGTGAGCTTCGTGCGACCAAAATGAACGTGTCTAAACACAGCACCCACGCTTCTTGTTGAAGACACGTTTGAGTCTCGTTTGAGACAGACGTGGGGCTGCTGTGAATAAGGTGGTTGTTGGAGAGAAGAGTGGTAGGTGTGGAAGAAATTATTTTAATAAACTGCCTGTACGTGGAATCCTCCCGCACGTACTTCTGCCGTGTAAGTGCAGTGGTACGAGAAGAACGGTCAAAACGTGTCATTCCTTCTGATACAGAAAATTTTAACAGTGAAGTTAATGATGGTAAGTAGTAGCGTTGCTTAATTTAGTTTGATCTTTTAATGGGATGGTTGGTGCTTAATGGAAAGCAGGACTGCAGAACGCTCTTTGAACAAAGGCCCGTTAAATTGATTGCCCCTCGAAATGAAAGTGTTCCAGTCGATCTCCATCCGCTTGGGAGGTGACTTATGATGGTTATAAAACAGTATTACACTGCTAAATGAGCTCTTGTATTTCTCTGAAGGAAAGCTAAAATTGATTATAGGTATTGGTCGACCATATGTTTAGATGAAGAAAAATTTGAAGGATTGAATGTTATTCAGTTATTGGGGGCAAGAAAAAAAAAATCGGTTTGAGTGGTGTGTATATGTAATGCTGTATATAGCTATATATCACCTACAGATAGCCCTTTGTCTGTAGATATGCATAGAAATAAGATGTTTTAGTAAATTTTGGAGGTATTTGAGAGTATAAGCAATTTTTTTATATTGCAATATCAAAAGTTTTTGATTTTTTACACTTTATGTGGTTCATAGTACCTTAGTTGATGGTTGTTTATTTTACAAAACACTATTCTGAATTCCAAATTCTCATTTTTACTCCCTACCAAAGTGAAGGTTGGTTTTTTTCCTCCCCAAAAAAACTCTCCTGAGGAGTTAATTTCTGCTGTTTGCTACCCGTAGCCAAGACGAAGAAGAGCAGGATGGTTTCCCAGAGGTCCAGACTTCCCCGCCTCCTTCGCCGTTTCTCTCTGCCATCTTGGCGGCCTTCCAGCCAGTGGCGTACGACGACGAAGAGCAAGCCTGGCGCTGCCACGTCAATCAGATGCTGTCAGACACGGATGGATCCTGCGCTGTCTACACGTTTCACGTCTTCTCGAGGTTGTTTCAGGTCAGTGGGCTGCCAGTGCGTGGTCGGTTGGCTGGAAGCCTCTCCTCCTGCTTGCAAAACTGTTCTTCCCCTCCGGGACTGCAAAAGCTGTAAGGTTATGGCAGCAACAAGCCTGAGAAATTAAATCAAAAGCAGACAAAAAGGCCACGTTGCTGAAAGAATGTTACATGGTCATACGCTGTTTTTCCATGGGATGTCCCTGCTCATGGCAGGGGGGTTGGAACCAGGTGATCTCCAAGGTGCCTTCCAACCCAACCCATTCTATGATTCTGTGATCTCCTGTATTCATTGTCTAGGGGTGATTCTACTGAGGGAAAAAAAGAAAACAAAACCAAACCAAAACAGCTCAAAAAACCCGGTTCGGCGTTTCTTGCAAGCTCTTAGTCCAGGTTCTGTGCCTCCTTTTATTTTCTGAATGTTCTGTGCTGATTACAGAACGAATGGCTTCCTCCTGGCTTTTCCGTGGGATTCATCGTTAAGGGATGGCAGCATGACAGACATTGATGAATTTATCTTGTGTCTGTCTGGCAAGAAAAGGGTTTTTCTGCAGAGAAATAGTTGAAACACCGGGAGATCCACTAAAGGTGGAAGCTTCAAATGCCTCTCTTTAACTGCATTTCCCTCGTAGATCTGGTATCCCACACGAGATGCCTGTGGCTTAATTGTTCTGGCTCCCTCCTCCCTATGTGCAGGGGGTGGGTTTGAACATTTTCAGAGTGGCACTGCTTGGATGTACGTTGTTCCTTGCAACTTCTTACGGGACAGGAGACGCACAGTTAATCCATTTCATTCCCAGGCAACATGCCCAGTGAGCTAAGAGCAGACCAGTACTACAGACCAAGACCTTATGACTCCAACCCTTTCCTATATCTCCGATATTAATATTGCCTGCTGTTGGTATATGATAATAAATTTCTCGGTGGAAGCCTCACTTTGTCATACCGTGCTAGCAGACATTTTATCCATATGTATGGGCAGGGTTAGGGTTAGAACCATGAGGTAGCTTACAGGTGAAGAATTCATACTCCACCTCATCCGTGGAGTATCTTCTTTGTGCATCTGTACCCATTTTCCACTTTTAGAGGAACGAAGTATTTTGCCACGGCGCTGTGAAACTCCTGTTACTCGTTGTAGATGTTTGTGGTTTTGCTGCATCTGGACAGAATCACAGAATCACAGAATAGTAGGGGTTGGAAGGGACCTCTGTGGGTCATCTAGTCCAACCCTCCTGCTGAAGCAGGGTCACCTACAGCAGGCTGCATAGGGGGTTTCGTTTCTCTGCGTTGTACCAAAGCTTGGCTGCGATTGCTTTTCACTGGACGTGGCAAAACGAGTTCATATTCTCTTGTGCTCGTTAAAGAGCTGGAAAGAAAGGTGGATACTCTGGGAAGAGGGGTGACAGCGACCCAGGGCTGGAGCCTGGGCCCAGCAGCGTTCCGGAGGAGTTGGGACTGAGGAGGGACAGAATGGTGAAGTGAGACCTTGGAGGCCTTGGCTGACTGGACCTTTCCATTTCGCCTGCTGGCTCCTACGCTCAGTTCAGCTTTGCAGCTGTAAATGGCATCTTTGTACGCTTTTATTCGACGTTTAACTTCCTGGGATTTATGAAATGATGTATAGCAAAGGGCAGTGTTGGCTTAGGCCAAGCCAAAGGCTGCGCCATCGAGCACGACAGGCACCGGGCTGATGTTTGCAGAGGGCAGAACCCCTGCAGGCGGCAGCTTTAGACACAGGTTGTGCTGCACAGGTCCCATTCTGAGCCGTGAAACTCTGCACATCGTTTTCTGCGACACAAACCATCGAAAATGACTCAAACTACTTTTTGTGCTGCATAAAGACAAATGGACATCCAGCTGCACTGATGCTAAAGGCCTGGATGCCAGAGGAGTAACTGTCTTTCTAGACACAGGCTGGTTTTATGTAACGATTGATTCATGGATTGCATTTTTTGGAGCTAGTTTTACATAAACATTCAGAGCAAATTATGTGTCAGTTTGTAATTTTATGACAAAAATACATATTGTCATGGTGGAAATCTGCCCTGAAATGCTGATCTGAAAAGCCAGAGGAGGAGGGGTGGTAAAACACAATGTAAAATAAATGTTTTTCTGATTCGATTTCCAGACCATTCAAAGAAAGTTTGTGTCTATAACAAACGATTCCGTCAGCTTTCTTGGCGAAAGTCTGCAGCGCATCGGAACCAAATTTAGAAGTTCTCTGGAAGTGATGATGTTGTGTTCAGAATGTCCGACGGTCTTTGTGGATGCGGAGACGGTAAGAATCTCATACGTGTTGAAATATCTGTCTGCTGAACTATTTTTATATAACTTACAAAATGATGTTTTAACGTTTGCAAACCAGCAACGCTCGGGAAGATTTTCAAAGGTGTGAATAAAATGTGTTAATTCTATTTTTGCCTTTTAAACGGTTGCTCTCTAACGTCACTCACTGAAACGTCTGAATAATTTTGCGATGTAAAAAAAAAAAAAAAAGATGCTTTTAATAATTGGAATCAGAAAGGAATTAAAATGTTAGGTGGCCACTTTGTATCATAAACATCTGAAAACATAAGTGAGAAGTGCGTTTTCTCCAGAAGTAACCTTCAGCTGTAACAATGAACAGTGAGGGAACTTAATGCTACGAGATACCACGTAAATTCCCTTGCTGTTCTTTACCTTCTTTGTTTATTCATATTTATTCTATGTTCTTTGCACAGAGAAGAAAAAGGAAGACTACTTAGGTAGCAGCAGCTTTGCCTTTTTAAATTGTATTGTTGATGTCTGTATTCAATGATGTGTGAGAAAAAAATTCTAGCTACAAATATACAACGAAGGCTTTGAATTGTTTGTGGTTTTCTTGGGTTATAATAAATGTTGATGTGAGAAGTCAGCCCAGTGTTCGGCAGCAGTCAAAAAAGCTATGCTAGGGTTAGAAAGAAGAGAGCAAAACGGAAAACATCCTTGAGGTAATGGACATATCCCTGCTATACCTACATTCTGAATCTGGGGGGCAGTTCTGGTCCCCTGCTCTCAGAGAAAATCCAGTTGAACTGGAGAAGGTTCCAAGAGAGAGCGCGAGGTTTATGAAATGCGTGGCATGGCTGCCTTATAAGATGTGAGTATGTAGGCTGGGATTTTTCAGCCCTTCAGGAGAGAAATCCGTTCATGGATGTCTTGATTGTCGTGGAATAGTGATAGAGAGGATGGTATTGTTGTCTTATTTGAAGTTAAGGGTGATGGAATGAAGCTGGCAGTGACTTACAGAGCACAAAGAACGAGAGGCAGGTATCGCTCACACGATACAGAATCCAGCTGTGAAACGCCGTCCTCCTTCTGTCCTTGTTTTCAAAAAGGAGCTACAGAGAGCCATGAAAGAATAGTGGCCCTGGACAGGATTTTGGCTATGCAGAACACCACGCCGACAGAGGCTCGGCAAGCTCTCTGGGGCAAGCGCGTCGCCACGTGCTTGCCCCCTTTTGCCCTTCCTCAGGCACCTGCGGTCGGACACTGTCAGCCGCGGGGCCGAGATGGCTGCAGCTTTGGCCTTGACCCGGTGTGAGACTCTGCTCTGGACCTGGCTTTCACCCTCGGTGCAGCTCTGCTCTTACACCCTCCCTTTAGAATATGGGGGCTAAAAACGTGTGATATAGATAGTGCATTTCAAGGGAAGCGTGTGTAATGTATTTTGTTTAACATACGCCACATATAAAGCAGCAGAAATTACCCAAAAGAAGACATTTGTTTGGGATAAGAAGCCACAAGAAGAGTTACAATAGTGTCTAGCTAGAACAGCATGCGTGTTTTAAAAAATAAGTAAGTATATGTATAAAAATACAAATACAAAAAATAATAATAAATAGAATTTCTATGCACACAAGTATACAGACTTGTGTGTATGTGTACGTGCGTATGCATGCGCATGCACACATTAGTGTTGCTGCATGGGCAAATTCTGTGTGGATAAATCTTTCCCCTCCAAATAATCCAACTGAAATGAACCTAATTGTTTCTCAGGTTACTTCTCACTGAGAAAGAGTGGCTACTCCAAAATAACGTTCACGCGCAAATCTTTGGTTTCGTGATGGCTCCTCATGCGTACAAGATTGGCATTTGATGCTAATTTGGCCTCTCGATGTCGTAACGTACCACCTTTTAGGGTCATGTATAGTAAGGAAAGGGCCAATTTCAGGCTGGCTTTGAGCAGGGATGGCCACAGCTCTATACTCAAGGGTCAGAGCTAGGATGAACTGTGTGGGGATCATCCAGGACATGGTTTAGTAGGCATGGTGGTGATGGGTTGATGGTTGGACTTGATGATCTTAGAGGTCTTTTCCAACCTTAATGATTCTATGACTCTATGATTTATTCAGAAAGCAGCTGTTGGCAGGAAGAGGCCCCCGTATGTCACCGTAGGGGTTGACGAGCGGTTCGGGAGAGGCTCGTGGCCTCCTGCTCGTACCAGCTGCCCACCGACTCCTTTGCGCTGTGATAGGATGAGAGGCAATGGCCTCAAGCTGCATCAGGGGAGGTTTAGATTGGATCTTAGGAAAAATGTCTTTCCTGAAAGCGTGGTCAGGCATTGGACCAGGCTGCCCAGGGAGATGGTGGAGTCCCCATCCCTGGAAGGGTTCAAAAAACGTGTCAGGACATGGTTTAGCAGGCATGGGGGTGTTGGGTTGACGGTTGGACTTGATGATCTCAGAGGTCTTTTCCAACCTTGATGATTCTACGATTCTATTCTATGATTCCGTGTTGTCGCGTGCGTTGAGCGTGGAGTGGCATCGTGCCGCAGAGCCGTAGCGTGCTGCTTGGCCGACGGGGACGCCGAGGCTGGGAGCAGCAGTGTCGCGATACGGCGGTCGAATAACAAGCTTGAGGCGCTTGGAGAAACATGTCGGCATCCTTCGCACCCCTGCCTGCCTAATGCGGGGTGCTGCGAGTCTCCATGCCACAGTTCTGTCACAATTTCAGTCTTGTGCTTGTACTTTGGAGCTGGCCAGGAGGTGACGGGGCCTGGAGAAAAGAGCAGAGCTCGTAACGTGCGCAGGGGGTGACCGCTGCGAGGCAGGAAGCGTCGCGTCATAGAAATGATTGTTACGGGACGCGACAGGAGCAGGATTAATAAGAAAAACCTGAGTGGAAATAAAACTACAGGGAGAAGTAGCATGGAGCAAAGCTGAGGTAGCAGCCCCTGAGGGGAAAGAAGAGATTTTGAAGCTATGACGCAAAAGGTGACATCATTGATGGTGGAAAACTCTTCCAATATCCAGCGGTTCCTGCTTTGTCGGTGATGGCTCCTCCAGACCGTTGCTGGTGGTATAGTTTGTACATTGAGAAGGGGCAGTGACGCTCCCTGGCCACCCCGTCGGCTGCTGCAGGAGCAATCCAGCAGTACCTATCTGCCCGCGGCAGGCAGAGCTGCAGAGTGTGTATCAAATATCCTTCTTCTTTTTGAAAGATTGAAAAATCCCTTCCAAGTCTCTCGCTCAGATGTTAACGAGGTGCTGCCCATCTCATTTTGGAATCAGAACTGCTGTTCGCTGATTTAACTGATACAGCTACAAGTGTTAGAATGCTAACCCAAAGGTGTCGTGAACGGTCTGCACCCAGCTCTGCTTTGATTGTTTTTTCAAGTGTGGAATTTCATATTTCATCATTTCGATATTGGACTGTATGGGTCATAGTCAGATGTTAGATGACTACAGAGGTGACTGCTTTTCTCTTTCAGCTCATGTCTTGTGGCCTGCTGGAAACACTGAAGTTCAGCGTTCTGGAGCTCCAAGAGCACTTGGATACCTATAACGTCAAAAGAGAGGCGGCAGAACAGGTCAGTCTCTTCTGTTTTACAACGAAAAATAGTGGAACCTACTCGTCAAGAAAATGGGGCAGGTCTTTGACTCTCAACGTGGGTATCTAAAAGTAAACGGTGGGAAAAGGATTCTGAAATAAAATCCTGTTTCCTTTTATTGCTCCTATTCTGTGTGTAGAATCTGAACCTGAGGTTTTTCTATGCGTAATTCATTTTTGTTGCGCATATTTCTGAAACTGACTCTTAATGTAGAACATTGCCCAAGTGCACTAACCTTAGGAGAAGCACATTCCTAATTTAAAGATCCTCTTTTAAAATTATTCCAATATTTTTAACATTAATATGAATAAATCATCATAATTTTTTTAAATGAATGTTCTGGCTTATTTTATTAGAGCAGAAGGGTGGGATTCACCTCCGGATTAAGACACTTACAGATATCTAGCTATATGCAAATTAAGTGCCTTACAGAATCACAGAATGACAGAATAGTAGGGGTTGGAAGGGACCTCTGTGGGTCATCTAGTCCAACCCCCTGCCCAAGCAGGGTCACCCAGAGCAGACTGCACAGCACCACGTCCAGGCGGGTCTTGAATATCTCCAGAGAAGGAGACTCCACAGCCTCCCTGGGCAGCCTGGGCCAGTGCCTTAACACCCGTAGTATTCAGGGATCGAGTCGATACGATGAAGGAAGCCAAGAAAGCAGTGCATTGCATCCTGACACAGATGCTGAGCCATTGCTCAGCTGAGCAGGTCTTCAGACTGGATTTTGCCGAGTGGATCTCCGCTGACTGCGGTGGGGACTTACACAGCTGGCTCACACGTGGACACAGAAATATAGGTGCCTCATCCTGCCCTGTCCCATGCAGGCTGACGTTTGTCAGTTATTTAGAATACTGCAGTTTAGTTTTCAAGGTGTATGTTGGTGGTTATAGCCTCTTTGCGAAGAAACACAACATTTAAAAGCTGCAAATGTCAGTAGGAAGAGTCTGTGTGTTTGGTTCTGCGAACGTAGGCAGGAGGGTCCGAACTTCAGAGCACTGCAGCAGCGAAGATCTCCATATCGGGAGCTGAAAGAAAATGCGGAGCTGCAACCAGTTTGGCAGGTGTAGGGAGAAGGAGAATAGATGGGGCTTTTGTTGTAGAGAGAAGGAGATTCCTAGGAACATTAAATGTGCGTTTGAAGGAACCTCTTACTCACCTTGGCAGCCGGTGAGGCCGTGACGATGGCCATCTAGGCGAGCATGCACAACACGTGGTGCCACCGGGATTCAAGCCATGACGTCTTGGCAGAGCGGTATTTTGCAGCACAAGTGGCTCCGTGTTTCCTGATCCGGCTGCGTTGATTAGGAAGAGGTGGCCTCTTGGCTCCATGTTCCTTGATCCAGCCACGTTGATTAGGAAGTGATGGCCTCTTGGCTCCATGTTCCTTGATCCAGCCACGTTGATTAGGAAGCGATGGCCTCTTGGCTCCATGTTCCTTCATCCAGCCACGTTGATTAGGAAGCAATGGCTTCTTGGCTCCATGTTTCCTGATCCGGCCGCGTTGATTAGGAAGCGATGGCCTCCTGGCTCCATGTTTCCTGATCCAGCCACGTTGATTAGGAAGCGATGGCCTCCTGGCTCCATGTTCCTTGATCCAGCCGCGTTGATTAGGAAGCAATGGCCTCTTGGCTCCATGTTCCTTGATCCAGCCACGTTGCTGAGGAAGCGATGGCCTCTTGGCTCCATGTTCCTTGATCCAGCCACGTTGATTAGGAAGTGATGGCCTCTTGGCTCCTTGTTTCCTGATCCAGCCACGTTGATTAGGAAGCGATGGCCTCTTGGCTCCGTGTTTCCTGATTCAGCCGCGTTGATGAGGAAGCGATGGCCTCTTGGCTCCATGTTCCTTGATCGAGCTACGTTGATTAGGAAGCGATGGCTTCTTGGCTCCATGTTCCTTGATCCAGCCACGTTGCTGAGGAAGCGATGGCCTCTTGGCTCCATGTTCCTTGATCCAGCCACGTTGATGAGGAAGCAATGGCTTCTTGGCTCCATGTTCCTTGTTCCAGCCACGTTGATTAGGAAGTGATGGCCTCTTGGCTCCTTGTTTCCTGATGCAGCCACGTTGATTAGGAAGCGATGGCCTCTTGGCTCCGTGTTTCCTGATTCAGCCACGTTGATGAGGAAGCGATGGCCTCTTGGCTCCATGTTCCTTGATCCAGCCGCGTTGATGAGGAAGCGATGGCCTCTTGGCTCCGTGTTCCTTGATCCAGCCACATTGATTAGGAAGCGATGGCCTCTTGGCTCCATGTTCCTTGATCCAGCCACGTTGATGAGGAAGCAATGGCTTCTTGGCTCCATGTTCCTTGATCCAGCCACGTTGATTAGGAAGTGATGGCCTCTTGGCTCCTTGTTTCCTGATCCAGCCACGTTGATGAGGAAGCGATGGCCTTTTGGCTCCATGTTCCTTCATCCAGCCACGTTGATGAGGAAGCGATGGCCTCTTGGCTCCATGTTCCTTGATCCAGCCACGTTGATTAGGAAGCGATGGCCTCTTGGCTCCATGTTCCTTGTTCCAGCCACATTGATTAGGAAGCGATGGCCTCTTGGCTCCATGTTCCTTGATCCAGCCACGTTGAGGAGGAAGCAATGGCTTCTTGGCTCCATGTTCCTTGATCCAGCCACGTTGATTAGGAAGTGATGGCCTCTTGGCTCCATGTTCCTTGATCCAGCCACATTGATTAGGAAGCGATGGCCTCTTGGCTCCATGTTCCTTGATCCAGCCACGTTGATGAGGAAGCGATGGCCTCTTGGCTCCATGTTCCTTGATCCAGCCACGTTGATTAGGAAGTGATGGCCTCTTGGCTCCTTGTTTCCTGATCCAGCCACGTTGATGAGGAAGCGATGGCCTCTTGGCTCCGTGTTTCCTGATTCAGCCGCGTTGATGAGGAAGCGATGGCCTCTTGGCTCCGTGTTCCTTGATCCAGCCACATTGATTAGGAAGCGATGGCCTCTTGGCTCCATGTTCCTTGATCCAGCCACGTTGCTGAGGAAGCGATGGCCTCTTGGCTCCTTGTTTCCTGATCCAGCCATGTTGATGAGGAAGCGATGGCCTCTTGGCTCCATGTTCCTTGATCCAGCCACGTTGATGAGGAAGCGATGGCCTCTTGGCTCCTTGTTCCTTGATCCAGCCGCGTTGATGAGGAAGCGATGGCCTCTGCCTCGGTTGCTGACAGCTCGTCTGTTGGAACAGAGCGGGCATGCACATTTTTGCGGAAAGGATCTGAAGTTTTCCGTAAAACCGATGCCGGAGTACGCCCCGCAGTAGGGTTAGTGTCGTTTCTAGGGTCCAAGCCAGCGTTCCTGCAAAAGAGTTGCCGCATTTTTTTGCCCTGCTCTGCGGTAAGAACAATTTGTAAACTACCTTGTGCGGTCTAACACAACGAGCTACGTTTTGCCATTTAGGCTTAAACAGCACCAAAGTGCTCAGCCACTAAGATCACCTTACTCAGTGTCATATTTAACGTCGCTCTCTGGTGCATCATGATGTGGTCGCTCCGGTGAGAAAAAAATGCATTTTATTCCTGGTTTTGGGCAGCAGCGCCGAGGCACAGAGTGGCTAACTGGTTTGGCCCGGGGTCAGACTGGGAGATCTGAGGGAGGGCAGAGAGGAACTCGTGTCTGTCTAGAAGGGTGGCTATCCAAACCTGGAGGAATTCTCCGTGTATCAACTCCTCTTTTAGGCTACAGCTTATCACAGCGACGACGAAGGGCGTTGTTGGGTTGATTTGTCAAAATATGATGAATTAAAATGGCATCGCTGAATTCATGCCGTGAATTTTGAGCTCATTTTGCACTGCCACGTATTGCATCGACATAAATCCACGCGGGATGAGTCAGAGCTTGCTTGCGTTTGATTTTCCTTGATGAAGGAACAGGGCTGTCGGTGTGATGGCCTCTGTCGTGACGTCGGAGTGACAGCGGTGGTCTATCCGCAGGGCGGCTGTCAAAAGGGTGTGCGGTGACAGGTTTCTGCGGTCGGCCTGTCTTCCGCCGCGGGATCTGTGAGTGACTGGAGCAGGGAGAAGGGTCACAGGAGGGACGGAGAGCCTTTTGCCGGGGTTTTGTTGTTATTTCAGCATTTATAAGTAGGAGGAAGCAGTACTGAGGAGGAAGACATGTATAGCTTTGACCAATCACTACTGACTCTTGACAGCATGTCACTTAGCTAATTTAGCGTATTATTTAAGAATTTATTTAGCATGTCAATTTAGAAGTAGTGACTAATTATCTCAGATGATTTATTTTTCTATAACTTTTTTCAAAGCATTTCTTCAGCTGTTGATCCTCAGGTTTTTTTGGTGTGTATTACGTAGCTCGTCTAGACTAAGAATCTCCCCAGGCTACTTCTCAGATATGTTTTGCTGGTTTTCTTACTCTGTCCTATTAAGTAGAGTATGGGGAAGGATTGAAAGAGACTTCCTCGAGTCAAATCTGAATTTCTGCTGTTGCAGGCAGTCGTGCTGTGTATCCTGTTCAGCCTGAAAGCATTAAGGCAAAACACGGGAGGAGCTTATTGCATTGCTTTTTTCATAGAAACACGCAGGAAAATGATCAAGCTAAGCTGGTTGGGCTATTGTAAAACAAATATAAATTAACAGATATTTAAATTAATATAATTTGCATGTTAGTCTGATATCCTCTGGAATAAACCACTGGAAAATTCTGTACATTAACTTCTTTGTAGTTGAAAGTGAACGGACATCACTGGTCGGGGTCCTTGTCAGTGCTGTGTGTCGTACTGGCATCGAGATGAGTCCAGTTTAACCAGTGAGAGGCCTGGGCTGAAGCTGCTTGAAACTCTTACCTGTGCAGTGAGAGAAGAGAAAGGTGCCTGTAGCACAGGGGCTGGTTTGGGGTGTCTGTCTCGGGGTTAATCTGGCAAACCAACCTGTGCTAGGGCCAAGCCCAAGCACAGATTTCCCAGGATTACGCTTTCAGTGACGCTCTTCACCCTACACCTTTGTAGGAGGCATAGGGGGAAAACATAAATCACTGTGTTTCACCCTACACCTTTGTAGAAGGCCTATGGACAAGACATAAATCACTGTATTTCACCCTACACCTTTGTAGGAGGCCTATGGACAAGACATAAATCACTGTATTTCACCCTACACCTCTGTAGGAGGTCTATGGGGAAAACATAAATCACTGTATTTCACCCTATACATTTGTAGGAGGCCTATGGGCAAGGCATAAATTGCTGTAAAGCAAACACATAAAGAAGATTCTTTTGTCGCACAATCTACTGCTGTTGCCAAAGAGAAAATTCAGGTCTTTCTACCATGCTGAACATGTATGCGGTAAAAAAAATTTGGCAAATTAATTTTGTCACCTGTTTGGAGCCACTGTTCTATTTCCTGGCAAGGAAACTGCTTTGGCTTCATCTGTGTGTTAGGGGCAAAGATAATGAATCAGGTAAATGTAATAAAAAATGCTAAGGTTATATGTACATCATAACATTCTGGGCACGCCCTTTATTCAGACTGCTTTTAAGATTTACAAAAGATCTTGAAAGGGCAGTGTATGAAAATAAACAGTGGCTTCCCGGCTGCTGACGCTGTTTGTTCCAGTGCAAACCTATTCCACTGTTACCGACGGATGCTGTCAGATGAGAAGAGAAATGAGATTTGCTGTCTACGTTGGTATCCATGTCGCTAATTGAGACTGACACCGCAGTGTTTAGAGAATTCCATTTCTTCTCTTGATAAGCACACAGGCCTAGTTAATTCACTAAGTGACCTTTATTGAATTGAGCGGGTAGGAAATCACATTTTTCTTTCTCTTGCATCAGACAAAGGTTAGACAAAGGTCACCAAGATTTCCTGTGAGACTCCAGATACCAAGCACACAGTATGCTAAATTATTCTTCCTTGGATGCATAGAGCCTGTTCCTCATTTCAGGAGATGATCTGTCCTTCATCTCAACGGGACGCGTTGCCTTTTCGCTATTACCCAAATTACCTCATGCTTGCAGTTGTTTGCACCGTACAGAAAAATATGCTGGGCACTGTGTCAATGAGAGGAGCGGATCGTATTGTCCACTAAGAGCATAATCGATTCTGCAGATGCTTTATATTAACATTTTTTAATTGGCATGGTTGGTTAAAGCCAGAAGAGGAGATTACCCACTTCTCCCATTAACAAGTGTCTCGTCTGCTATGGGAACTGGGGTTAAATACAGCCCTGGGGTTAAATACAGTAGTCATGAAGGAGAGTGGAATCTGCATCTCTGCGTTGTGTAATGTGAGGACAGTCCATCTCCCTGCCTTGTGCGAGCTGGTGGCGATGCTAAACTCCCACTGGAGAATTTCTGTGTTCAGTTCCATCCCGTAGACCTGCACTCGCATCCAGTTACACCAGAGCTGCGTTTCCTTCTCCTTCTGAAGCAGTCCCAAGGCACGGAACAGGCTTGCTCTTACTCTCTAATTTGAATTAGTGCCATATTAGAAATGCTGAGAAATGATGTTGGTGTAGACCTTGTGCAGTAAGTAAAGAGAATACATGATCTTTAATGAGGGGGATTTTTCTGCCTCTGCCCTCCCGCACGCGCTGTAACCGTACCCAGATTCAATCACAGATCAATACTGACGGGAAAGTCTGCTGTCCTCAGCTGGGGTAAGGAAGCCTACAGGGAATTATTTACAACGGAAGGGAGACAATACAAACTACAAAGTGATACCTCTGAGTGGAAATCATGAGTGGAAAGAACACTGGTGAACAGCTGATCTCGTATCACGGTTCCTGACGTCGTCTCAGAATGTGCCAGAGTTGGTGAAGTCTCTTGCGCAGTTTTAGCACTGTCTGAGTTTTACTCTCTGTTTGGAAGAGGTTTCATCTTGTTGATATTCATTTCGCAGTGGCTAGAAGACTGCAAGAGAACGTTTGGTACCGATGATGGCATTCATGGCACGAACACGGATGCCCAGGTAGGTGTATGTCATCGGCGAGTCTCCGGATACGAGATTATAAAACAGCTTCCAATCTGTTGTGCAAAAATTCTAATATTTGCAGAGAGATTAAAAATGTGCGAAAAGCTTTTCATTTCAGTTATCATATTATCTTTTGGAAACTCAGATTTTTATGAGGTAGTGGTCTAATAAAAAGGGCTCTTTTTAATAAAAGTTGTCCACCCATCTTGGGTCCCAGACTTAATAACTGGCAGTAGATAAGCAGACCAGATACCATCTGTGCACCAGCGAGTCTGCTTCCCTGCAGCTCTTTCTAGAAGAAAAAAGATTAGCGTTCTGCTTATGTGCTCAGATAGACTGTCTAGCCAAAAACCTCTGCTGGATTTCATAGAATTAGTATTATATAAATACATACGACCTTTCTGGGGCCGTTACTTGAGTGGGAAGGAACAGGGAGTGAAGTAGCAGTATGGCCAAAATCTCATGGAACACTGCTGTCGAAATACCATCTAACAGCAATAGGTGAAATAACCTGTTAATATTAGTTCAATATTTTGTATGTATTTGCATGGCAGTCATCCATGTGTAATATTACTAATTGCTATAGTAAGCGATAGCTTTTCCCCAAGCAGATTAGGACTTTTTTTTTTTAACAATAGCTGCATAATATTGACACTGTAGATAAAAATGCAAATGCACAAACTGCCATTAGTAGGTAGAAGGAATCTGCCACCTTGAGTCAAAGGTGTAAGAAAGTAGAATTGCAGGTAGCAGGTGGACTTACCTTTACACGAGGACCTTTTTACAAAAATGCCAAATCTAAGCTGAAATAAGGAGGAATTTTATTCATTTTATTTGGACTATTCATTGGTGCACTCGGTCGTCTGCTGCTGAAAATGTAGTGTTTGGCAACAGGAACATCTACTGTGTGCATGGACTATTCCTTCTTTTATACAGTTTTTATTTGCTCTCATATATATATGTATATTTTTTTTAACCCAATCATAAAATGCACCTGAATTTTTAGATTCGTGAAACGTGATAAGTACTGTCAATTTTTATATTGCACCAAAGTGGCACATTTTTGCCTGTTCCTGCAGGGTTTGAAGACGATAGCCTGTGCGCAGGCGTCGTGTGCCCACTCACGTGGATCGGTTGTGGGGCCCTGCTTCGAGCTGGGTTCTCAATCCCAGCCGGCGAGGCGTGCTGGCCGGTTTTTCTTCATGTGCTCCTTGCACTCGCAGGTTCAGTTAAAATCATTTTAATGTGTGGTATCCACTGAGGAAGAGGAGTCCTGTGAGCCTGCTGCGTAAACAGACGCAGTTCGCAGAAGTGCTGAATTTATTCACAGAAGCTCGTGGGGACTTGGAGGAGACTGAAAAGTGACCAAGGGCAAGATCACTGTGTCAAAAGCCCTCCTCAGTGGGGCGTGGGGCTGAGGAGTCCGTCCAGCCAACCAATTAAAGCTAAAAATGTGGAAGGGTTGTCGTGCTCAGGACAACAGAGCTGCTTCATTCTACAGAGATTTTTTCATTCGCTAACGCAAAGAAGATTTTCTTACTGATTTTTAGCACTGTGGTCAGTATATCTGCGGAACAGCGAGATCAGTTATGTTCTGGCTCATGCATTGCCAGCAGCCTTGCGAGTAAATCTGATTATTGGATTTTTGCTGTTAGTACTTACATGCAAGGCTGAAAGAAAGCATCTGGATTCTGGCTAGACTCTTTGTGAAGGACTGGCAGGTAGAAAAATCAGATTATTTCTCAAGCGAGCAAGTGTGTGAAAGACACAAAGCCATCTTTAAAGGAAAACCTCTCGAATTTTTAGAATAGCTCCCAAGGTGTGGTTATTTATGGCTTACAGTAATGATGAGACCTGGCTTAAGCAATGCAGGAACTTAATGACTAAAAGTATTAAATAACTGACCCTGCCATTCCTCAAAGTCTGATTCTCTGTGCTTCTTTAGAGCGAGCCACAGGATTCCCGTCGACTTTGGCAGTGCAAGGTCTCACCCCTTCGCAGCGCTCTGTGTCCCGGTGGCTTTTTGCTGATTCAATAATTGCGCTGTGTACATGACAGCACGGAGTACGAAAGCACACAGCGTGTAACCTCCACGCATCGTCTGTAACTCTGTGCTTACTACAGCTCAGCTGCGTCTGCCCGGTGGGGTCGGGCATCAGCCGCCTCCTCCTGCGGTGGCTGCGGCCGTGCTGCGTGCTTAGGGGCTGGCAGCACGCCCGGCGCCGCGGGGAGCACACAGCTGAGTTCCCATCCCTAGTCTTTCTAATATACAAATATATTTTCTGACGGTTTCTCTCCCTGCCCCTCTTTCCCAAACGTTTTTCTGAAGTAGCTTGTAAAAGCCAAGTGCCATTAAATTACAGAAATCTCCCAGCGAGCCGTTGAGAACTGAGTTTAGCCAAACCGAGAATTTTCCAGCCTGATTCAGAACCCAAGCTAACCTTGCATCTCAGATTTTAAAAGGCATTGTTTTTGCTTCAATGATAGCGGTACTGAACAAGTAAGAAGCACTGTACAGATGTTCAGACCTAAGTGTCCTTGGGTTTGATTTCCTTAAACGTGCCTGCCTGTAAGGGACTACACAGTGTGTGGAGACCAGAGAGGGTTGTAAGTGAAGTGTGGTACTCGTGTGGTGGGACAACGAAGCCGGTGCTCTCTATCCGTACTTACAGCCACAAGTAATGTCACTTCAAATTCAGCCTGTTCATTTTTTCCATTTAGGGTATATTTGGAGCATGTTGCTTTTATTTCTTCCTCCATTTTACCTGTGACACCTTTTACCTAATGAAAATTATTTCCTGCACTAATTCTTGATCTTTCTTTCTTCCTTTGTATTTTTGTGACCTGCTCATCATCTTGCTTAGCAAATGGAAATTCTAGCAGTAAGTGACGGTTCTTGATTTATCAACTACTTAACCATTCCAGTCACCAAACTGGTCTCCATCTGTCTTGTCCGCTTGTGCCCCAGTGATGTCTCGTCGTAGGCTGTTAGGAGAACGCTGTGTGCTTCAGTTTGGCGTCGTCTAACCCATCGAGCTGTTGGCCCTTTGTAGCTGGTAGGCTCCTGCAGACAGCGGAACGTTACGGCAGGTTATTCCGTTAGCTCTTATGTCTGTGTGTGAAGCGGCGTTAGCGCTGTCTGCACTTGGAGTAGTGTTTTAGAGGCACAAAAATGGAAGCGAGACAGCGCCTAAGTTAATGCTGCTTTTTCATTTCCCTAAGAATATCTCATGTGGTATTTTCTAAAATAGAAGCAGAGCTACCTTTTGTAAAGGAAACATTATTCCTGCCTCCAAGTATGGAATTGTTATTCTCCTCGTACTCCCTCAGGCAGCTGTAATCCAGGTTATATGCTGCGCTGACGTGTTTATATTAATGCTTGTGACAGATTCCATACTTGCAGACCACAGCTGCTTCTTTTGGGTACTAGATCTTAAATTCCCCAACAGCAGAATGCCAACAAGAGAAGCGAGTGATCTGTGAAACTCTGTCTTGGAACGTGACGTTTCAAAGTGCCGTTTGAAAGGCTCTGCGTCCCGCCCCACCCCTTCTTGGAAATGTAGCTTCTTACTAAAAAATCAACTTTCAACCCAAGTGAGAGAGGCTACCTGTCAGTCTCGAGCTGAGTGAGCTTTCAGCTGCTTTCCATCAGCTTCCCGCTACATTAGCTGCTCAATCTTTTTGGCATTTTCTTCAGTAACCAAATAACTACTCTTAATTTTGCGCATTCTCCACTGGAGACGTTGTCGTTTATCGTCCCTTGTACTGGACAGTGGGTGCTTCGCGCTTCCGGAAGGTGACCCTGTCGTTTGCGTTGGCAGGAGCTGGAGCTGTGTCGGAGGCTGTACAAGCTGCATTTCCAGTTGCTGCTTCTGTTCCAAGCCTACTGCAAACTGATCAGCCAAGTCAAAACCATCAAAAAAGAAGCGGAGGTAAGGACAACCGTGCCATTTAGCTACCGATTGTTGACATTTTTAAAGCCAAACAGTTGAAAATGCATTTCGATAACATTTTCATCAGTGGGACATCTTCTTAGAAACTGAAGGAGGGTACCAGCTGTTTTGTAGCCAATTAACAGAAGATTTAAGTGCAGCTTGCAAGAATTTTCCGAGGTGTTCAATTACCTGTGCTGATTTTTGTACAGCTTGAAAGCTTTTAAACAGGTGGGCGTGCAGGGAGTCCGGTGATGAGGATTTGAGATATTTCAGCCGCGCTCCTGGTGCCTTCTAATCAAGCTCCCATCAAAGCCCATCAACTCCAATCAGCAGAATTCTGCCACGAGGCCCCTTTCCATCACCCCGGCGTTCCCTGTCGCGCACGCCATCGCTCGCTCCCGGTTGATTTATAGATTAACCGTGGTCCTTCAGCCACCCTTCCGTTACTCCGCGGCCGTACTCCCCATCCGAAGCGCGGTTGGGAACGCGTCCTAGACATCTTCTGCCTGATTTTTTTGTCTGCTAACTGGAGAAGTAAAATGTGTCTTCCAGCTGTGCGCTTGTGGTGCATACGTGATGTTAATTGAGTTAATCTGCTATTAATAATGTCTTCTGAACGTTCTCCCCCGGGTCTGTAATGCAATCAACAGAGGCCTGGTCTTACTTAGGCAGGAAAATGAAAAAGTGGGGTTAAAGTCTTTGGGTTTTGAGTAGCTTAGGAAAAACCGATGCGTGTTCCTCACTTAGATTTCCAGATTTTCGTAGAGGCTGCAAATAATGGAGCTCACCTCTGCCTGGAGAATGTTCTGGAAGGTTGGCGTCACACCAGGCCCGCTTCTTGCCTAAGTCAGATGTAGAATCATATTCTGAGCGGAGGCCTTGTCTTCTACGCTGGAGCTGAAGCCAAAGACATTATTATGAATACGGGCTGCACTGCGGCTACTCTGCTGGGTTACCAGTCTTTTTTCTTCATATTTAAGTTGTCCTTGTAATAACACAACGGCTGCTGTACTTTTCTAAAGTGTTTAATTCTTCTTGTCAGTTGAATTGTTATTAAGTGATGTGGGGAGAAGAATGTATTTTGGGAACCAAATTGTAAAAGAGCTAACTAGGATGGAAACTTCATCAGGGGAAAGCCCAAATACCTGACGGGCACGCTTGGGCCGTTACATTAGCCGTACAGTCAAGCAACCGCAGGCAATAGGTGGATGCACCTTTTCTGCCTCCCATTGATGACTGCAAAGAGGAGGAAAATGCAAGTCTGGTCTGCTGAAAATATGTGTAAACTAGAAAAGCTCACAGAATCCCAGCATGGCAGGGGTTGGCAGGGCCCTCTGTGGGTCACCCAGCCCAACCCCCTGCCCAAGCAGGGTCACCCAGAGCAGGCTGCACAGCACCGCGTCCAGGCGGGTCTTGAATGTCTCCAGAGAAGGAGACTCCACAGCCTCCCTGGGCAGCCTGGGCCAGGGCTCCATCACCCTCAGAGGGAAGAAGTTCTTCCTCGGGTTCAGCTGGAGCTTCCTCTGCTTCAGTTTGTGCCCGTTGCCCCTTGTCCTGTCGCTGGGCACCACTGGAAAGAGTCTGGCCCCATCCTCCTGACCCCCACCCTGCAGATATTTAGAGGCATTTCTAAGGTCCCCTCACAGCCTTCTCTTCTCCAGGCTGAACAAGCCCAGCTCCCTCAGCCTCTCCTCACAGAAGAGATGCTCCAGTCCCCTCCTCATCCTCGTAGCCCTCCGCTGGACTCTCTCCAGCAGCTCCTCATCTTGCTTGACCTGGGGAGCCCAGCACTGGACCCAGCACTGCAGATGGGGCCTCAGTAGGGCAGAGCAGAGGGGGAGGGGAACCTCCCTCGCCCTGCTGCCCACACTCCTCTTGATGCACCCCAGGATCCCATTGGCCTTCTTGGCAGCCAGGGCACGCTGCTGGCTCATGGTCACCCTGTCGTTCCCCAGCACTCCCAGTCCCTCTCCGCAGAGCTGCTCTCCAGCAGGTCCACCCCCAGCCTGTACTGGTGCCTGGGGTTGTTCCTCCCCAGGTGCAGGACCCTGCCCTTGCCCTTGTTGAACCTCATCAGGTTCCTCTCTACCCAACTTTCCAGCCTGTCCAGGTCTTGCTGGATGGCAGCACAGCCTTCCGGTGTGTCCACCACCCCTCCCAGTTTGGTGTCATCAGCAAACTTGCTGAGCGTACACTCTAACTCTTCATCCAGGTCGTTGATGAAGTTGAACAAGACTGGGCCCAGTACTGACCCCTGAGGGACACCACTGGTTACCGGCCTCCAACCAGACTCAGCGCCGCTGATGCCAACCCTCTGAGCTCTGCCCCGTGTTTGTTTTAGGTCATCAACATGTCTGAAGAACTTGCTCTTTTGGAGAGCTGTCTGAAGGAGGCCGAGGCTGCGTCCGACAGCGGTATCGAAGAAATGGAAATTGCGGAGGCTTCCCAAGCGAGCACGGAGACGGCCATCCACTCGCTCATCGAAACCCTGCGGAACAAGGAGTTTGTGTCCGCTGTGGCGCAGGTCAAGGCTTTCAGGTACGTGCTGAAGGACTGCCTGCAGACCCGAGTTCGCTCGAGGGCCTTTTGAATTTCAAGACAGGGAGTAGGCACTGTGCCAGGGTTTTTCAGCTCTTGCTGGATGTCCTTCTTGAAAAGGACAAGCACTGTTGCTTCATTCCCGCTTGTTCATACGCATTTTGTGATTTAAAAAAAAAAAGCAGTTCTAGCAATACTTGTTCCTTAGAATTTCCTTCTGAGAAAATGAAACTGTGAACTCTCAGGACTCTACAGAAGCAGCATTTCTCTTGCATTTTCCTGTGCCTTCTGTTCAAATGTCTGTTTGAAGAACAATAATATTTTAAAATATAGACTTTTTTTTTTTAATGTTTAAATCCCAATTGTGTGTTTACAGATCTATCTGGCCCCACGACATCTTTGGCAGTTCTGAAGACGACCCGGTTCAAACGTTGCTGCACATATATTTCCGTCACCAGACGCTTGGCCAGACTGGCAGCTTCGCAGTAGTAGGCTCCAACCAAGACATGTCCGAGGCCAGCTCAAAGCTGATGGAACTCAATCTAGAAATTCGAGAGTCTCTACGCGTGGTGCAATCCTATCAGCTTCTAGGGAAAATCAAACCAAGAGTAAATCTTGTGAGCACTGGATTCTGAACAGCTGTCATTTAGAAAAGAACTGGTGATGAAGATGCTTCAGACTATTATTGAGCACCTTTCATAAAAAAAACACACAGAAAAAAAAAAACAAAACAAAAAAACAAACCTCCAGCAATCCTGACAACGAACAGAGTTTCATCACAGCAAGAAACCGCTTCATCAGAAGTTAAAAATCTGAAAATTGAAGTGACCATCTTACTTGACTGCTCTTTCTACACAGTAGCTGTGTGGCAGTAGTATTTTTTTATGAAATTTATGTATTAAAAAAACTACATGAAAGGAAAAGGGCTTAAATGTAATGCATACTGATGCATTCTTTTCTGTTGTGCCAGAACTACAAATGGCGTTTGCAGTTCACAGCCTCTGCAGGCTGAAGCGGGACCGCAGGTGGGATGAGGCTAAAATCCAGGGCGCTTTATTTTGGCTGAAGACCTGCAAGGCTTCCTGGCTTCCCAGCTGTAGCAGACCTGGTCATCAGCTAACACCAAACCAGGCACTCCGCAGTCTCGTGAAGATTCTCAGCCACGAGTGGAACGACTTGGGACTGCAAAACCCCCTTGACTTCTCAGTGTTTTATTCGCTGTTGTTGTCTGGAACGAGGAGATGATGCGTGTGAGTTCGAATGTGTGGCTACGTGGCAGTTGTTTTTTTTTTTTTGAAGGTGTGGGTGATTGTTAAATGAGGTCTCAGAGCACGCTTGAAAGAGCTGCAAGATTATTTTTGAAGAAATTTTATTTTATTAGGTCTAATCTTCATAGTGTGTAAATGTTAGGACATTTAATAATATTTTAAACTGGGATTTCCCAGTGTTTCTAAAAGAAATAATATATCTGTTAACTTTATTGGAATGCTGCTCAGTTCTCTGATCAGTGCTTATGTTACAAATATTGATAACAACTAACCAAAAAGTAGCTGCCTGCAGAGACTTTAAAATGTATATTAAAGATATATGCTGCCCATCAGCAACTCTCATTAGAAGTTAACTTATTTTATTCTGTATATATTCTAGAAACTGTATAGTGCAAACCCAGTATTTTTCTTGTAAATCTGTGCAATGCACTGTTAAGACAGTCGGTGTATAAAGCTATGAGGGGAAGGGGGGGGTCTCCCCCCCGGTAGTCACGTGCGTTACTTGCAGTCCGAGTAGCCTGCAGGGTTCAAAGAGCTTGGATGCCCGTACCTGCATCTTCATCACTCGGCTTAAACCTAAGGAATTGGGACTAGGGAGAGGAAAAATAAAAGACTGACTACCAAAACATGCAAACAGGCAATATACTCATGGTTCAGTGTCAGAGTCTGTAGCATAAAACAAACTGGATTCTGTCAAAACCAACAGCGTTTTGTATTAAAAAAAAAAAAAAAAAAAATAAACCAGAAAAAAAGAATGTAGTCCCCCGATTCCTGTGATTTGAAAGGAACACCCAGTATTTTTATATACATCTCCTACCCACTGTGATTTTTTCTTTTTAACAGGCTCTAGTTCCAGAGTTCAGAATGTAGAATTGCAATTCTTCACTCTGCCTTTTTGGGGGGAATGGGACCCCACCAGAAATGTAATTATACTGAAATGCATTAATGGCAGGCACTGTGCACGCTGTTGGACTGCTGGCAGCGGTGATGTTATCCTAACAAGCTCTGTAACTGGTCAAGGCACATCCATCACCACTGTATTTTTTTTTCCCCCCGTCCCTGATAAAGTTGAATTATTTTGATGGTTTTGTGGTACTGTAGATGGTGTTCTTAATTATTTAATAAGTATTTACCGGGGGTAAGTTAGTTTTATTTAGTGGCGCATTACACTTTTATTTACATCATCTTTTACCAGCTTTTTTTGTAAAAATAAAAGCCATTGTATCTGTCATTTTGTGTATTTTTACAAGCTAGAGTTTAAAGACTTTAGCTGAACGCTGGTAGGAGAAGCCTGGCTGCCCTGAAATCATGGGGTTTTTTCCATTTATATCCTGTCAAGGCAACAGCATTTCCCTAGACATCTTCTGAAGCCCTTAAAGGATTTCTCCTGCAAACATAAATCTGGATAGGCGATTCCTTACGTTACGCATCTTCCTCCGCTGACGGTGACTCGTGGGACCTGCCCTGCGGAGCAGAATCCTGCTGTTCTCATTGCTATGACTCCATGAAGCTTTCCCAGAATGTACTGACTCAACGGCTGCGTAAGCCGTCACCCTGCGTGACCCGGTGCCAGGTCTGGGCCAAATCCAAAGCTGCGGGGAAGCTGCCCAGAAACCAGCAAACCATCAGCCACCCGCTGCAGGACATCACCAGCACGGCACCAGCCAAGCCACCATGTGTGAAGAGTCTGCAGAAGGCGGCTGTGTGGGGCGAGCTCCAGCTGTCTGTGGTGAGCTGGAAGCACGAAGGCTGTCCCTTCCACTCTGCACAGTCACGCAGGCCACGAGCCGCGTTCCTCCTTCCTGCCGAGGCCAGGAACCAGCGCCCGTGACGCACAGTGTGTGCTCTCAAGGACAAGACAGAGCAGTAAACTGGGAAAGGGCGCAGGGCGGTACTTCGGCATCAAGCAGTAGAATCAGCAAGGTTGGAAAAGACCTCGACATCAAGTCCAACCGTCAACCCAACACCCCCATGCCTGCTAAACCATGTCCCCAAGTGCCACATCCGCATGGTTTCTGAACCCCTCCAGGGATGGGGACTCCACCACCTCCCTGGGCAGCCTGGTCCAGTGCCTGACCACGCTTTCAGTGAAGAATTTTTTCCTATTACCCCATCTAAACCTCCCCTGATGCAACTTGAGGCCATCGCCTCTCATCCTATCGCTGGTTACCTGGAAGAAGAGGCCAACCCCTGCCTCCCTCCACCCTCCTTCCAGGTAGTTGTGGACAGCAATAAGGTCTCCCCTCAGCCTCCTCTTCTCCAGACTGAACAGCCCCAGCTCCCTCAGCCGCTCCTCATCAGACTTGTTCTCCAGACCCCTCCCCAGCCTCGCTGCCCTTCTTTGACAAAGCACTGGATATATTTATGCAAGAGGAATGACACACAGAGCTGAGGAACACTACAGGGTGAAGGAAAGCTGGTTTCATACCACAGCCCCCTGCCCTCTGCTCCCTCCCAGCCTCAAAACCTTGCAGTAGCTGATGAAAGCAGGGCCAGCTCTTCGCCGCTGCCTGCCACAGGGAGCCTTCGTCAGCTGCTTGGTGGGACCAGTTGCTGCTGAAGCAAGTTCCCATCAGCTAGGCCTCCTCTACATCTTAGAAGCAACGGCTGCTTTGGCTGTCGTTGGTGGGGATGGCAACTCTTAAGACATACTAAATTTCACTTTAGGCTTTTAATAATTGCTAAGAGTCACCGTATTCACAGCAAGCAATCCTCCAAGCAATGCTTGTGAGGGCATCTGCAGAAGTAGGAAGCATTCAGCTGTTTAGTGCCCAGTGACAGGTCAAGGGGCAACGGGCACAAACTGAAGCAGAAATTCCAGCTGAACCCGAGGAAGAACTTCTTCCCTCTGAGGGTGCCGGAGCCCTGGCCCAGGCTGCCCAGGGAGGCTGTGGAGTCTCCTTCTCTGGAGATATTCCAGCCCCGCCTGGACGTGGTGCTGTGCAGCCTGCTCTGGGTGACCCTGCTTGGGCAGGGGGTTGGGCTGGGTGACCCACAGAGGGCCCTGCCAACCCTGACCAGGCTGTGATTCTGTAACTGCTCCCATTGCCACAGGACCTCCTACAGACATGGCGCAGAACTTGAGTTCTCAAACTCCTTACCGAGGTGCCGAGACTCACCACGGTCAGCCTCCCAAACCGCATCCATCGGGAACAGCTACGGCCATCAGGATGGGGCAGGCACCCAGGAAAACACGACTGAAGAGCATCCTTAGAGGGAAATGTGCTTGGAAGTAGAGATCCCAGGTGATGTCTCAGCCGATGCTCCTCAGGCTGGAGCCTTGGCTCTGCTCATAGCTGGTAGCAGCACTGCAGCCGTCACACAGCATGGGCTCCAACCGCCTGCCCCCCGCTACGGGGTGGTCTCCAGTAAGCTGGTGACAGGGGTAGGTGGGTTTGCTGAGATAAATCTGCCTTCCCCCACAGCAGACAGCTGAACCATAACGAGGGGAAGCTCTTTGAGGGCCCCTAAGCACACAGCTCTTCATGCATCACCTGCAGGTACCAGCAGAAGCCAGGCAGATGCAGTATCACTTTAACATGTCCCTCCTCCTGGTGACCTTGTGGAAGTAAAGACTGGCAACTCATGTAGGAGGAGACCATCAGCAACTCCCTTCCCCAGCAGCCTGGGAGAACTGTTCCTGAAGACACACTGACCACAAGCTCTCTCTTGCCTTTAGGAGGTGAGACCACCAGCTCACCTAAACGCAGACCAGCTGGACCAGTAGAAGTGACCTAATTTTTACCTAGCAGTTCTCCACCATTTCCTAGCCATGAAGTGGAGAAGACTTTCTACATGGAAGAGTGCACAGTGAGTATTGTGAGGTGTTCATGGAAACACAGAATGGTTTGGGTTGGGAGGGACATTAAAAATCATCTGGTTCCAACCCCCCTGCCATGAGCAGGGACATCTCCCACCAGACCAGGGTGCTCAGAGCTCCATCCAACCTGGCCTTGAACCCTGCCAGGGAGGGGGCAGCCACAGCTTCTCTGGGCAACCTGGGCCAGGGCCTCACCACCCTCATGGGGAAGAATTTCTTCCTGATATCTCATCTAAATCTGCCCTCTTTTAGTTTAGAGCCGTTCCCCCTTGTCCTATCACTACACACCCTTGTGAAAAGCCCCTCTCCATCCTTCCTGTAGCCCCTCCAGGCACTGGCAGCTGCTCTAAGGTCACCCTGGAGCCTTCTCTTCTCCAGGCTGAATAGCCCAGCTCCCTCAGCCTGTCCTCGTAGCAGAGGTGCTCCAGCCCTCGGATCATCTTGGTGGCCCTCCTCTGGACCCGCTCCAACACATCCATGTCCTTCCTGTGCTGGGGGCTCCAGAGCTGGACACATGAGCGATGCCCCACTACCTGCTGTAGGTACCAAGGAGTAGTTGAAGGGTAGGAGCCATTAACAGACACCCTTTCCCTCCTGAGATTCTACAAAGTTGCCCATTTACAGAAGGTTATTTCTGGGCTCTTCTCCAACCTAAGCTAGAGGAGTTGCAAAGGCCACCTCACCATGCTTTGCCATACCTTTATTCACACGCTTTCCCAGCAGCACCTGGCTGCGTACCATCAGACAACAACAACCACCTCAGCCTGCTCTCTGGCAGACCCCCAGCCCCCTCAGATGATGTACTTGAAGCTGAAGGTGCTGTCGCAGGAGAGCCGCTTGCCCTTGCACCGCCCGCACAGGTCCTGCCGGTGGGGCCTCTTCGGGTCCACGTGGCGCAGCTTGACGGGGCACGCGCAGCGCGTCTGCTTGCAGCTCTGCGGAGGGGAGCGGGGACACAGGGCGTGAGGGGGGGGCACGGACACGCAGCGGCCCGGGGGGTCCCGGTGTGGGGGGTGGGTTACCTGGCAGGTGATGTCCTCCACGCGGTACGGGTTGTAGGACTTCTGGCAGGTGCGGCAGAACTGGCGGAAATACACCTTTTGGGGGGGGAAATGAGGGGTGTCAGCAGCGGGGCCACCCCACTCCCAAGCCCAGTGCTGGGCTCCCCAGTTTGAGAAAGATGAAGAGCTACTGGAGAGAGTCCAGCGGAGGGCTACGAGGATGAGGAGGGGACTGGAGCATCTCTCCTATGAGGAGAGGCTGAGGGAGCTGGGCTTGTTCAGCCTGGAGAAGAGAAGGCTGAGAGGGGACCTTATCAATGCCTACAAATATCTGCAGGGTGGGGGTCAGGAGGACGGGACCAGACTCTTTCCAGTGGTGCCCAGCGACAGGACAAGGGGCAACGGGCACAAACTGAAGCAGAGGAAGCTCCAGCTGAACATGAGGAAGAACTTCTTCCCTCTGAGGGTGACGGAGCCCTGGCCCAGGCTGCCCAGGGAGGCTGTGGAGTCTCCTTCTCTGGAGATATTCCAGACCCACCTGGACGCGGTGCTGTGCAGCCTGCTCTGGGTGACCCTGCTTGGGCAGGGGGTTGGGCTGGGGGACCCACAGAGGGCTCTTCCAACCCCTACTATTCTGTGATTCTGTGGGACCTTATCAATGCCTACAAATATCTGCAGGGTGGGTGTCAGGAGGACGGGGCCAGACTCTGTTCAGTGGTGCCCAGCGACAGGACAAGGGGCAACGGGCACAAACTGAAGCAGAGGAAGTTCCAGCTGAACCCGAGGAAGAACTTCTTCCCTCTGAGGGTGACGGAGCCCTGGCCCAGGCTGCCCAGGGAGGCTGTGGAGTCTCCTTCTCTGGAGATATTCCAGCCCCGCCTGGACGCGGTGCTGTGCAGCCTGCTCTGGGTGACCCTGCTTGGGCAGGGGGTTGGGCTGGGTGACCCACAGAGGTCCCTGCCCACCCCCACCACACTGCGAGCCCCGCCGTGACGGCCCCGGTTACCTTGTTGGTGCCCTGGACGCACCAGACGTACGCGCTCTCCCAGCGCACGTTGCACTCCTTGCAGTGGTAGTAGCCGTACTTCTGCTCCAGGAACTGACCCGGGGGGGGACACACGGACACGGCCGTTACTCGACGGGGCGGGAGCCTCCTCGACCCCCCCCCCCCCCCCCCCCCAAAGCCCCCTCCTCACCTGGAAGCGCAGCCGGGTCTTGCCCGCCGCCGGCTCCTGCTTCGGAGGGGCGGCTGGCGGCTCTGCCCGGGCTTCTTCTTCTTCTTCTTCCTCCTCCTCCTCCTTCTTCTTCTCCTCCTCCTTCTCCTCCTGGCTTTCCCCCGACGGCTCGGCGCCGGCCTCGGGGGGCTTCTCCCAGCTGGCCCTCACGGCAGCAGCCTCCGCTTCGCGCTGCTCCCTCCGCGCCGCATCTTCCTCCTCCTCCCCCCCGACGGCCCCTTCCTCCTCCTCCTCCTCCTCCCGCAGCCGCTCGGGCTCCTCCAGGCAGGCCGCCAGCCTGCGGGACCCCACCGGCGAGTAGACGGCGACGGTGCGGGGGAAGCGCACGGCGCGGGGGCCGGCGCTGGCGGGGCTGCCCAGCT
This sequence comes from Opisthocomus hoazin, assembly GCF_030867145.1. Lineage (NCBI taxonomy): Eukaryota > Metazoa > Chordata > Aves > Opisthocomiformes > Opisthocomidae > Opisthocomus > Opisthocomus hoazin. The sequence continues at coordinate 85,598,424 of NC_134418.1, forward strand.
CCCGCAGCGCGGCGGGGACGGCGGCAGGCGGGCCCCGACGGCGCGGCAGCGTGCGGGGCCCCAGGGAGCACTGCACCGAGGCGTCCCGCCGCGGGTTCACCTGCACCCCGACCTCCTTGGTGTTGGCTCTGCGGAGCCGCGGCGTCAGCTCGGGGTTCACCTGGGACAGGATGGCCTTCAGCTGCGCCCGCTGGTAGTTCTCCAGGTACTCGGCCGCCGCCGCCTCCCCGTCCCCGTAGCCCGAGAGGTAACCGCTGCCCCGGGGCCGCCAGCCGCCCCCCCCCGCCGCCGCCCCCCCCTTGCCCTTGGGCGGGGGGTAGCGGTAGGAGTAGGGGGGGTAAGCGGCGTACAGGTAGCTCTCCATGGCCTCCTCCGCCATCGCGACCGGCCCGGGGGGGGTGAGCCCGGGAGCGGCCTTAAATACCCCCGGGAGGGGCTGGACCTCCCGGCCCGGTGAGCGCCGGCCTCGGCTGCCCCTTCCCCAGGTGCGGGGCATCGGGCTGGGCCCCCCCCCTCGACGGGCACCGGTCTTAGCTGCCCCTTCGCTGATGGCACAGAGCTGGGAGGGGTGGTGGACACACCAGCAGGCTGTGCTGCCATCCAGAGAGACCTGGGCAGGGTGGAGAGTTGGGCAGAGAGGAACCTCATGGGGTTCAACAAGGGCAAGGGCAGGGTCCTGCACCTGGGGAGGAACAACCCCAGGCACCAGTACAGGCTGGGGCTGACCGGCTGGAGAGCAGCTCTGCGGAGAGGGACTGGGAGTGCTGGGGGACGACAGGGTGACCATGAGCCAGCAGTGTGCCCTGGGTGCCAAGAAGGCAAATGGCATCCTGGGGTGCATCAAGAGGAGTGTGGGCAGCAGGGCGAGGGAGGTTCTCCTGCCCCTCTGCTCTGCCCTGGGGAGGCCCCATCTGCAGTGCTGTGTCCAGTGCTGGGCTCCCCAGTTAAGAAAGATGAGGAGCTACTGGAGAGAGTCCAGCGGAGGGCTACGAGGATGAGGAGGGGACTGGAGCATCTCTGCTACGAGGAGAGGCTGAGGGAGCTGGGCTTGTTCAGCCTGGAGAAGAGAAGGCTGAGAGGGGACCTTATCAGTGCCTCCGAATATCTGCAGGGTGGGGGTCAGGAGGATGGGGCCAGACTCTGTCCAGTGGTGCCCAGTGACACGACAAGGGGCAACGGGCACAAACTGGAGCAGAGGAAGCTCCAGCTGAACCCGAGGAAGAACTTCTTCCCTCTGAGGGTGACGGAGCCCTGGCCCAGGCTGCCCAGGGAGGCTGTGGAGTCTCCTTCTCTGGAGATATTCCAGCCCCGCCTGGACGCGGTGCTGTGCAGCCTGCTCTGGGTGACCCTGCTTGGGCAGGGGGTTGGGCTGGGTGACCCACAGAGGTCCCTGCCAACCCTGACCCTGCTGGGATTCTGTGATTCCCCAGGTGTGGGTCATCGGGTTGGGTCCGTCCCCCCCTGACGGGCCACGGCCTCGGCTGCCCCTTCCCCTGACACGGAGAATCGGGCCGGGTCCCTCCCCACCTCCAGCACAGCCCCTCCCCCAGCTCACCCCTTCCTCAATCACCCGTGCAGGATTAATCAGCGGGGCACACGGGTTCGGTGCAGCTTCGCGATGTATTTTGCGGTGGGAGGATGATGAGCGCGATGCTTCGACGGCGGGCGGGGGGGCCTCCTGGCCTGGAGACGCACGGTGGTGCTTCTTGGTTGGTTTTCTTAGGTTTTGGGGTTTGTTTTCTTTTTTCATAGACGTGAGGAAACACAACCGTCGCGGTAACAAACACGCATCACCTCGCACAACGGCGGGGCTGGAGAAGAAGCGGCGGAGGCCGGGCGCGACGCGCGTCGCACGTCCCCGCGCGTCCCCTCCTTCTCCCCCCCCTAAAGCGCCGTCTGCGCCGGCTCCGCGGAGCTCTGCTCCTCCGCGCTCACGCTGCCGTACGAAGCGTCGGCCGCCTCCTCCTCCTTCAGCTTCCTGTAGGAAACATCCGTCTCTTCCTCCTCCTCGCCCGGCGCGTCTTGCTTGTAGCCGTCCCTCCCGTACATCTTGTAGGCCAGCACGAAGAGCCCGGCTTCCGCCGACTGGAACAGGGCGTAGAGCAAGGGGAACATGAACATGCTCCCCACCAGCTCCGGGGGGAAGGTGAGCTTCAGGATGGCGGTGCAGAGCTGGACGTTTTGGCACCCCGTCTCCAGAGAGACCGTCCTCCGGCAGTGCGGGGGCAGCTTGAAGAGGGCGGCTAAGCCGTAGCCCAGCGCGTAGCCCGCCAGAGGCATCAGCACCGCGATGGCGTAGACGGAGGCGGGAATGCTCGCCATCAGATCCGGGCCCAGCATGATCCCGGTCAGGATGAACAGGACCACCAGAGTCACCAAGAGGGACCACAGGGAGATCTGGTGACAAACAGCCACAAAGGGGGGGGTTAATCCTTTGAAAGGATGAGCATTGCCGGTGCCAAACATGGCTGCGCTGCCCTTCCCGGGCTGGCTCCCGGCTCGGGACTTTGGTTTCCTCGTATCCCGGGAAGGGAAGGGGCTGAGGTCGCCCTCCATCATCACGCTTTGGGGTGACTCGCTGGGAAAGCAGGGCTTACGCCTCGCTTCTCCGCTCCTAATTAAGCCGGCGTGTTCGTTCGCGTGCCGTACGGGAGCGTCGCCGCGCTCGCGGGTCGGTCTCGCCAGCCCTGGGCGCAGCGGGAGCGGGGTGCCGGGGAGCGCCTCGGCTCCAGGGCTGTGCTGCCCTCCCCCCCCGACATTGGGGGGCCAACCCCCCACATCCCCTGGCTCTCCGTCTCCATCTGTGTCTGCTGGCCACACTCTTCTTGCATCAAGAAGATTGTGGCCAGCAGGTCGAGGGAGGTTCTCCTTCCCCTCTGCTCTGCCCTGGTGAGGCCTCATCTGGAGTACTGTGTCCAGTTCTGGGCTCCCCAGTTCAAGAAAGATGAAGAGCTACTGGAGAGAGTCCAGAGGAGGGCTACGAGGATGGTGAGGGGACTGGAGCATCTCCCCTACGAGGAGAGGTTGAGGGAACTGGACTTGTTCAGCCTGAAAAAGAGAAGGCTGCGAGGGGACCTTATCAATGCCTCTAAATATCTGCAGGGTGGGTGTCAGGAGGATGGGGCCAAGCTCTTTTCAGTGGTGCCCAGCGACAGGACAAGGGGCAACGGGCACAAACTGAGGCACAGGAAGTTCCGTCTGAACATGAGGAAGAACTTCTTCCCTCTGAGGGTGACGGAGCCCTGGCCCAGGCTGCCCAGGGAGGCTGTGGAGTCTCCTTCTCTGGAGATATTCCAGCCCCGCCTGGACAAGGTCCTGTGCAGCCTGCTGTGGGTGACCCTGCTTGGGCAGGGGGGTTGGACTAGATGACCCACAGAGGTCCCTTCCAACCCCGAACATTCTGTGATTCTGTGATCCCACCGCCCCGGGCCCGGACCACACGTCCTTACGTCCCGCCCCAGCAGTGGGATATGCCTGGGTGAAGCTGGGGAGGGATCAGGAGGGTTCCTGCCGTTGGACCCCCCCAACCTGCCCGGTTCCCCGGGTCCGTGCCCACCTTCACCAGGAGGTCAGCGGCGCGGGGGTGCCTGTAGCGGATGAGCACCCCGATGCCGATGGGCAGCAGGGTGCTGCCCAGCGTCAGGCTGACGGCGCCCAGGGGCAGCAACCGCACCAGGGCCGTGTCGATCCAGTGCCGGCTGTAGACCCAGAGGCAGAGGGGCATCAGGAGGAAGGCCAGCAGCGTGGAGGAGGCCGTCATGATGATGCTGCGGCGGAGGGGGACAGAGACACCCGCCGCGTCACCGCCCGCCCGGGTGGCAGGAGACCCCCTGCCCTTGCTGTTTGAGGAAGGGGCAGGAGGAGCGTGTGGGGTCCGCGTCCGTCTGTCCCCACCGCCGACCCTCACCGTGTCCTGAGGGTCCCCATCGGGCTGGAGGTGAGGGGTCCTGTCCCCACCACCGACCCTCCCTGCATCCCGGGGGTCCCCAGTTGGGCTGGGGGCGAGGGGTGCTGTCCCCACTACCGACCCTCCCTGCGTCCTGGGGGTTCCCATCGGGCTGGGGGTGAGGGGTGCTGACGGGTGTCCTACCTAAGGTTCCTGTCCCCATCCATCCCCACTACTGACCCTCCCCGCGTCCCGGGGGTCCCCATCAGTCTGGGGGCGAAGGATGCTGTCCCCACCACCGACCCTCCCTGCATCCCGGGGTCCCTGGTTGGGCAGGGGGCAAGGGGTGCTGACCCCATTGCTGACCCTCCCCATGTCCTGGGGGTCCACATCAGGCTGGGGGCAAGGGGTGCTGTCCCCACCGTCGACCCTCCCTGCATCCCAGGGGGACCCTGGTTGGGCTGGGGGCAAGGGATTCTGGCAGGTCTCCTACCTGAGGTTCATGTCCCCGTCCATCCCCCCCACTGACCCTCCCCGCATCCCGGGGGTCCCCATCGAGCTGGGGGCAAGGGGTGCTGGCGGGTGTCCTACCTAAAGTTCCTGTCCCCATCCATCCCCACCACTGACCCTCCCTGCATCCTTGGGGTCCCCATCGGGCTGGTAGCAAGGGGTGCTGTTCCCACTGCTGACCCTCCCTGCATCCCGGTGGTCCCCAGTTGGGCTGGGGGTGAGGGGTGCTGGCGGGTCTCCTGCCTGAGGTTCCTGTCCCCATCCATCCCCCCCACTGACCCTCCCCGCCTCCTGGGGGTCCCCATCGAGCTGGGGACAAGGGGTGCTGGCGGGTGTCCTACCTAAGGTTCCTGTCCCCATCCATCCCCACTGCCAACCCTCCCTGCATCCCAGGGGTCCCTAGTTGGGTAGAGGGTGAGGGGTCCTGTCCCCACCGCCGACCCTCCCTTCATCCTGGGGGTCCCCGCCGGGCCGGGTGCTGGGGGTGCTGGCGGTCTCCTACCTGAGGTTTCTGTCCCCCTCCATCCCCACCGATGACCCTCCCTGCATCCCAGGGGTCCCCAGTTGGGCTGAGAGTGAGGGATGCTGTTCCCACCACTGACCCTCCCTGCGTCCCGGGGGTCCCCATCAGGCTGGGGACAAGGGGTCCTGTCCCCGCCGCCGACCCTCCCCGCGTCCTCGGGGTCCCCATCGGGCTGTGGGCAAGGGGTGCTGGTGGGTGTCCTACCTGAGGTTCCTATCCCCATCTGTCCCTACCGCCGACCCTCCCCACATCCTGGGGGTCTCCGGTTGGGCTGGGGGCCAGGGGTGCTGTCCCCACCGCCGACCCTCCCTGTGTTCTGGGGGTCCCTGGTTGGGCTGGGGACAAGGGATGCTGGCAGGTCTCCCACCTGAGGTTCCTGTCCTCATCCGTCCCCACCACCACCCCTCCCTGCATCCCGGGGGTCCCCATCGGGCTGGGGGCAAGGGGTCCTGTCCCCACCACCACCCCTCCCTGCATCCCGGGGGTCCCCATCAGTCTGGGGGCGAGGGGTGCTGTCCCCAGCACCGACCCTCCCTGCATCCCGTGGGTCCCCGTCGGGCCGGGGGCCGGGGGTGCCGGCGGGTCCCCTACCTAACGTTCCTGTCCCCATCCATCCCCACCACCGACCCTCCCTGCATCCCGCGGGTCCCCATCGGGCTGAGGGCGAGGGGTCCTGTCCCCACCGCTGACCCTCCCCACGTCCTGGGGGTCCCCATCAGGCTGGGTCCAAGGGGTGCTGTCCCCACCGCCGACCGTCCCCACGTCCCGGGGGTCCCCGTCGGGCCGGGGGTGCCGGGGGGTCCCCCTACCTGAGGTTCATGTCCCCGTCCACCAGCACGGCCAGCAGGTTGGAGAGGTTCCCCCCGGGGCAGCAGCCGCACAGCAGCACCGCCACGGCCGCCACCTCGTCCAGCGCGAAGATGATGGCCAGGAGGAAGGCCAGCAGCGGCATGGCCCCGAACTGCCCCAGCAGCGCGGGTGCCAGCCCCGCCGGCCGCCGCAGCTGCCTGCCCAGCTGCCCCGGCTGCACCGCGCAGCCCAGCCCCACCATGGCCACGCACAGCCCCAGCCCCGCCGCCGCGCTCAGCCCCCGGCCCAGCGGCCCCGACCCGACGGGGGGGGGCTGCGCCGAGCCGCCCATGGCACCGTGGGGTGGGCGGTGGGTGGGGGGGGGGGTGTCTGTCAGCGCGGGGCGCCCACCCGAGCCCGCACCCCGCACCCGAGCTGCTCGCCCGGCTGCGGTGGGCGGTGCTGCGGGGGGGGGGTGTGGACCCCGCCTCCTCGGTGAGACCCGGTGTCGGGGGGGGGGGGGCTGCGGGGCTGGCGAGGGACAGCCGGGAGGATGCTCTGCTCCGGGGGGCACGGAGAGCTCTGGGGGGGGGACACCGGTTGCTGGTGGGGGGCTGGAGGCTGGCGAGGGACAGCCGGGAGGATGCTCTGCTCCGGGGGGGATGGAGAGCTCTATGGGGGGGGGACCGGTTGCTGGTGGGGGGCTGGAGGCTGGCGAGGGACAGCCGGGAGGATGCTCTGCTCCGGGGGGCACGGAGAGCTCTATGGGGGGGGACCGGTTGCTGGTGGGGGGCTGGAGGCTGGCGAGGGACAGCCGGGAGGATGCTCTGCTCCGGGGGGGATGGAGAGCTCTGGGGGGGGGGACACCGGTTGCTGGTGGGGGGCTGGAGGCTGGCGAGGGACAGCCGGGAGGATGCTCTGCTCAGGGGGGGATGAAGAGCTCTATGGGGGGGGGGACACCGGTTGCTGGTGGGGGGCTGGAGGCTGGCGAGGGACAGCCGGGAGGATGCTCTGCTCCGGGGGGCACGGAGAGCTCTGGGGGGGGGGGACACCGGTTGCTGGTGGGGGGCTGCGGGGCTGGCGAGGGACAGCCGGGAGGATGCTCTGCTCCGGGGGGGATGGAGAGCTCTATGGGGGGGGACACCGGTTGCTGGTGGGGGGCTGGAGGCTGGCGGGGCTCCCAGTCGGGGCGGGTGGAGGGGTGTCCGGGGTGAGAAACGGAGCCCGTCACACCAAAACTCAGCTCCGTGTGTGACGGTGGCAGTGGCAGCCACACAGCTGCGCTGGCAGCGTTTGCGGTTCCCCTGGTTCATGGAACCACGGAGTAACGGGGTCGGGGAATCGCGGAATCGTTCGGGCGCTGAAGTATTTCCAGTGTTTGCGCAGCGCGGCTGAACCCCGCTGCGGGACGTGCCCTGAGCTGTGAGCGACCACCTGGGCTGTCACAGAGATAAGCCTTTCACAGGCTGGTGGGGTTGGCAGGGACCTCTGTGGGTCACCCAGCCCAACCCCCTGCCCAAGCAGGGTCACCCAGAGCAGGCTGCACAGCACCGCGTCCAGGCGGGTCTGGAATATCTCCAGAGAAGGAGACTCCACAGCCTCCCTGGGCAGCCTGGGCCAGGGCTCCGTCACCCTCAGAGGGAAGAAGTTCTTCCTCGGGTTCAGATGGCTCTCTGCAACCAGGTATGAACTTGGCTCCCGGAGAGGCTCTGCAGCGAGGGTGACTTAGATGTGGTGGAGCAGATCCAGAGGAGGCCACGGAGATGATCCGAGGGCTGGAGCACCTCTCCTCCGAGGACAGGCTGAGGGAGCTGGGGTTGTTCAGCCTGGAGAAGAGAAGGCTCTGGGGTGACCTTAGAGCAGCTGCCAGTGCCTGGAGGGGCCAACAGGAAGGATGGAGAGGGGCTTTTCACAAGGGTGTGCAGTGATAGGACAAGGGGGGACGGCTCTAAACTAAAAGAGGGCAGATTTGGATCAGATATCAGGAAGAAATTCTTCCCCATGAGGGTGGTGAAACACTGGCCCAGGCTGCCCAGAGAAGCTGTGGCTGCCCCCTCCCTGGCAGGGTTCAAGGCCAGGTTGGATGGAGCTCTGAGCACCCTGGTCTGGTGGAAGATGTCCCTGCTGATGGCAGGGGGGTTGGAACCAGATGACCTTTAAGGTCCCTCCCAACCCAAACCACTCTACGATTCTATCATTAAGGTTGGAAAAGACCTCTGAGATCATCCAGCCCAACGGTCAACCCATCACCACCACGCCTGCTAAACCATGCCCCAAAGTGCCACATCTACACATTTTTTGAACCCCAAAGTGCCACTTCCACACATTCTTTGAACCCCTCCAGGGATGGGGACTCCACCACCTCCCTGGGTACCCTGGCCCCCTTTTTCACCCGGAGGACCTGGTGGGGTCACAGCTACCGCTTCGCTCGCCGCTGCGGGGTGGGAGTAGCCGGCTCCGTGCGTGTCATCGCCGGGGGCTGCCCCTCGGCTCCCACCCTGAGCGTGCGGCTCCGCGTCCTGGGTCGCAGCCCGAGGCGGGCACGCCGACTTTACGGGGAGAGCCCATGGGTCATTTGGGTAAAAATTTAGGGTGTCCCAGGGTTCGAGTAGAAATTATGGGTGACTGAAGAGCAAAACGGACTATTTGCTGGTTAAACCTTCAGTTCTTACTTGGGGCACAGGCGGCAGAAGAAGCACCCGGTGACAGAATCCCGGGTGCAGCAGCTGTGCCAAAATGACACCGAGATTAATATTGTCCAGCCCGTGTTTGCTTCCTGGTCGTTAGCCTAACGAGGGCGCGGGGAAGATGAGTCATCGGAGCCCAATGACCACACAGGACGCGGATTGCTGCGGCTGATTCACGGGTTCGGGCTCCGTGTGCTGCCGGGCTGCGGGAGCGCGGGGTCTGGGTGGATTTTTGGATGGATTTTTGCCCGGGCGGTGTCCGGAGCACGCTGGGATGGCGGAGGGCACCGCACTGGGCAGCGGCGGGGGGGGGGTTGGTAAACCCCAACACGCAGTGGAGCAGACGCGACCCGTTTCAGAGCCCACCTGGTCATCACTGAGTTGAGTTTCAAGGGACGCTGAACTGTGACATTCCAGAATCACAGAACCACACAGACTGGTCGGGGTTGGCAGGGCCCTCTGTGGGTCACCCAGTCCAACCCCCTGCCCAAGCAGGGTCACCCAGAGCAGGCTGCACAGCACCGCGTCCAGGCGGGGCTGGAATATCTCCAGAGAAGGAGACTCCACAGCCTCCCTGGGCAGCCTGGGCCAGGGCTCCGTCACCCTCAGAGGGAAGAAGTTCTTCCTCGGGTTCAGCTGGAGCTTCCTCTGCTTCAGTTTGTGCCCACTGCCCCTTGTCCTGTCGCTGGGCACCACCGGAAAGAGTCTGGCCCCGTCCTCCTGCCCCCCACCTTTCAGATTCAGATTTTTCCCAAGGGGAAAACGCTGTGAAGGCGTCGTACCAAATCCAGATCTCTTGAGGCTTTCCTTAGCGTCGATCAGCTGAAATTCAAGCTTGACTTTCGGTTGGGAGCACGAGCAGTGCCGCTTCCAGGGAAGCCGAGTCTGAGCCCGGCCGCTGTGCTCCGCTGTCGGCGCGGCCGGTACCCTCACACGTGTAGAGAAAAAGCGTCCCATCCTCTGCAGAGCGTGGCTCTTGCCTCCTTCACTCGCTGCAGGCTTTCCCGACGCATCCCCATCACCGTTACGCTACGGGCTGGAGTGAAGCTACGCGGCTTGGCGTATCCACGTCGGCGGCGAATTCCCCCTCCGTTTTCTATCGCGGAGGGCGGGGGGGCTGCGTGCTGCCTGCCCCGCTGTGACTGGAAGCGGCAGATTGACCGCTCGAGCAGAAAAAGTCTGGGCAGATAAAACCGACCAGACGTCGCGCTCAGATTATTCCTCAGTCCTTCCGCTGAAAAATGGGTGAGAGGAGAAGAGGCAGCGAGAGCAAGGAGGGGGAGGGGGCTGTGAGGATGAGGAGGGGACTGGAGCATCTCTCCTGCGAGGAGAGGCTGAGGGAGCTGGGCTTGTTCAGCCTGGAGAAGAGAAGGCTGAGAGGGGACCTTATCAATGCCTCTAAATATCTGCAGGGTGGGGGTCAGGGAGGACGGGGCCAGACTCTGTCCAGTGGTGCCCAGTGACAGGACAAGGGGCAACGGGCACAAACTGAAGCAGAGGAAGCTCCAGCTGAACATGAGGAAGAACTTCTTCCCTCTGAGGGTGACGGAGCCCTGGCCCAGGCTGCCCAGGGAGGCTGTGGAGTCTCCTTCTCTGGAGATATTCCAGACCCTCCTGGACGTGGTGCTGTGCAGCCTGCTCTGGGTGACCCTGCGTGGGCAGGGGGTTGGGCTGGGTGACCCACAGAGGGCCCTGCCAACCCCCACCAGTCTGTGAATCTGTGATTCTGCGCTACTCCATGTTTACACCTCCCTCAGGAGCAGTGCCCTGCAGCTCCCTGCCTCGGAGATGTCCTTGGATTGAGTGGGGTGGAAGGGGAACGGCGCAAGCCCCGTCACCCGGCTGCCTCACCCTCCACATCCCCGTGCTCTGCTCGCTCTCTGAGCATCTGGGGACGGATCCCTTCACCGTAGCTCCAGGTCAGCAGCCAAGGGCAGAAATCATTATAATAAACCCCTCCCGTTACACTTGGTGTTCCCCCACCGTTATTTTTAAGCTGTCTGAAGACCATTAATCAACCAGCAAGTGCATCGCGACGCAGGTCGCCGCGTCCCAATAATTCATAACTGGAACGAAGTGTTTAAGGCTGCGTGCTCTGCCTTTTAAGCACGAGGTGGAGAGATCTGTTGCCAGTCATCCCATTAGCAAAAGGCTTCTGCTCCGGGAGAGGAGATGAAATCAGGGCATCGTTGGCGAATAATTTTGTAAATTGATTGCTGACGGTCGTTTCTTGAGGCAGTTGTACCCCCCCAGCTGCAAAACAGTGGCTAGCAGCCATTTATTTTTTAAGGAATTAAATGCCTTTATGGAAGATGCCTTCACCCAAATTCAAACGGGGAATAGTTCCACCTCGGGCACTGTTCCCTTTGGTTGCCATCTGATCTTTGTCTGGAGTTGGAGGATCATCAGGGTTGAGATGAAAATTCATAATAAGATAAATGACCTGATGACTAATGCGTGCCTCCGTCCGGAAGAGCTGAACGAGCACGGCGGGGTGAGACGAGGAAGGCGCTCGGTTCGGTCGCTTTGCCGGGGCTGTCCTGGTCGTGCTGTGGAGACGGGCACGTCGTGGGCGCTGCAGCCCGGCTTCATGTCCCAGCGAGCGCCGCGGCCAGGCCGTTCAGTGGGAACCGGGGAAGGAGCAGGGGACAGCGGCGGCGGCGAGGGCACACCGACAATGCTGTGGTTCTGTAACGGGCTGCCCGGGGCAGTGGTGGGTCCCCATCCCTCGAGGGGTTCCAAAAACGTGTAGATCATAGAATCATAGAATGGTTTGGGTTGGAAGGGACCTTGAAGAGCATCTGGTTCCAGCCCCCCGGCCATGAGCAGGGACATCTTCCACCAGCCCAGGGTGCTCAGAGCTCCATCCAACCTGGACTTGAGCACTGCCAGGGAGGGGGCAGCCACAGCTTCTCTGGGCAGCCTGGGCCAGGGCCTCACCACCCTCATGGGGAAGAATTTCTTCCTAATATCTGATCTAAATCTGCCCTCTGTTAGTTTAGAGCCATTCCCCCTTGTCCTATCCCTACACCCCCTTGTGAAAAGCCCCTCTCCATCCTTCCTGTAGCCCCTTCAGGCACTGGCAGCTGCTCTAAGGTCACCCTGGAGCCTTCTCTTCTCCAGGCTGAACAGCCCCAACTCCCTCAGCCTGTCCTCATAGGAGAGGTGCTCCAGCCTAGATGTGGCACTTCGGGACATGGTTTAGCAGCCATGGGGGTGTTGGGGTGACGGTTGGACCTGATGGTCTCAGAGGTCTTTTCCAACCTTAGTGACTCTGTGAGGATGGGACAGGAATAGTCAGCATGGATTCACCAAGGGGAAAGGTTCCTCCTTCCAAGAGGAAGTTCCAGCTGAACCCGAGGAAGAACTTCTTCCCTCTGAGGGTGACGGAGCCCTGGCCCAGGCTGCCCAGGGAGGCTGTGGAGTCTCCTCCTCTGGAGATATTCCAGACCCGCCTGGACGCGGTGCTGTGCAGCCTGCTCTGTGTGACCCTGCTTGGGCAGGGGGTTGGGCTGGGTGACCCACAGAGGTCCCTGCCAACCCCACCAGTCTGTGATTCTGTGATTCTGTGGGATGTGCGCAGCCTGGGACTGCTGGTGGGGCTTTTGGACACGGGCCTGGATCCAGCGGGGTTTATTGGCTTCCATTGCCCACCGAAGCTCCCGGCCCCCTTTTCAAGGTTCTCCTCCCCCTCTACACTGCCCTGGTGAGGCCCCATCTGGAGTCCTGTGTCCAGTGCTGGGCTCCCCAGTTCAAGAAAGATGAGGAGCTATTGGAGAGAGTCCAGCGGAGGGCTACGAGGATGAGGAGGGGACTGGAACATCTCCCCTACGAGGAGAGGCTGAGGGAGCTGGGCTTGTTCAGCCTGGAGAAGAGAAGGCTGAGAGGGGACCTAATAAATGCTTATAAATATCTGAAGGGTGGGGGTCAGGAGGATGGGGCCAAGCTCTTTTCAATGGTGCCCAGCGACAGGACAAGGGGCAACGGGCACAAACTGAAGCAGAGGAAGCTCCAGCTGAACATGAGGAAGAACTTCTTCCCTCTGAGGGTGACGGAGCCCTGGCCCAGGCTGCCCAGGGAGGCTGTGGAGTCTCCTTCCCTGGAGATATTCCAGCCCCGCCTGGACGCGGTGCTGTGCAGCCTGCTCTGGGTGACCCTGCTTGGGCAGGGGGCTGGGCTGGGTGACCCACAGAGGGCCCTGCCAACCCCGACCAGTCTGTGATTCTGTGATTCATTTCTTGTGCAGGAAGGCGGCCGGGGCTGGGGCTGTAAATCAGGGGATGTGGAGGCAGACCACACAAATGTCGTTGTGTCCCTGTAAAATCTGTCTATATTTTGCAAAGAAAGGCCAGATCAGAGTAAATGGCACCACGACTTTATTGTCCCACAGACCATCTGAAATGTCACAGAATGCAGAAGGAAATCCGGTAATAACTGCAGCAGTGTTTGCTTTATAGAGTGTTCATTTAATTAGAGCAAAGGCACCCCAAAGACAAATCACCTCCCTCTCTCACCGAAGCTTTCTTCCTATTGAAAAGGATGTCCGTGGCGAGCCTCGTGGGAAGGAGAAGAGTCACCAGGATCGGTGTTTGACCTCAGGTCACACCAAAATGGTCTTTGTGCTCAGCTGTCGCTCGTGCGGCTGCGTCGGAGGTGTTACAGAGGTGGACGAAGACATTTTTTGTGTTAGAAACTGTACAAACTTAGAATGAAAATTCTTCCTGTCCTGCTGCCAAATTTTTGCAGGAGAATAGAAATTAATATCAGTAAGGCCAGTCAACAAAGGAGCCAGCCCTTCAAAACTGGCGCGCTGTTACCTAAATTAAATCTCAAGAAATCTCAGACAAATGGGAAGAAATAAATCTCCGATGCAGTAGGAATCTCTCCGTGCTTGTCTCCGGCAATGCCGTGTGTTAATCCCACGCCAGCAGCCTCGGCACCCGGTGCTGTGTGCGCTTTTCAACCCGTGGTAGAGCAGGACATTTCTTAATAACCTGGAGAACCTCCTAAAATTCGAACCTGTGGTCTGAGCGGGACTCGCACGTGGCTGCGGCTGAGGACGGCGTCCCCGGGGCTTTGTGCACCCGTCGGCTTGCCAGGAAGGCGAAAGCGGGGACGGCTGAGTCAACAAGGTCTTTCATTTGCCTTTCGGGGTGCGTGAGCAGAAATGGGGAGGGAGGCCAGGAGGAGATCTCTTCCCACCTGAGGTGTCGACTCTGCCAGGAGCTGAAAGCAGCGTTTTTGTAATAACCTCACAAGCCCACAGAGATGTGATGGGGTGAAGCTGCTGCTAGAGAGGTTCAGGCTGGATGCAATGGGCTGAAGCTGCTATGAGAGCTTCAGGCTCGATATGATGGGTTGAAGCTGCTGAGAAAGGTTCAGGCTGGACGCTGGTGGGTTGAAGCTGTGGAGAGAGGTTCAGGCTGGATGCTGGTGGATTAAAGCTGCTGCTAGAGAGGTTCAGGCTGGACGCTGGTGGGTTGAAGCTGCTACAAGAGGTTCAGGCTGGACACTGGTGGGTTGAAGCTGTGGAGAGAGGTGTAGGCTGGACGCTGGTGGGTTGAAGCTGCTACAAGAGGTTCAGGCTGGACACTGGTGGGTTGAAGCTGTGGAGAGAGGTGTAGGCTGGACGCTGGTGGATTAAAGCTGCTACGAGAGGTTCAGGCTGGACACTGGTGGGTTGAAGCTGTGGAGAGAGGTTCAAGCTGGATGCTGGTGGGTTGAAGCTGCTGCTAGAGAGAGCCAGGCTGGACGCTGGTGGGTTCAAGGTGCGGAGAGAAGTTCAGGCTGGATACGATGGGTTGATGCTGCTGAGAGAGGTCCAGGCTGGACACTGGTGGGTAGAAGCTGCTAGGAGAGGTTCAGGCTGGATGCGATGGGTTGAAGCTGCTGCTAGAGAGGTTCCGGCTGGACAGTGGTGGGTTGAAGCTGCTGAGAGAGGTTCAGGCTGGACGCTGGTGGGTTGAAGCTGCTGCTAGAGAGGTGCCGGCTGGACAGTGGTGGGTTGAAGCTGCTGAGAGAGGTTCAGGCTGGACGTGATGGGTTGAAGCTGCTGTGGGAGATTTCAGGCTGGACACTGGTGGAGCAGATCAAGACCATGGTGCCCAGGGCTGCCTGGCCAGGGAGGCTCAGCGTTCCCCAGGAGAGTTCGGGCAGTCATCCTGGCAGCATCACCTCCCTTCGGGTGACCCCGCACAGCTCCTCCCAGCCCCGTTACCACTCTCCAGGACCTCACCCAGACGCTCGTTGTCCTGCGCTGTGACGCCCGCCGGCGTCGATAAAACATCACCGTGCTGGCAGCACGTCGGGGCCACGGGGGGCTGGCAAACGTCAGCCAGGGTTCACAGCCCAGATCTGAGGTCTGAGCCGCTCGCAGATTTTATCGAGCTGGCAGCGTCTCGCGTGCCATGTCCTCCCGACTTTTGTCCCTTCGGGCGGAGAAGCTGCCTCGCAGCTCGCTGCTCCTGTCCCCGCAGCCTGCCGGCACTCGCCGTGAGCACCCCGGCCCTCTCCTTTTCAAATTCAAGAGGTTTTTGGCAGTGATCTCAGAATCACAGAATCACAGAATAGTAGGGGTTGGAAGGGACCTCTGTGGGTCATCTAGTCCAACCCCCCTGCCGAAGCAGGGTCACCTACAGCAGGCTGCACAGGATCTTGTCCAGGTGGGTCTTGAATATCTCCAGAGAAGGAGACTCCACAGCCTCCCTGGGCAGCCTGGGCCAGGGCTCCGTCACCCTCAGAGGGAAGAAGTTCCTCCTCATGTTCAGACGGAACTTCCTGTGCCTCAGTTTGTGCCCATTGCCCCTTGTCCTGTCACTGGGCACCACTGAAAAGAGCTTGGCCCCATCCTCCTGACACCCACCCTTCAGATATTTGTAGGCATTTCTAAGGTCCCCTCGCAGCCTTCTCTTCTTCAGGCTGAACAAGCCCAGTTCCCTCAACCTCTCCTCGTAGTGGAGATGCTCCAGTCCCCTCACCATCCTTGTAGCCCTCCGCTGGACTCTCTCCAGTAGCTCTTCATCCTTCTTGAACTGGGGAGCCCAGAACTGGACACAGTACTCTAGATGAGGCCTCACCAGGGCAGTGTAGAGGGGAAGGAGTCTCAACCTTTACTTGATAATAAAAGATATTATCCCAGAAATAAGAGGTGCAGAAAGACCTTAGGTAACCAAAACTGTGATTTTAAGGCCATAACGAACAGCAAAAGTGGTTGGGCAAGCCAGGTCCCGAGCACTAAAACACCAAACGCTACTTCCCCTGCCCCTTGCGCGAAGATGCGGGTGGCTGAGCTCTTCCCCGTGGATTTCTTGGATCAGAGGCCCAAACCTGGAAGCCCTGAGAAGCTGGGTGCTGCAGGAGAGGGGACGGGGATGTCCTCCCCGCTGCAGAGTGGTGACGGCACCGGTCCGCAGTCACCGCTGCTGCCGAGCGCCGAGGTGGTCTCCATGCGACAAGGGCTCCTGCCCCCTAATTCCACGAGCTGGTGGCTCGCTGCTACGCGTAGGTTGCTCGGAGGAGCTGCTCCGGAGGTGGGCTGAGCTCGGGTGCTGTGTGACCCGGAGGGGGACCTGCTGTGGGGAGAGGAGAGGGGTGTAGGGCGCGTGTAGCCCACGCCAGCGGTGAGCAGCTCCGTGCCAGCCTTGCGACATCCCGCAGCCCTGAGGTGATGCTGCGTGGTGCTACGCATTTCGGTGGAAAAACCCAGGGCAGTGGGAAAAGAATTCTGAAATCCTACACCTTTCAGGAGGTTTAAAGCCACTGGGCGCTAAAAAGGCTAACAGGGATACTTCAGACTTCAGTGATACGTACGAAAAATCACAGAATCACAGAATGTTCGGGGTTGGCAGGGACCTCTGTGGGTCCCCCAGCCCAACCCCCTGCCCAAGCAGGGTCACCCACAGCAGGCTGCACAGCACCGCGTCCAGGCGGGGCTGGAATATCTCCAGAGAAGGAGACTCCACAGCCTCCCTGGGCAGCCTGGGCCAGGGCTCCGTCACCCTCAGAGGGAAGAAGTTCTTCCTCGTGTTCAGCTGGAGCTTCCTCTGCTTCAGTTTGTGCCCGTTGCCCCTTGTCCTGTCGCTGGGCACCACTGGAAAGAGTCTGGCCCCATCCTCCTGACCCCCACCCTGCAGATATTTGTAGGCATTGATAAGGTCCCCTCTCAGCCTTCTCTTCTCCAGGCTGAACAAGCCCAGCTCCCTCAGCTTCTCCTCGTAGCAGAGATGCTCCAGTCCCCTCATCATCCTCGTAGCCCTCCGCTGGACTCTCACCAGTAGCTCCTTATCTTTCTTGAACTGGGGAGCCCAGAACTGGACGCAGGACTCCAGATGGGGCCTCCCCAGGGCAGAGCAGAGGGGAAGGAGAACCTCCCTTGACCTGCTGGCCACACTCCTCCTAATGCACCCCAGGATCCCATTGGCCTTCTTGGCAGCCAGGGCAAGAAATAAAAAGTCCTAAATGATAAAATCTAAACGACGAGATGAAAATACCAAGACTGGTGTGGCACGGTCGCTGCTAACCCGGGGGGTAGCCTGGCATCTCCAGGAGTGAAGGGTGACCGGCTGGAAAGGGAAGCTGAATTTCATCTCTTCTCTTTTCAGTAAAGTCACAATACGAGAGGTGGTTTTTGTGGCCGGCTTGAGGGCTTGAGGGCTTGGTCTGCCCTCAGGCTGGAGCTTTCCCGGCGTAAACAGAGCCGTTAAATTCACTCAGGACCTGATGGATGATCGAGCGTAAGTTCAGGACGATGGGGTGAGCCGAAGCCAAACTAGACCCAACTTCGGATGGAGAAGTGCAGAGAAAGTGAAACCAGCCTCTGGTGTCTGCAGAGTCCGGGGACGGACGCCGAGAGACCGGAGAAAGAAAGCCCAGCGGTGTCTGTAGGAGTGAAAAAGGCACGAAAAACGGTAAAAGGGCTAAAAAGAGTGTGTAAATGGGCTATAAATGGAAGCTGCCTGTGAATTCAAATTCTGAAATGAGGTTGCTGGTAGGCAGCACAGTGACTTGCTGTGCTAATTAATGTTATTTAATTATCTTCCTATGCAGAAAGCGGGAACATGATGCTAGAAATCATCTGCTAATGAAAACTAAAAAACCCCTTGAGTGATTTTGCAGGGGAGGGCAGCCCAGAGCAGAGGTGTGGGAGAGAGGGGTTGAGCCGAGACCCGCAGCCGGTACGGGGAGGTCCAGCCCTGGGGCAAGAATCACAGAATCCCAGCATGGCAGGGGGTGGAAGGGCCCTCTGTGGGTCACCCAGCCCAACCCCCTGCCCAAGCAGGGTCACCCACAGCAGGCTGCACAGCACCACGTCCAGGCGGGGCTGGAATATCTCCAGAGAAGGAGACTCCACAGCCTCCCTGGGCAGCCTGGGCCAGGGCTCCGTCACCCTCAGAGGGAAGAAGTTCTTCCTCGGGTTCAGCTGGAGCTTCCTCTGCTTCAGTTTGTGCCCGTTGCCCCTTGTCCTGTCGCTGGGCACCACTGGAAAGAGTCTGGCCCCGTCCTCCTGACACCCACCCTGCAGATATTTAGAGGCATTTCTAAGGTCCCCTCTCAGCCTTCTCTTCTCCAGGCTGAACAAGCCCAGCTCCCTCAGCCTTTCCTCGTAGGAGAGATGCTCCAGTCGCCTCCTCATCCTCGCAGCCCTCCGCTGGACTCTCTCCAGCAGCTCCTCATCTTTCTTGAACTGGGGAGCCCAGCACTGGACACAGGACTCCAGATGGGGCCTCCCCAGGGCAGAGCAGAGGGGAAGGAGAACCTCCCTCGCCCTGCTGCCCACACTCCTCTTGATGCACCCCAGGATCCCATTTGCCTTCTTGGCACCCAGGGCACACTGCTGGCTCATGGTCACCCTGTCGTCCCCCAGCACTCCCAGTCCCTCTCCGCAGAGCTGCTCTCCAGCAGGTCCGCCCCAGCCTGTACTGGTGCCTGGGGTTGTTCCTCCCCATGTGCAGGACCCTGCATTTGCCTTTGTTGAACCTCATCAGGTTCCTCTCTGCCCAACTCTCCAGCCTGTCCAGGTCTCGCTGGATGGCAGCACAGCCTGCCAGTGTATCCACCACTCCTCCCAGCTCTGTGCCATCAGCAGACTGGCTGAGGGTACGCTCTAAACTGCTGCTTTTTGGTGCTTCGGTTCTACGATGGAAGCTGCGGGCGCGGGGAAAGGAGCCTGGAGCTGTCACGGTTGGGGAACGCAGGTCAGGGACGGGCAGAGCCCACGGCGCAGCCGTGAGCCTTGGGCAGGAGGTCACGGGGTGGTTTTGGAAACGGTGGGGTGGTTTTCTTTTTTTTACCATTTTTTTCTGCTGGCAGCGGGGCACCGGGCAGGAGGGCTGGCACTGCTGGCTGGGAGAATTTTCCCAGTGCCCCGGGGAAGTTTTCACGCATAAAGGAGAGCGGATCCCGGTTAAATCCCTTCGTTGTGGTTTCTTTTTTCAAAAGGGAAAAGACAAATTCCCTCAGCGCTGACATTTACCGCAGACATCATCCGCTCCCTGACATTTGGGCTCACCCGCCGAGGTCGAGCGAGTTCCTGCTCCTCACTCACCCCGCGGTACCAGACCAGATGCGAACGGACTGGGCGGCCCTGCCCAGCGCTGTGGGGCTGCCGCCCATCTCAGCGATGGTGAAAATAAACGAGGCCTCACGAGACGCGCGTGGCGGAGCCGGAGCTGAAGCAGGGTCTCCCGTAGCCCGGTCTCGCAGTGATTTTTTGGTTTTTGGGTTTCACCCTGCAGGTCTGTGGTCTGAGGTACGCCGAGAGCGGGGGGATCGCCTTTATCGCGCGTTTGCGCAGAGATGGGTGCTGGGTGGCAATTCCACAGCGCCAGCACCCCGCTTAGCAGAGCCACAGGGACTCTTACAAAAAGAAAGAAAATTTTTTTTAATTTTAATATGTTAAATATTTAATTTTAATATGTTAAAATATTTAATTTTAATATGTTAAAATATTTAATTTTAATATTTAAAATATTTAATTTTAATATTTAAAATAGTTTATTTTAATATTTAAAGTATTTTATTGTTTAAAAGGATGAGAATGAGGACAAGGTTTTGGTAACATGGTGGACAGGTCAGTTGAAGCAGCATCAGCAGGGGGGTTATGGGCCTGCATGAGCCCTGGGGGGGGAATGGGGGGACAGAACCAACAGACCCTTGGTCTGGGCAGTAAAGATGAGGAGGGGACTGGAGCATCTCTGCTACGAGGAGAGGTTGAGGGAGCTGGGCTTGTTCAGCCTGGAGAAGAGAAGGCTGCGAGGGGACCTTATCAATGCCTCTAAATATCTGCAGGGTGGGGGTCAGGAGGATGGGGCCAGACTCTTTCCAGTGGTGCCCAGCGACAGGACAAGGGGCAACGGGCACAAACTGAAGCAGAGGAAGCTCCAGCTGAACATGAGGAAGAACTTCTTCCCTCTGAGGGTGACGGAGCCCTGGCCCAGGCTGCCCAGGGAGGTTGTGGAGTCTCCTTCTCTGGAGATATTCCAGCCCCGCCTGGACGCGGTGCTGTGCAGCCTGCTCTGGGTGACCCTGCTTGGGCAGGGGGTTGGGCTGGGTGACCCCCAGAGGGCCCTGCCAACCCCTACAGCTCTGTGGTTCTGTGATTTGTGCAGGCACCTGGGGCAAGCGGTGTTTGCTGATGGAGAACACGCTGGAGGAGGAGCGGGCTGCGTTTCAGAAGCCGTAGGTGTGAAGCCAGCTCTACGTTAGTAACTCCGCTATAGCCGGGGGGAACGTTTCAATCTGCTGGCTTAGTTACAAGATAGGGGACCACACTGGGACAAGCAATGAACAGCGAGCCTCACTGCCTGCTATTACATCTGTTTAACAAAATTTAAGTGCCCACCCAGTAGAAGTAACCCCAGCTTAACTGTATCAATGCCAACAGGAGCAGAAGACGGCCCTGACGTTATGGGAGCAGGCTTACCGACTCGGTGACAGCTGAGCAGAATCACAGACGGGTAGGGGTTGGCAGGGACCTCTGTGGGTCACCCAGCCCAACCCCCTGCCAGCAAAATGCAGGTTACGGACAGCTACCCAGCTCAGAACGGACTTCGGGCTTGTATGGGAGCCAACACAGAGGCATTCGTGTATGAACTGGATAAAACTGGTACTTAACCATTCACAGGCGGCTTAGTAGCCACACTTTCACGTTGCTCGATTTTCTCCATCAATTCCAGAATTTTCAAAATGAAAAATTTGTTTTTTGAGGTGAAGTCAGCACAAATCCTGTAAAAGTAGCAGGGCAGCTTGTGCACTTCGAATTGCACAAAGAAATCCCTCTGGATGAAAATTCAGAACAGCTTTCCACATAAAAAAGCTGGAGAAGGACTTTTCACCAGGGCCTGTAAGGACAAGGGAGAACGGCTGTAAACTAAAAGAGGGCAGATTTAGATCAGATATTGGGAAGAAATTCTTCCCCATGAGGGTGGTGAGGCCCTGGCCCAGGTTGCCCAGAGAAGCTGTGGCTGCCCCCTCCCTGGCAGTGCTCAAGGCCAGGTTGGATGGAGCTCTGAGCACCCTGGGCTGGTGGAAGGGGTCCCTGCCCATGGCAGGGGGGTTGGGAACCAGATGACCTTCAAGGTCCCTCCCAACCCAAACCAGCCCGTGATCCTGTGACTGATCACACCTTGTCCCTCCAGAGCAGAGGCCCGGCACAGGGCTCCCGCAGTCTGTCAGGAGATCACAGCTTTCACCCACGCACAGCATTGGACTCTGTTCCTCAATTACAGGGGGCAGAAGCTGATGACAACTTCTGGAAGAGTGAAGACAGTTCTTGAGAAGCAACCCAGCCCACCAGGAAAGCCCTAAAGCAATACCCTCCAAGTTTCTAAAGGCTTTTAAAAACAATTGGTCATTAAAATAATGATCCAGGAAGTATTTTGTGGTAAGAATATTTTATATTTTTTTTTTTTACACTTTTAACACTTACAAAAACATTCAAACACAAAAAAATTAAATAACTTTGGAAGCAGAACAAGTCCTCCTGCCTACACACATACAACAATTCCGAGCTGTTGGCACAAAAAGTAACCCACATTCATAAAACCCTTACTACTATATCAAACATAAGTTAAGTAAATCATAGGCACTAGTTTTATCAAATCTGTATTCCCACACTTCTGCAGTAAATCTCTAAACACCGAGCCCCGTGACCTCCTGATATGAACGAACTGGTGATGCCCAAAGGCTTCCGAGTGAACAGCCGGTCTGTCTCGTCAGGAAGCCGTCGGCTGCGTTTCGGGGGGAGAAGAGCAGAGAGAAGAATCCTTGTAAAACTGAAGCTGAGCTAACCCAAGTGATGAATTACTTAACTCAAAAGACACAGACACCACAGGTCGATGCAGCCATGGTAAAACCCCCCGGTATCTTCATCTGAACTGGCTTTCAAAATTTAAAAGTTGATTGAGCATTTGATAAAACCCACCAATTAAAATTCACCTTTTTTCAATGAAGACAGCAGCTTTGCTGAAAAGTTACAATTTAGGCTTTAATGAGAAGACGCGCGTTTGATCGAGTCCCCTCTCTGGCTTCGTGGCGGCGGGAGATGCCACCAGACTGGTGGCAGGGACTGGTCTCCTGGCGCCACGGGGTTTCTCTAGCGCTGCTGACATCTCACCGAGTTACAGTATATGGGATACCCTGACTTCAGAGCCTCAGCACAGACCCTGGTCTGGAGCGTGAAGTTGGTCACTAACCCAAAGTTTGCTCGAGCCATCTGAGCTGCAAACGACGTCTCCACTCCATCCTGTTTGGCTTTTTCCTAGTCAAGCAGTATCGCATGGCTTCTCATCCAGGAACAGCTTAATGCTGGCCTGAAATTCAAGTGCTAGAACGTTCCGGGTGAGTCACCCTCTCGGAGGTGGGAGTCAGGACACACCAGCAGTGCCACGCTCAGATCCCAGCGGGGCTGAAGGCTCCCTACTGTCCAAGCCAACTCGTAGCGCTCGTCAGTCGCTGCGCACAGGCTACACCACTCGCGTTCTCTTACTTCATCGACTGCACATCCAAAATACTGAGTCTCCAGACAAAACCCCTTCCCTTTCACTAGTCCCACCCCATACAACTTTAGTTACAGATGCTCGCATGACGTCTTCCAAAACAGAAAACAATGGTTCAAAGGCTAAATATGTGAATGAGTTGTTCTGAGCAAAAGGTGTCAGAGTTAAGTCAGAGCCACCAGAGGAATTTAATAGCTTGTAAACAGACGTAGCAGGTTTCATACTGTTACTAGTAATGTAAGATACACATATGTAAGGCAAAGTACATATTTAAACACACTTACATGGGCAATATCTTCTGTAAAAATATTTACAATTTAAAATAAACCAATTTAAGAAATGGATGAAAGTAAAAAAATAGGATACAGAAAACTCCCTCATACCACGGAACATCACCTAAATGAATATCATTTGGCATCAAGAGTCAACTCATTACCTTAAAATTTGTATGTTACAAGTGCATAGTTGTGTCTCCTCCTCCGTAACTGTCAGCATTTACAGCTGCTCCGGGCTGCAAGCATAGTGGTATGGTATTAGAATAAACTAACAGGACGACTCGCTCTTTCCTTTTTAAGGAAACCTGCGGTAAAAAAACAAAAGGTTTCCCCAAATAGCGAGCCATGTGGCAAAAACGTGGCTACAAACGCATCTTTCCTGAGCCAGGAACTTGAAGGTCAGAGAGATACAAAGCCCTTTTGGCGATCCAACGTGTAAGAGCACGTAAAGCCGATAACTCAGCGCAGGGAAGATGCGATCTGTACTACTGCATTTGCATGTGGCTGCTACCTTCAAACCTTCACCGTTAACGAAAGCCACGGCTACCGCTCGCCGCTCTGCCTCGCCCTCCGGCGTCACCTGGGATTCCTTCCGAAGGACGGACTCACCGCCTTCCCCAGCCAGAGCCTCGCACCGTTGCGACAAGCAACGTCCCGCCAGCGCTGCAGCAGTCTGCCCTCGGAGCGTGAGCTCCGATGAGCGCAGTCGTCTCTCAACAGCACGTACCCACCAACCTCTCTGCTGAGCTGGAACCGGCTGACAACGACCTTCTGGGCCACGGAAGCTGACTGGTGTACTTGCTGTTTTTCAAGATGGACACTTCTTTGGCATTCGTGAGGTTTTTGCCCAGACATTGGCCGCTGTCGTAAATGCTCACATTGATACATTTTTAGCAAGCAAGAAAAAAAGAAACCCCCAAACGACTGATAGCAATTTAACGTAGAAGTGATTGTATGGTCACCAAACATCTGATGTTAGATGTCATTAAAGTGCTGCTTTACAATCTCTGCCAGTTTGTGCTAATTAGAGACAGAGAGGTCCGGAATTTTTACAAATCCCAAAAGTCACATCTGAACAGTCTGCAGCGTCAAGCTGTCTTTCAGCCCGGTGAGGAAGCATCCGTGAGCACCGCAACTCGGCATTCAGCTTTGCAGTTCAGTAGCAGCCATCTTTCCAACTCTCATCTTTCACGTTGCCATAGGTTTTGGGAGTGGGTAACGATCTAAAAGAAAATGAGATTATTTTTCAGTTTCATGCACAACTGCCAAAGTCTCCACCTACAACATGGAAGAATTCAAACATTCTGTAAATAATTGAAATGTACATTTCACTCATTTACTTCTCTGCAATACGGTCTGCTTAACACAAGCCCCAAAGTATTTTCAGTTTCAGGTTCTGTGTGTTCTATCTTGGCAACTACAGCATCAGAAAAACATCTGTATAAATAGAGAACTTTTTGCTATTATTTTGTGAGAGAACACAAACTTAACCTGCAGCTGTCTAAAAATAAGCCATTTCTTTCCAGTGCTGTGTAAACAGGGAAATCATTCTTCAGCCTACTACGTTTTGCTTACATCAAAATCTTGACATTCACAGAAAATTAATTATTGCACTGAGCCCAGATACTGCGTTATGTATGCAAACTTTCCAAAAAAATAGTTTTGAAGTTTACTAAGTGAAACGCTTTTCTGTAAGACAAGTTGTGATTCGGATGACCACACTTTGCTGCAGTTAAAAAGTTCCTGTCAAAACCAACTAACTACTTCTTCCATGAAGTGTCATGCCACTGAGGGACTTGGCGTGCAAACCAGTCAGTACCGTGACAGCCACTGGTCCTGCCCAGCGCTCCCTGCAGAACTCAACTCCTCCACTTCGCTATTTACGGCTGTTTCATCTTTTCTGCGGTACTGGACACCAACTGTCTGCCTTTTCTGGTTAAGGGGGTTCTTGGTGTTCCTCACAGGTGACTCCTCCTTTAGCTGGCTTCCACTTGGCACGTGCAGTGAAAATCCACATCAGCACGGCACTAAGAGCACATGCTCTGAACTACCCGTCACCTCCTCCTGATTCACCTGAAGGCAAACCGCCACGTGGCCCTTCCACGGAACTCTGAAGTCTCCCTTGGGGCTGTCTTCCAAAGCACTCCGACATCGGGCAACTTCTACAGCTGGGTGCTGGCACAGAGGTTATGCTGGAGCTGAAAATTCTGGTTTGTCCCGTGGGTTTACCGTCTTGATTTTTACGTTATGTTTAGGAAATGCTACAGATGCCTCCTCTGTCCTCACGTGTCCTCCTTCCTCAAGCTTCGAGCTGCCCAAGGGCAGAAACTGCTCTCATCCTGGTACCACCGCTTGACTTAGGGATTACAAGAGGAGAACAGTTCTGACTTCAGAATGTGTGACTCAGTTGTACAGGTGAGTTTTCACTTGCCAGCTATATTTTGCTAACTTTTTACCATGTGGAGACAAATTCTTACTGCCCTCTCAGCCCAGACTAAGGCACTTTGCTTAGTTCAGTATCTTTCGTTACTCATTTTGCTTTCACTCTCTAATTCAAGACTCTTTTTCTCTTGGTTTTGCTTCCAAACTATTTTGGAAAGATATGCACGTACTTGACAGGGGGATCTCCATTTCCATCCTAAAGACCTTGCGATCAAAGGCAGAACTGCAGGAAGGAGCGCTGCACAAATCCGTGCTGCACAAACACACCACGTACATAATTCACTACAAAAACCCCCAGCTAAGGCCTCCCGTCACGTCCTCACCTGCGGACAGGCTGTGCAAGTTTGCTGCGAGGCACTGGGATGCCCCCCGTGGAAGGGGCACTGGGTCTGGGCAAACCGCTCCTCATCCCGGCTGTCCCCGCCGGCCTGGGGAGCGTGGTGCTGTGGATGGCGCTGGCAGGGCTGGGCAAGCCTGAGCTCGGGGCGACGAGGAGCCCCGGGGAAGAGCTGCTGTGCGTCAGCTGCGCGGCTTCGGCAGGAGCAACCGAGCCGGGTGCGTGGTTACCGAACGCTTTCACTGGTTGTCGGAGAGCGAGGGGAGACGGTGCTGCAGGTGGGCGGAATTTACTCGAAGAAGGTACTGGAAAATAAAATACGGGAGTTACTTCCAAGCTGAAGCTGCCACGTAACTGAAATTAAAACCAGGAAATCACTCGATGTGAAAATTCAAACAACATGGGATGTATAATGAATACAGCCAATCAAGCAGCAATGAGAAACAGGAATTCAGATGTCCCCTTCGTCATGTGGTTTTGATATCAGAACTCTAATGCCCTATTTTCTCACTACAAATATTTACTTATCTGGATTTATAAGTAATGCTAGTAGGGCTCTAACCATTCTATCAGTTAAGTTGAAAGAAACAGAGGAGAACATGTTTGTTGAGAAGAAATTTAGCTGCTTCAGAAACACGTGAGCTTAATTCCCTGAAGGAACGCCCTGAAGAATACAGGATTGCAGTGCAATACAGTCTTTAAACAGATTCAAAGTGTATGTTGGCTTTCAATGACAGAGTTCTGAGCACAGAGCACCTTCATGTTTCTTTTATGCTCTTCTTAACCAAATCCATTGAATTAGAATTCACCTAAAGATACGGTCATGTCCCAGATTTATTGGCTGATGGGGGTGGGTGGGGGGAAGACAGGGTCAGCCAACCCTCAACCCAAAGGCGCTGCTATGAAACGTAAACCAGACAGCTGTAGCAATTTATAGCCTTTCTCTTTTTACAAATGCCATCTAAATTACTAATATAACTAATATCTGAATTCAAATACTTTAGTATGTAGGTCTATCGAGTCCCTTCTGGGACAGGTGAATAAGCCAGTGAAAACCCATTCAGAGGCTTAGACTTCCAACGCAGCACACTCTGTGCAGCAAGGCGTACGTGCCAATGCACTCCACCAACCATTTATTTCTGTATGATATACCTATCTTACTCAATGCTCTTAATGCAACAGCAAGTATTCTTATTTACTGTGTACTCAGGAATTACTTCTGCATTTTAGTAGACAGCTAGCGGTGAATGACGACTGATCCTCACAGCAGAAATACTGACAAAAAGAATATTCAACAGGTCTTTGACGAACCTTAAGTGCAATTCTTCACAAGTATAACAAGTATTTTCAAAACATGCACAGTGCATCACTAAACAGAATACTGAAAATAATTCGCCAACTTAATAATTAAATGGAATTTCATCAGCTTTTCAAACTGATTAGGGTGAGTCAGTAAATCAGGAAAGCAAACCAAAATCACGTTTACATTTAGTGACTTTGCATGAACTACTCTTTCCTCCACTACATAAACTTTTCTACAGAGACCAACGTTGAGTCCTCTTTAACAGATGTTGTCCATAAAGAAGGTGGTCCTTCACAGAGCTTTTAGTCTCTTTTTACAAGGAAGACCCACTAAGAGCAGGAGGGGCGAGAGGAGGGACGACTGATGAGAGGAACGTGACCTCCTAAACGGGGTGCAGAGGAAGTGGCAGTTTTCAGGTTGTATTCTGAAGCCATTCCTTACAGGGGATATCTAGGAAGATTATTATGTGCCTCGCTGCTGATGTGAAGAGGATTTGATTCCTTTCTGGATTATCCAAGAGGGCCTTTCCACTGACGATGACATCAAACTCAGCATGAAGCCACTCGTGGGAAAAGCTGACAAAAAAGGTGGCGGAGATGTCAACAATACGCGACAGTGAGTGGTGCAGAGAATAAATTAAAGCCCTTCAAATAAAAGCCCTTGAAATAAAAACCTCGGTTTCAAGCCAGAGGATGGATTAAGGAGAGCAGTAACAGCAGAATGACTGGGCAAGAAGAGCAGCGAGGTGCTCCTAGGACTAAGGCAGATGACATCTTAGAAGTTTTTAAGAGGTGACGTTGCCTGTAACAGCGGTGCAGTCGCACCTGCAGGATTTCCAAGTGATCCTACAGTGTAAGCATCAGTACCTTTTACTGCTATGCTTCTTGTTACGACACCTGCTCTGAACACAAATGCAGCCTCACGTCAGCACGTGGCCCACGGAGCAATGCTAGTGTATGAAAACTGAAGCGCCGGGCCGCTTACGGGCACAATAGGAATGAGGATTTTAGGTACAGAACGTAAGCAATGAAGAGCTGCAGAAAGCTTGTCACGGTGCCAGTGGAAGCCAGCCTCCAGTAAATTAATCCTCTCCATTCTCTCCCGCTTTCTGCTGCCCATATCTCAGCACGCTCCCAACTCGAGCTGCCAGTTCATCGAACGGCTCCTGCCGCCGCCGAGAGCCGCATTCATTCTGGCACATAAAGCAGCGAACTGTCTTCTTCCAGCGTGCCGTGGCCTCCAGAGCAGTCCACATGACGCGATCTCTGGCGACCTACCTAACAATTCTTCTCTACATACGAAGAATTCGGCCTCAGAGCAGTGAGGGGTATTTAATAAATCTCAGCTTGGCCTGTTTGTAAGACAGGATCACAGAGAGCGAGGTACTGCCTTAGTCGAAGACTATTTGGTGATCATATACCCACGTGCAGTGCGGAGCTGGTCCGTGTTTAATAAAACCACGTAAATGCATACGGGCAGTGCTCCAGGGAGACCTCATAGCAGCCTTTCAGTACTTACAGGGGGCTCAGAAGAAAGGTGGGGACAATCTTTTTAGCGGGGCCTGTAGCGACAGGACAAAGGGTAATGGCTTTACACTAAAAGAAGGTAGATTTAGACTGGATAGAAGGAAGAAATGTTTTATGAGTGGTGAAACCCTGGCATGGGTTGCCCAGAGAGGTGGTTGATGCCTCATCCCTGGAACCATTCATGGCCAGCTTGGATGGGGCTCTGAGCAACCTGGTCTAGGTGGAGATGGCCCTGCTCATGGCACAGGGTTGGACTAGGTGACCCAAACCATTCTGTGATTCTACTGGATTGCTGTGTAAGCCTTAACAAATCTGTTACGGTGAAGTATAGAGTTATTTGAATGTATTTTGAACTGGTTTACACAGAATGGTAAAAAAAAAAAAGCCCACATCTGTGTGTGAGAGGTGTCAAGCTGTGTAAAGAGCAGTATTTTAAGAAACTAAACCCAGCTGCTGCTCCTAGTCCTTTACTATTTTGAAACAAAGTTTTTGTTTCATTACTGCATAATGCTTCTATACTCATGAGAATCTCGGATCAGAAGCAAGAATATCAACACACGAAGGACCACAAAATAGCAAATAACTGAAAAGGACACGTTGGGTCCTCACCTGCAGTGAGGAACGACAGCAGCTATGAACTGGAATACCTAACTGGCAGTGCAACATGCTCAGTTCCTCATTCTCTGGGGTTTAGTAAAATTTTTACAAATAACATCAACTCAAAGAGAAGTTAATTTTTTGTACATTTCCACAGCTCCAGACCAGGCCATTGACCTCATAAATGTTCCAGGCATCCAGATGAAGGTGAAAGCATGGACCGCTGGACAGGCAGCATGGAAAGCTTTGCAGAGGAATCGAGATGGTGGCCTTACGCCAAAGCAGAACATCGAGAGCTTTCCACCCCTTGGTATGAAATACTATGAAAACTGTTAGAGACCTCTTGCTGAGCCATGTGAACCTGTTTCAAAGTCATTGTACTTCCCTAGGACTTTCTGCATGGAATGGAGTAGACTCAAAGAAGTTGGCGTTGTTAAACCACTGAAACACCAACATTTTGTCGGCCACACTCAGTATCTGCACGAGGGACTCTTCCAATCCTTAGAGCACTCCAGCATACACAGAGCTTACCAACTGGTCTCAAGTGAAATCCCATCTTTAAAATGAGATCTTCTGGACTGTAACAGACAACAGGACCAGCTATGCTTCAAACCAAACTCCTTAACTTGTTTTATCTTAGGAGTGAAGCTGAGGCAGTGTCACACAACAAGGCTGCCAGAATTAATTAAAAAAATCAGTTAAAACTTGTCTAATTGGATTAGAGAGTCAATATATTTCACTTTCTCCTCCAAAAGAAGCCAACTTCAGCCACTGGAAAACTGGACTAGTATGTACAACAGTCTCTAATTCCTTGAGAAAAAAATACAATCTAAATTACTGCATGTTGGGGTTAATCTTCTAGTTTGGAGACAGAAAGAAAAAGCGTGAGTGCATCTGCCTCTCTGCGCAAGACAAGTTGACATTCTATCTCATCTTTTCAAGGATGAACTCATTAGCTTCTGTTTCCAGCACAAAGGATGATATTTTCACTTGCCTGCATATTTTTGTACAAGAAAAAAAAAAATATATATACATATATATATATATATATTTTTTTTTTTTTTTTTTACAACTTTTGTTTTAGAAAACTGTCTTTTACAATTTAAAAGATTCCTACCCCAATGCAGCCCTACTGAATATGGATTCAGGAGTCTACTTGTCTAATCCAGATTTCCCGATTAATGCTAGAAGTCACCAATCCTTGTATTTTACCTCAAAACCCAAGTTAGCACTTTTTCTTTCCCCCTACATGGTAGAGGGTTGTTTTTTTTTAATATTTGGACCAACATGTTATACGCTTTGATACAGCAAGGACCACTGGGTTAATCTCGACATGCAACAGCAATTTTACTAATCTAGGATGTGTGAGATTTAATGCAGGTGAACAATTATCAGAGATTTGCTGGAGCTTGATAAGAGGTGTAAGTTAATTACCTCCTTTTGTAGATGGAGTTTGAAGAAACTGTTTGGTTTTGAAGGCAGCACGAGGCAAATTTTTCTGCCTTTGCAGAGCTGTTGAAAGACAAGAAGTGTTATATTTGTCTAAGAAGATAAGAACACTGAATTTACTGGGAATTTCAGAATTGCATCCAGTTGTGAAGCATCAAGGAACAGAGTGAGTAGAACACTCAAAAAGCTGTTATGACTCTGGAAGTGATGGCGTTTTTTAAATGGTGCTTGCTCTTAATGGCAAAGAGTTACAGAGGAGCGTGTCAGAAATTTTGCAGTGCAAAACGCGCAGATTCTGTAAGAGTAAAGCTTCCGGCAGGGCGAAAAGCCCAGAAAGGCAAAACAAAATTAATACACCAAGGGGAGAACGAGCCACCTCGCAAACATGCTACAGCAGCGTGAGTGCAAGATTAGATACAAAGATGAAAATTAAACTGCCGTATTTGACCTAGCAAGACTAAACTTTCCATTTTAAATTAGTTTTCAAAGAAATATTCTAGCACTAGACAAAACCGGACATCTTTGTCTAAATGTGATCGTCGTGCACAAAAGTTACATTTTTCAGTTCTGCAAACAGAAGCCATTTTGGGGGATGTCTGGGGTTTGTTCCCCTCAAAAGGTATGCGTGGGGACCCCAAGTTAAAAGGAAGACACTAAGAATTCTCAGCTGCCAGCGTGTAGACAGCATGACAAAAACTGTCTTTTTCATTGCTCCTACGTCGCTGCAGAAGCTTGGCAAGGAGAATTACCCACGGCCAGTAAGAACGCACCGACTCAGCCTATTTTCACCACAGCATATTTAAGGGGGAGGAGGAGGAAAGCAGTCAGTGAAATTAAGCTTTGCCTACCAAGGCTTCTTAAAATGGTAACCTATGAATAAACGTCTCCGCTCACCCCAGCGTATGGAGTTTTGTACCAGCATAAAGTTATCAAGGCTCATTTCCATAACGAGAAGGAAGAAAGATTGGGGGAGCAGCTGTACGTAAAGATCCTGACCCTGAGTAAGGAAGCTCAGTAATCCTACTGCTAATTGCTGAATATCGCTATAAAGCAGGCAGGGGAAGAGCAAATAGAATCCTGATAGTATCAGTTAATGCTTTTCTAAACTTGATAGCATATAATAACTGCCATCACCTTTCCTATCCTTCAGTCAGTGCAAAATTCAGAATATTTTGTGAACTATCGAAGTTGTTCATCGCATGCTTTACCTTCAATCTGAAAATACAACTGGGTGCTCTGTTCATTTTAGTCTTCACTAACCAAAACCTATCACTTCCACCAAACAGCACAAAGGAATCAAAGTGTTTGCAAACATGATAAAATGTTGCCTGGGGCTAGTAAGAATAAGTAAATAAAAATCGATTCCTTCTACCAGCTAGAATCTAATGCAAAAAAGCACGTGGCAACATGCAATTCTTATTCAACTTCTGGCATGTGGTCTTGCTATAAACTTTTTTAAAGGCATGAACAGCCATTTAAGCACAGTATGATGTTTAAAGATGAGCAGGATTCCTAGGAATTTAGCGAGGCAGACCACTGGCCAGAGTGTTTCTGTCCACAAGTATTCCAGTATACCATTTTTTACTGAATCAGTGTTTGTTACACCACACAAAATCAAGAACAGCTTCTCCCTTCATATTTATGATCTTGAATTTAGTTTGCCCCAATTCATTCAGTTAAGATTTAATTATGCTACTGCAGACAGCGCTAAGTTTCTTCCCCCATCATTATTTATATCACTTGCAAGTCAAAGATGTGGTATATGTATTTGGTATATATAATATCACAGAATCACAGACTGGTCAGGGTTGGCAGGGACCTCTGTGGGTCACCCAGCCCAACCCCCTGCCCAAGCAGGGTCACCCAGAGCAGGCTGCACAGCACCGCGTCCAGGCGGGGCTTGAATATACATATATAATATATATATAAAATACATATGCCAAACTCCTTCCTTCTCAGTGGAGCCTCCAGGAAACAGAGACTCAACAGCCAAACAATTCTGCGCCCTGAACCACTGCACAGAACTTCAGGCAGCGCAATCTGAGCAACGCTGAGCAAAGGTGCAGCTTGAGATAAGCGTGGCATGCGTGCTTATCCCCGCTGCTGGCTGCTCTCCGAGCGCTCCGTCTGCTATGACATTACCTCTCACAAGCGGGGCGTGCCGAACACACGTAGTTACGTTTACTTCTGGTCAACCCAACTGGAGTACTCTGTTTCTTTAGAACACTTTCTTTTCCTCTGAACGTGCCAAGCAGCTGGATCTTGGCAAGCAGAGTAGTTACTGACAGTCTGAACAATCTACAGCCTAGCTAACAGTGCCAAATAAGTACAAAAGCATCACACTCAGCTCACTACAAAGCATGTAGCTCCTGTGTGGAAGTCACCCTAGAAGCTCTACAGCTTTGCACAAGCTGTGTGTGGTGGAGGAGACAAATACAGAGGCTTCCCGTCCTTCCAACACTCTGAAGTCTAAGAGACCCCTGCGGAGAACACAATTATTAATGTATCTTCCAGGGTTTCAAGGTGAAGTATTTAAGAGCTTTCATCTCGAAAAGTACTTTCTGGATAAGGTCGTAGAGAACCAGATGTAAATGAAGATTCTAATAGTTACAACTACTATTTAACTCATTCTCAATCTCTTTTCGAAAAGAATTTGGATTTTTCGCCACATCACAGCTAAAACTTAAAATGCCAAATGCTCTCATGTTTTACAGTTGTACCTCTAAACATAAGCATCTTTAAGCAAGTGTGTACAATTTGCCTACGTAACCAGAACAAGAATTGTCTTTTCAGAAACTTACTGGATTCCTAACTCATTTTTGAATGCCAGCAACCACAGCAAGTTCAGTATTGCAGCCACAGCAAATGTGCAAGTAAATTATGAACAGCAGATCTTTGGCAAGGAGAGAAGTAGTGACCTCGGGTGGCAAGCCAGCATCCTTGCAAAGGCAAGCTCATGCAAAACTAGCAGGCTTATGAGGAAGCTTTGAGTTCCAAGACCCAGGAGTCATTGCCAAGGGAAAACAAAAAATTTGCCGCAATATAACAGTGCTTTGTGCAAGGTGACAAAATACAAAACCAACAAAACAAAAAGTGTACAATAAAAAGGACACAATTCTGGAAATTTGTATACAATGTACAGTTTTGCGGAAAGAATTTTAATCCAGACTTAGCAAAGATACTTACTCATTGACTTCATACACAAACCGTTTTACGATTGTCAATAGCAAGACTCTGACAAACATCTGTAAGAGCAGGGAAACTGTAAAAGCTAGAAATCTGGGCTTTATTAACGATACTTAACTTACATTTAAATGTAAGTTGGTCTAGAGTGGTTCATATTTGGGGAAAGATTCCCATGAAAGGCAAGCAAATTTGCCTAATAATTTCTGTGATTCTCAATCCATCCACAAGTTCAAAAAAAAACAACAACCATGTATAAACATAAGTCACACTACTTTGGCTCTTGCAATGAAGTAACTCGCTAAATACTGAGTATTGAGACTTCTGCTGTCTGATCTTTCCAAAGTTTCACTGTGAACATACTTTTAACACTGGGAATAGCCTTCTAGCCAACTAAGCTGCCCTCTGGGCTCTCCCCTTCTCAGTTCACTCGATTTTAAAACAACAAATAAGATCTGTACAGATTTTTACTAAAAATATTTTTTTCTTTCTTTACTTTCAGATCATTTAGATTATTCTTCCCATCACAACACTAACACAGCTGGAGAGCTGCCATCCAACTGCTCCGAGGGCTTTTTACTTTGCTAAGCCTGCCCGACAGACAGCAGCCCTGCGCTTGAACGTCACACGCGTCCTTTCAGTTGCCAACCCCACCTCCTGAGCATCCCTGAAGCGTGGAAGAAGGGGGCAAGGTGAAAGGACACAGGGGTAACCGATCTGAACAACCACCAAGTCACATGAACTTCGGTGGCTGCAGCGTCACACGCCTGGGACTGGCCACACAACCCTCACATCTGGCCCGAGTCACGCCAAGACAGAAATCTGGCAGTCACCGGCATGGTCTGTACTGCTCATTTGGTATTTAACTGTATTGGGTCAAATTAACACACTGTTTTGAAAGGACTAGTTAACAAGGCCAAGCAGGTATGCCTTTACTGTTCAGCAGGTAAAAAAAAAAACAGTTTCATTCACAAATATTATCTTACATTTCCCGGCAAATATTCAGATTACTGATGAACTTTTATTGTAGAACTTTTATAGTTCAAAGCTCTACACATAATCATATTCATAATGTGTTCTTCCCTTGAAAATGTCACACAAGGTTATTAATTTGGAAACTGGTTTTAAAATAAAAATGGCCAGGAAACATTTAAATAACAGGAACTGTCAATATTGGCATAAGGTAGCAGTGAATATTTAAGTTTCATAAGCTCTGGCTTCTTTAAGGTCACCATTTTGAAGAGCCTTGTGAGCTGAGCAGCACTCTCACATCAGCAGTTCCCTCTTGGACAAGCTAGCAGCCACCAGCCCGTCAACGGGCTAATTTGTTTCACAGGACACTGGTTCACCCAAACCCTCTCTGAGAAACACTGGCACTTAAAAAAGTAAATAAAATCTGCCACTGAGTATGTCATTTCCAGGTGACAAAACAAAAGAAAAATCAACTGCAAACAAAGGTTAGACTTGCATGCGTGATTTCAGATCAGGTTTCACCATTTAGAAAAAGGAATAAATGTCATCAAGGCAAGTATTTTTGTAGCCTAGTAAGTTTTTGTAGGCTGAAAATAAAAATCAACAGTATGAAGCACTACAACTTCTGTAAATCACAGACAACAAATGGTTTCTGAAATGTGTCATACTACTGTATTTATACTACAGTACTTCTGCATGTGCTGTTAGGAAGCTATGAATGATACATTAGTACGAGAGCAGGATTTTTTTTGCATATACTCAGTACCAGATTTTGTGTACCAAGAAAGCAGATTCTCACACAGGTGTGATTAAAAAAAATCCCAACTGGCATCTCCAGTGTGCCACGCAATGCTTCTCTGCCACGAAGCTGGACGGCAGCCACGTACCATCCCTTCACTCGGAAATACACACCGAGGTGTCACTAAAGGAACTTACTGGCTGAGGCCTGAGGCTGAATGCGAGGTATCCCTCCGTTTGGCACTTGGAAGTTTGAGTCGCTTCTGCTGTTTTTCACCGACTCAGCTTGGATGTTAGACGTCCTGGACAGGTTTGGAAGACTACGCCTTAGTTTTTCTGTATGAAGCAACACAAAGATGCCACATGTAGTCTGATGCCAGATAAAGTTCAGGTTATGAACCCAGAGTTGAACCCCAAATCTAAGTGACACAAAATGTCATATATATATGACATTATATATATTTTATATATATAATACATATATTATATATATGTCATATATATATGACATTTTGTGTCATATATAAAACAAAATATGTTTTTAAATTGCAGTGTAGTTTTGTATAGTCATATATATATGACATTATATATATATTTTATATATTATATATAATTATATATATGTCATATATATGACATAATATATATATCATATATATATGACTGTACAAAACTATATATACAAGACTATATTATATAATATATAATATAGTCTTATAATAATAATAATGTATATTATTTCTGAATTTAAGATTTTTTGCCAGATAGCAACTAGATTTGTTAAAATGAGAACACACTTGTGAAATTTCAGCCCAATTAAAGGAGTTTCTGCCAGACTGCTACCAGGAAAAAGTACATTTAAGAAGCAAAATAATATTAGGGTGTGATATTTTGTTCTATGCTAATATAGGATAATTGTGCCAAGCTTACGGCAAGCTTTATTTTTTATTACGCAGCAGTGTATATATATAATATATATATTATATATATTATATATATGTCTCATATATATGACATAATATATATATAATGTCATATATATATGACTATACAAAACTACACTGCAATTTAAAAACATATTTTGTTACATTACAGTTCTTCCATTATCTTGAATTAGGGTTCTATATTATTCTCAGATCTATCATATACAAAATATTTCTAAAAAAAAAGCAAGAGCGTACATTTTTCACCTATGGTGAAAAAAGTCAAGCATCGTGTGTTGTGAAACAGAAGCATATCTGGGTTATGATTCTCTGGGGTTTGTTCTACTGTTACAGAAATTGAATAGGCAAACCTAATTTGCAGTTTTGCACACTTTTTGAAGTCTTTACCTAGAAAGTTATTTATAATATAGAATGGTTGCCTGAAGATTGGTTGACGGTTGGACTTTATGATCTCAGAGGTCTTTTCCAACCTTAATAATGCTACGATTCCAAGATTAAAAACACATTGTAATTTTTGGGGTCAATTTTTGGGACTACTTGGTCCCATATCAGCACATTGCACAACAAATAACAGCTGCCTGCTTGCAAAGAAACTATTCACAAACAGCATTCAAAATTTTTCAAGTGTCCAGTTATGCTTCATCTTTCACATACGACTTGACGATCTATTCAGCTAATACTGGTTCTTCACAGGTCTCCTACAATTTGTACCACTGCTCACAGAATACAAAGAGATGCCACTAAGTATCTCTCGAGTCGAGTGACATTCTGTGTATCTCCAACCCACGCGGAGCTGGGTTGATGTCATACTTTGGCCAGAAGACTGCAGACGCCTTGTCAGGATGAGAGGCCAACCTGATTCTGTAGAGGGGTGCAGGAAAGAAGTACGCTAACCATGCACAAGCACTGAAGATGAAAACAAAAGTAAGAGTCTTCATAAGGTGAGTACTCCTGCAAGCGTACCTTCTGCACAGTTTGCCTTGCAGTTGGTACACGGTTCAGCCCTCTCAACCCAATTTCCCTCTAACCATTCAAGAGAAAAAAAATAAAATCCTAAACAACTTTTTTTGGCTGCTGAATGTGCCAGCAACATTCAACTGCACAAAACCCACTGCGAGAGAATTCCTTGGAAGTGTTTCAGAAACACATGATCACATGCTCTATTTTGATCCCTCTGGTATGCGTGATACCCGATTTTGGTACCTTGCCTCTCATGGGATATTTTTGTTGTAACTCATCTAGCATGCATTAAGATTTTCATGAAACCCTAGAAAAGAACAAGCAAGGAATTCCCAGCTAAGTCACAAACTGATTGATTAGCTTTTGTGTCATAGATTTTCCTATGTACCTAGAACTTCCCCAAACCACTCTTACTACGTGAGACCTAAGCTAACCCTTCCAAAGATATTCTTGAATGGCCGATTACATTTGCAGGATCACCTTCCCCAAAAGCTCTAGCCTAGCACACCAATTTTCCTGATTAAAATTTTAAAATGTCTTTGCCAATCAATTTCTGTAAGTGGCATAGACCTCACTGCTACACTAGGCGGAAAAAACACCCAGAAAATAAACTGCTTAAAAATGCATTTCTACATCTCTGCAGCAGACACTTTGCATCCAGCTTAGCTGAAAGATGAAAAAATAAGGTGAATTCTTAATACATAAATGTATATTATTTCTGAATTTAAGATTTTTTGCCAGACAGCAACTAGATTTGTTAAAATGAGAACACACTTGCGAAATTTCAGCCCAATTAAAGGAGTTTTTGCCAGACTGCTACCAGAAAAAAGTACATTTAAGAAGCAAAATAATATCAGGGTGTGATATTTTGTTCTATGCTAATATAGGATAATTGTGTCAAGCTTACGGCAAGCTTTATTTTTTATTGCGCAGCAGTTTGCAGAGCTCCAAGATATCTAAAGTATCCAACAAAGGCATGACTGAAATACTAGTATTTTTAAGGCTGTGTTCATGCTCAGAAAGTTCAGAGTCCTGCACTGCCAGAAGAAAGCATTCAGGGTTACAGGCGTGCATAAATTGCCCTGTTACTCCTATCTGACCACAGTTACTTTCCCTGCATTTTATTCCACCACTTGCAAGGCCTAACTCTACTGGTGAGTGACAGTTTCCCTTGGGCTCTGCTTTATTTTAGTGCATTTGCCTCCCAACGATAGAACTCGGTCACCGTGAAACTCAATTACACCCTGAGCGACTGGAGAACATCTAAAATAAATAAAAGCCTGTCACCTCATCTGACTAAGGGTTCCCCAGCAGAACTTCAGCTTTGCTTGCTCTGCTTTTTCTTCGCAAGTCTGAGATTAAACCACGGGGTTACACAGACGTAAGGTTTTAGCACCGCACACTGACCAAAAAACTTTAAAGGAACTACACAACTACTTGTGTCATGAACTGGAGACAGAGCTTTTCACCTTCACTTTTGACATTACTAGTCTGCAAATCCGCAGGATGGCCTTGAAGCGAAAGACGAGGTTGCTGTAAACGGCTGATCATAGGTTGGGGCGACACTCTACTGTATTCTATGCTTCGAGCAGGTGATCGGGAGCGAGGTGAATTCCTTGGAGATTGTTTTGGTGAAGGCCAGGGCGAACTGCGAGGTGACGGCGAGAACCTGTTGACAGCAGGGTGCACTGCGTGATGTGTACCATCTTCTTCGTCTTCTAAACTCTGCGCATCAAGCTCCTGATCGCTGAACGTGCCTCGCCGCGTAGAATTGCAAGAAGAACCAGAACTACGCCGGGAAGCAGTTGCTGCGTACTCTTGCCGGAGGCCTGGCAACAACGAGAACATTGTTTGCTTGCTTCCAGACCACAAATGGTTCAAACTAGAGACAGTGCATATAAATATCTAGCCAGTGCTCAAACTCACATTTGGCTCACCTTAATGCCTGTTATTTGAGGCGTTCAATTAATTCCAGATTAGTACCAAACTAAGTTATCTACCAGCTGACAATGTCTTAAAGTGAGCAGGTGACCTCGTTCCTTTTCCTCCTACAGCCATCATCAGTGTAGGTGTGTTGTGTACTTGTTCATCTCCTCTCCCAGGCTGGATACCAGCAACACAAGCTACACCTTAGTTTTGATATCAGGTCACATCCTATAACAACTGTAGCAGCCACAGTGAAATGTCTCTTGCCATGTATTAGTAAAGGTCACAAAAAAGCAGTAAGATAAGCTACCCCTAGAGAAGCTACGGTTGTTAGACCAGTGGTCTCCAAAGTGGGGTACACGTGCCCCAGGGGGTACGCAAAACAATCCACCACGGTGCAGGAAGAAAATTTTGTACTACTATGAAAATAAAGTTTTTAAAATAGCATTTATTTCATCTTTATCTCATGCTTTTTAAAGTTCTCTTTCTATGTGCATTTGAGCATTTATATATAAGTAAGATATTAGTAGATTAGTACATGTATATAAACTATAAAAAAAAAAATATATATTGGGGGTTTGGGGTTTCCTGCCACTTATAGGAGTGCACAACAAAAAAAGTCTGCAGACCACCTAGTTTGGTAATTGAAATAACTACCACTTTCTGCAGTCTCAGAGGGACAAAAAGACAGACAAATCCTCAACTAAACCTATGATAAAGGAGAGACATCTACATAGGTGTTTTTCTTCACTATTCTTTCCAGCTCTGGAGCCCCCAGCATAAGAAGGACATGGGTGCGTTGGAGCAGGGCCAGGGGAGGACCATGAAGATGATCTGAGGGCTGGAGCACCTCTCCTACGAGGACAGGCTGGGGGAGTTGGGGCTGTTCAGCCTGGAGAAGAGAAGGCTCTGGGGTGACCTTAGAGCAGCTGCCAGTGCCTGGAGGGGCTGACAGGAAGGATGGAGAGGGGCTTTTCACAAGGGGGTGCAGTGATAGGACAAGGGGGAACGGCTCTAAACTAAAAGAGGGTAGATTTAAATGAGATATGAGGAAGAAATTCTTCCCCATAAGGGTGGTGAGGCCCTGGCCCAGGCTGCCCAGAGAAGCTGTGGCTGCCCCCTCCCTGGCACTGCTCAAGGCCAGGTTGGATGGAGCTCTGAGCACCCTGGGCTGGTGGAAGATGTCCCTGCGCATGGCAGGGGGGGTTGGAACCAGATGATCTTGAAGGTTCCTTCCAACCCAGACCATTCTATGATTCTATACTGACTCTACAGTTTTTTCATTTAAATCATGGTTTAAACACTGATGTCAGCAGGACTGGAGTACACTGGGAAGGCACACATCACCTTAGAAGACTGGTGGCAGGCAGTAGCCCAGCCTAACGACCATCCTTTTAGCATACGCTATATGCTACAAATTCATACTCTAACATTTCTTTTGTCTGCTATTCTAAAGAACACTTCTGCACAGCAGCGTCCTTTCCTCATCCAGCAGGCAGAAGTCCTCAGCCAGCCTTCTCAGGAGAACTACACTTGTACATCCATGGTAGAACCTACACCCCTTCTCCATTCCTGCTAAGCAAGTGCT
The DNA here is from genome assembly GCF_030867145.1 of Opisthocomus hoazin. NCBI lineage: Eukaryota > Metazoa > Chordata > Aves > Opisthocomiformes > Opisthocomidae > Opisthocomus > Opisthocomus hoazin. The sequence continues at coordinate 85,639,053 of NC_134418.1, forward strand.
ACTGTATTTATTCAATCAAAAAAGATCAACTGCTCCACTTTGTTTCCAGGGTAGAAAACACTTACTTTCTTCCTGCATTCGTGCTAAAATTTGCACATCTGTGACATCATTTAGCTTGTAATTAGACCCAATAGAGTCTTCATCCATCTCTGATGCACTTAATTCACTGTCCAGAGAGGACTGTGGACTTAGCGGAGGATTTCGATCTGCTGAACTTTTCAGATGACCTACAGAAAGAAAATAAAGTAATAGGAAATGTTAAAAACAAACAAAAGAGGCAAAACCAAATTATGACTGAGACATTGAGTCTGACAGACCATTTGAGACACCTGATTGCAAACGTAGGCTGGAAATATAATTTACACAAGCAGAGCTTAGCCATTACCTTCTGAAAATGAGCAACTTTATAAAATCATTATAATGGTGACAGAACAAATTAATGACATATAATCTGGTCTACCCGTACCAAGTTTCAACTGCTATGAAGTCTTCACAGCTCTTACAGAAAGAGCAGCTGCACCCTTGTTCCATTTGTGCTTTCTTTCTCATCTCTGCACGCTACCCTTGTAAGACACGTCTGACCATCTCTTTCTTAACAACGAGAACTTGCTGATCCAGTCAATAGCGATTCAGTTTGGAATGCTTAAAATACAGTTTGCCCCAAAATACTACCTGTTCTTTGTGCACACCTTTGCTAAACTACAACACACCAGAGACACTCGTCCCGTCTGCTGCCTTCTGGCTGCCAGCCCCACTGCCAGCTGCATTTCTCTGTCCTGCAGGCTGTACAGCACCATAGCACACAGCGCACAGCAGAGCGACACGGGTTAAAACAAAACCTGGATCTGGGGAATATACTGGGGCGCAGGCTTCTCTTTGCAATCCCACAGCGAACTACACGTAGATGGATTGTCAACGCAATGTTTTTTCATCTTCCCTGCAAGCTAACTCGAGTTAAAGGATACATAATAAGCCACCATTCTGACTTCAGAGTAGAGATATGTTCCAGGCATCAATTTGTCTGATGCAATGAAAGCGCCTGTGGCGCAGAAGAGAGGCAGAAAGCACTGCCAGAAGTTAGTATTTACATCGACGACTGCAAAGCCTCGTGGAATGCCTTTAATTAAAGTACACGCTTCTTCCTTCGATTATACTGTTCACATCTCAGCAGTACTGATGGATACAATGCATACCAAGTGTTTTAGTTACTACCTAATAGCGTAGCTGCAAAGACTTTACAACTACCCACACCTAACCGTTGAGCACCTACTATGCAATTTACACCCCAGTCAATTACAGGGCCAGTTCTAGAAGCCGCTTATGGCTGGGTCTAACTGCTACACGTCAGTGATTTTGGGGACACCGACATCCAGAGAAGACATTTTAAATGTATCTCATGCCAGAAAGTCTGTAAAAAAGCCCTTCCTGAAAAGCTTAAATACTGCACGACGCAAACATCCTCAAAAAGACTGAAAAGATTTTGATGTCTTTCTTACTCTAGTTCACAGAATCACAGAATGGTAGGGGTTGGAAGGGACCTCTGTGGGCCATCTAGTCCAACCCTCCTGCTGAAGCAGGGTAATGCAAGCATAACCTATTTGAGCACGCTTTTGAAAGGAGGAGGAGGAGAAGGAAGAAAAAAGGGAGAGGCCAGAGAGACACATGCTTACCTGAGGTACCAGGAGGTATGAGCTGTTTCACTAAAGCAGATTTCACTGGTGTTGAGGAGGGCGAGTTGAAACCACTGCTGTAGGGGCTACTGGTGTTTGGACTATAGGAGCTTGCGTAACTGACTGCGCTGAAAGGGCTGCTGTACAAACTCTGTCTCTTGAGAGCTGCGTGAGAGGAGGAAAGTGAGCAATTATACTGAGGGAACGAGTGAAAAATGAATATGATACTATACGATATCTTCAGCGTGATTTAATTACCATACAATTCAAGTAGAACGTTTCAGTTGCCGGGAAGTTTTTCAGCTGATTTTTCCACCTCCTAGATACAGCCATACTGTGGAAGGAGTGGGAGAAGGGTGCAAGACAACACAGCAATAAATATTTTCCCTGTAAAAATCGGATCCAAGATCACTACAGCTGATCTCTTCAAGACGTTCAATGTAGGTGGTGCAAAGGAAGAGGGAAGCAACTTGGAAGAGAGTAGTAGCTAAGCACCACACAACTAAGCAACACCACCTACAAAACCCCCCAAAGCACATGCTAAAACGGAAAACCATTAAGCACAGCAAATGCCTCTGTTTATATTTCCAGGTACCACAAACCTACTGGGCACAATAAAGCAAACAAACTGTAGGCTTATTCCCTTCTGCATACCTCCTAACGCTTTGGGATTTTTACATCCGTGGGGCTCCAAGCCCATACACAATCTCAGATCTAACATCTGGTACTTTCCTCGGTTATTTCTTGTAAATATTTCAATGCTGAAGTATTTTCAGATGACTTTTAACCACCGGTGAACATTTTCAGTACAATACTGCACCTCCCCTAGCTGCTAAGTGTATGATTTGTATAGTTACTTACATGACTATTTTGTTTCAGAAATTTACATTTTATATTAAAATAACAGAAAATGGAACTTCAACGGGGGAAGTGGGAACCGAAAGAAATTTGGTCACTTTTGGTAAAATCAGTTCCTTCCTTGCTGAAAGTACTTTATGCCAAACAGAACTGTATTTTAACAAAGAAGAAATTAAATCGCGAAACACTGATCTGAAAGCCAGAGATCTAAACTTTATGATCCGTAAGTCTGGATGAGATGAAGTTGCAGCTTACCTAGCTGCTAGAAACTAAACTCTTTAAGGCATGACTGCACTGAAACTATGCATACATATTATAAACTGACAAGAGCAGGCCTGGCAAATGTATGACAATTTAGAACTCAAGGTTCTAAAAAAAAATGGTGAAGTTAAGCTATTCAAATAATATTGTGTGACATTTCTGTTACTAAAAAGGGCTTCAATTAGCGCAGTAATAATTAGGCTTCTAATAGCAGAGGACAAAAAAAAAATGATTGAACTCTAGTTTGTTTACTAAAAATCCTTTTATTCAGTGTAAGATTATGTTGTTGTTCTGACACGACAAGCAGCCAAAAGAGATTACAGTTGCCTGAAACACTGTTTTCGGCAGCAAAGGCTGCTTCAGCTCCTTCTCCCGCCCTGCTCTGCTCTTGGTCACGGCCTCCTCAGTTGTTCAGTACCAGCCATGCTGGGGCTGCACTCTTACCCAGCCGACTAAAGAGGATTTAGGTTAAAAATATCTAGAGTATTTTAACTGACTGCATCAGTGAATTAGTTTTCAGCAGCACACAAAAGAAACCCCATCTCATCCCACCAAATGGGTGGCAGAACGCAGCACAGAGGTAGAAGCAGCAGAAATTCAGGCTGACTTTGCAGCAGCTTCCTTACGTGGCACCTCATGTCAACATCCTTCCTGGAGTCTGAACCAGTTCATATTACTAGTGCTTTAATTGGAGTGAAAAGGCAGTTATAGGTAGAGGATGGAAAGTTTGTATTCCAGCTTTCACCGCAAGTCTGAAGTGATATGCACTAATTTCAGCAATTAGTGAATTCGATGGCTTCTAGCAAGTATTCTTGAGGTACCTCAATATTTTGAGCGCGTCAGAGGGAAATCTCCAAGCTCTTACAAGGCTCAGTAATTACAAGCCGGCTGTATTCTGGTTGACTCTGGTGAGACAAGTCCTTTGACAGCAAGTTGTCCTGGCATTCACACAGAACTCCAAAGCATCTATTCCAACTCCATCTTTGTTCTCATGCCAAAAAAATTTACTTTTCATTTCTTGCCGAAAATGACAGTAAGAAAAAACCCCGAAAGTGCAAGTCTGCACAACCGCTCTTTATTTCATACTTCTTACACACAAGTATTTTAAAATATTAACCACAAATTAGAAAACAATTGTGCTACTGTATAACCATCAAAACAGGCTCTTTGTACATACCCATAATGACACAAAATATTTTGTGACTTACAGATTTCTCTAGATGAAAGGAAACATACTTTTGTTATACATAAAAAGGATGCTCTGGTGCATGACGACACTTCATATGGCGCAGCAGTTTTCATCCTAGCTAATGTGAACTTCTACCTTCCTCAGCACTGTGTTCTTCCCTAGAAAAAAGGGGGATTCAAGCCATTTTTCTGGCCTAGAAATCCCGAAGTTTTTCCAACAGGAATCTCCATAACTTCAGAAGACATTACTATTTTTACAACAGCTAGAGGTATGGTCTGTATTAGGAGTGTCAGACAGCATCAGTACGACAGATAACTCATTTTCACATTAAAATGATGCTATACTGGATGAATCATCTGAACGATCAAACTGTCAGGTTTGTCCATTTCATAGCAAAGCTTCTTGTCACTCTCCTCCAACTGTGACTGAGTTTTTAAAGATCCCCTAAGGGTAACAGAATTTGTGGTACTTCTGGAAGATTTCTACTCAGTTCTAAGAAGAAGTTAAACCATCAACAGGTAAGTTCACTAACAGCTATCCAGTCTTAAATACTCCGTAGTATTCAAATTCCCAAACTTGTATGATCACTCCTAAATCCCTGTGATCTGGCTACTTTTCATCATTTAGAAATGCAGGCTTTGCCTGCAGCAAGCTATTGTGTTCATCACTGTTCAGGAAAATTGTAAGACATTCTGCAAGGCAGCACACACAAAGCACAAGAAAGGGGAAGATCAAAGGTGACTCATACTAAAGGCACTTTCACCACTATGCCCATGACTTTTATAAGAATAAGAAATGGACTTTTCACGTGATCCACCAGCAATGTTTTCAAATTTTATTAAGAAAGATTTCTGTACAAACCAGAACAAAGACTGAATTGCTCCAGAAAAGAATCCAAGGAAGGGGGAAAAATTACAGTCAAATAAACTCAGCACAAAGTTTACGTATAACCACGCAGAGGAACTGGTAGTTGAGAACCACGTGTTCACATATGCTTAGCTCAAGTCTAGCCATTCTGCTAATTCCTGAAGATAACAGTTAAAAAAAGGATAGACCACATGTAGCACAAGACCGCAAAAAGATGGGAATACAGGGAGAGAATAGATACTAACAGCAAGAACATTACGTCTCAGCATAACTTTTTTTTAAAAATAAAAATAGGGTCTAACAAAGAAATTAAAATAAAGCAAGAAACCAGATGAACCAAGAATTCTAATCAGACCTTCAACATTTTGCTGCTGGTTTGACATCAAAAAGGCTGGGAATAAGAGGGTGGAGAACGGAGGCTTTCGTCCTCACAGGCCCAAACACTCAGTCCATCTCCAGTTTTGAATACAACCAAATAAATTGTATCAAGGAAGAATCACAAACTCTGGATTTTTTTCATCTGCCTGTGACAAAATCTTAAGTTACCAGGGATGGGAGGAAAAGAAATCAATGTTGCCTCCCCAAAGTATTCAAGAACTTCAGCCTCCATTTCCTTAGATGAAACAAAATAGCTCATCTAGCAGAAAACTAAGTTCCATGTCAACATACTGACCAGCACCTAACAATTATAATAGTTTAATACAGGCTTCTATTTTAAAATAAGACAAGAAAGCCTACAAGTTAAGGACACTGTTTCCTCCTGAAAACTTCTGACCAAACTGTAACTATGCAGGCAGTGTAAAGCTCTGAATTCATGACTCATGGGCTAATGCTTCCTTTCATTTTCTTCACACAGTCCAGAAAATTAACAGAATGAATTACTGTTTGCAAACCATAACGCAAACTTTAGACAGAAGTTAACTGCTGGATCTCACCCTCTTCTCTCACAACTATCTATCAGCCAATCCTGACCCTGTTTCAGAACAGGTATGTACAGCCCGGTGGTGGCAGCATGCAGAACTCACCCGACATTGTCTGTTCCAGCCTGTGGATCAGTGACTTTTTAGCACATTCAATGTCAGGACTTGGGGAATCCAGTACCTGCCTGCACCAAACTAGCGGACTGACGCATTTTTGCACTGGAGTCGGTTTCTTCTTTGGGGACATATATAACCTGAAAAGGAGAGAAAAAAGATCTATGAAGTCAGACCAAATGAGCGTAAGATCAGGCACGTAACAAAATACCACACACTACACTATTTCTGGTTTTGTACTCTAGCCACAATATAAAATATCCAAAATATGACGAAAGCCTAAGTTTTACCTTTACATTAACTATTTTGGATACAGTAAAATATGGATACATATGGCTACCCAAGGACTTCTGGCAAGAAGTGATGCCTGCGTTGCTACACAGGGATATGCTGACTGATATGCCTCAAAGAAACATGCCTTCACTTTTCAGACACGTTGGGTATATAGACAATTCCACTGCGTCACATAAATGTACAAGTCAGGACTGATCTCTCCAGATTTACGTAACATTCACCTGAAAGGAAATAAAACACTGTGCAATATGCAACTGTTGTTTTCCTAAACACAAAGATGTAGCAAGTGATAAGCATCTTCATAGCCAAGGAACAGTACTAAAGTGCACAGAACACATCTACTATTTCAGTAGCCTTGAATAATAAACATTTAAGTTTTACTTACAATTTGTATGCTAGCACCTGATCCTGTAGTTTTGCTTTGAGCACAGAACAAAGGGGCTATCTCTGTCCTAAGGGGTATACAGTCCAGCATTAAAAACAAGGAATAAGAGACAACACACATAGGAGAGGAGAGAAACAATGAGACTGTACTGTTCCGTGGGACACGCCGAGGCCTTTGCCCGTCAGCACTTCCATTCATTTATTTTAACATTAGCATTCCATGAATGAAGAAAGAAGTACCCGGTTTAAAGGCTCTAGAAATTCCGCCGGAAATTTCTCCTCCCTCAAACAGATTAAAGGAAAAGTCATAACCAATCACACACCCAAACTAGGGACATTTAAGCCTTCTCTTCGGCCTAGAGCCAAACTTGGAAGCATGCTTCAGCAGAAGGCAACAGTGACCTGCAAGATCCGCAGCTCTAACTAGAGCTTACACATATGTGGAAATGATTAAGTGAGCGCTGCTTCTAGGAGTAATGACAGGCTTCATAGTCCCAGTGAATATGGTTGTAGGCCACACGCTGCAACGCAGGAACATCTGACAGCCTCATCAGCCGTGCTTCCACACAGAGCAGACAGCAGAAATGCCTGTTTCCTTGTTGCCAATGACAGCAGCACCACAGACATTAATTCCCACAGTTCTATTACGAGATTATTAGCTGACCCTGTGTAATTCTAGAACTTGAACTCAAGCTTGTTTTATAAATGGCTTTAAAAGATTTTTGTTTAATTGCTACCCTTAAGGTCACTTCTTACAAAAGATTTCCAAGAAGCATGCTTGTAACACCACCACGAACCTCTCACCCAAAGCACTGATCACTGTTTAGAGCATGCTCTGAAACACTCTTCCTTCATAAACATTGAAAGTGGAAAGCTGTAAAATGCAGGAGAGAGGATTTTTATCAGCTGCCAGGTTTTCAAACAAAAATCAAGCTGTTTGTAACCATGCAAACAGCCACTGCCACACACTATAGTCCACGGGGCTCACACTCTGGCCAGTACCATGCTGGTCGTTACACCTGAATTTGCAGAAACCCTTACTGTCTTCACAGGCACGCTGCCCACTAGCAGAGCTAAGAGCCCATCACGTATTTATAGCCCTAAGATCCTTGGAAAGCACAAGACTCACTCAATTTTTACAGCTCTGTGTAAACAATTACATAAAGTGCTGTACTTTCTGCAATTATCTGCAGATAGTTAAAAGCAATGCGTACCACTTACTAGCTCTCCAACACTTGAATTTGCTGTCTTTTGGCATTTTACTTGCCTGCACTCTCTTCTATCCCACGGCATGTTTACACAACACGAAGTGTCAAAGGCACCCAAGCCAACTTTTGTGCTGCAGAGGCTAGGCTCGCTCTCCGGAGAGCTGACGTGCCTTGCTGCGTCTGAGGAGCTCCATGCACAGCTCAAGTGTTTACAGCAGTACCCAGGGCAACCGGCAAGAAACTCCAGTGCACGTCCTCTTTGAAAGATCACACAAAAAGGGGATCTTCAGCAAACCTACTGCAACCAAAACGGCACCTGGTATTTTAAGCTCCAACACATTCTCCTCTGCAATTTCCAGTCGCCGCATTTGTTTCACGAGCAGTTTATTTACTGAAGCAACGCAGGCTCACGCAGCTCTCACTTTTCCACCTCCCCTTCTAACCAAACACATACTGCAGATTCTCCCACCTCTTCCCAGCCAGCTGTTTTTCCTTCAACAGCCTTTGTGTCACACTCTACATCTCCAGAAAAGACAGAACTTTGGAACGTACGAATGTCCTGCAACCCCACCACCTCACGACAAACCCACGTGCATCGAGGCAGTAACACAACGGCTCTTTCAGGACAGCTTCCCGCACATCGTGTGATTATGAAGTCTCATTATTATAAAGCAGAGATCTTTATTTCCCATCTGACAAAGAACAGGCAATCTCAAGTTTTGAAACTTAATTCTACTTGCTTTGCCTAATTTGGATTCAAAAAATACGACCAAAGGCAAGGCTAAGAATCCGAGTGAGGCTTCTGCTACTTCTTCCTCTCTTCCCAACAGCAGGAAGGGAAAAAGAACAGAAAGGAAACTATGAAGCACGTACAAATAACTTCACACAGCTAAGGGATCTTCTTTGCCAAACTACAAAAATACAGACCCAAAAGATACGGGTCCTCCTTAGTGGCAGAGCTTTCCAGAAGAGATCTGCTCCCATTTGTACCCGTTGATGCACTCTATGGCAGTGCAACAGCACTGAGCGGCAGCGCGGCCGCTTTGGGACCGCAGATCACCAGTGTGACTTCATACATCTCTAAACACCATGGAATCGCTCTCCCAAAACAGGAAGCTGGAAGCGACTGAGGAAGCCCATAGCTTACAGGAACCACCCGCACTACAAGTGTTAACACACCAGAAACCTGCACCCCGAGGTCTTCACAAGAGAGTGAAGGCTCCACAATTCAGAGACACAAGGCCAAGTGAAAGAAAACAGTATATAAAAAGCAGCCCAGGAGCCTCGAACTATTTCGAATCGTCAAGCTGCCCAGACACTCTGATCCTGCTGCACACAGTAATGTTCCCTTCCTTCAGCTGTCACCAGCCAACCATGCCACAGCAGTGCCAACCCCAAGCTGAAAGCAGCCAGGGGCTCTCCTGATTAGTTCCAGGAAGACACAGCAGAAAAAGGGCAGAGCTATGGCGGAAAGGCTACTGCCACTACAAGCTCGTGTGATAACGTCAGCCGGGTGAGGCAAGCCATAGCATGTGGCACTGGGACAGAGCTGAGTCGGAAAAGGCTTTGAAGAAAGAGGACAGGACGCTGAGGTAGGCATGGAATACCTGGACAGGGATTACCTCACCTGAGGAGCACCTCCCAGCGCATTAAAACACAAGAGGCTAGTTGCCACAGGCATGAAATCAGAAGCCAGGACTCCAATCAGGAACAAACGAATCATCCTTTTGCACCAAAATTCTTCTGCTGCTCCAGTACGAGAGTGGAAGGAAAAACATGCAGATGAACATGAAGTCACAGATCTGAATTAGAAAGAAGGTGGCAAGTGGAAGGAACTCGAGTTAAAGCTCGTTTATTTTAGCCACGTTCACTTTAAGGGAAAAGTGGCAGGTACAACAGAGGCAGCGAAACAAGAGAGCAAACAAAACGTTGCAGTCAAAAGCAGAACTGAGAAAGCAACCTGAAGGGAAGATGTGTAGAAAAAAACCGGAATTCTAAGGCCAGATCATTAAGAAACTCCCCTAAAATACAGGAGGGAAACCCCACAAGGAATAGCTACTAAAGATAAATACATCAGGAGACCATAATACTGGACAGTCTTGGAAACAGACAATTTAGGACACAAATTGCCAATCTAACTCTTTTAGATCAATCTAAAACTTTTAGGAGATCCTATCTGGAGCAATTTAAGTAAGTTAAAATTTAAGATAGATTTTGAATAAACAGCTACAGGTAAAGCTCTGAAGAGAATCTCTGATTGCAAACAAAAAAAAAAATCCAAAACCTAAGTGACATCCCTGCACATATCTGGCCCACAGATTTCCTCTCTCCTGCCCCACCCCTGCAAAGTTCCCATCCTGCAGCTGTGACTGCCCGAGACACACTGCTCAGCCTCTAATTACTAACGTGTTGGTGTACTTCATGCTTCTAGCTCTGAGATGCAAGAGTCACAGCAAACTCCGGGTCTCTCAACAATAAGGCTGTGAATGCTACAAAAAAGCCTTGACAATCTCATTACACCTTCACATTCAAGCAGCACGTCTCAACTACACGATGTGATTTTCAAGCAGGACTGAGAGTATTCAGAGAGGGTGCAGAGTGCAGGCAGGAACACAACTACCTTCCTGTCACCAACAATTACAGACAGTTAGCTGTGCCCTGGCTGGTTGCTGGAAACCACGGCCATTATTCATTCCCCCATCTCAAGGAACACGTTGCTGTCAAAGGGGTGCTGCAGAATGGGAAATGGGGCCTTCAGAAGCTTGGAAGACTCCTCGAACACCATCGTGTAGCTTCCCTAGAACTGTCACACAAACTCTGTACAACTGTCCGCTGTTTGAGCGGCGTTTCAGACAGAAATCGTCAGAGCACATATGCTCTAATGTGGCATTGTTGATACTTACATGGAACAGAGAACAGTTGAGCAGCTCTGTGTCCTATAACGTGTTCCAAAATCAAATGCTGCTTAATGACTAGGCTTGAGAGCTCTACCAACACCTACAAGAATGAGAAATGTCACTCATGCCTAAACATGACTGAAGTCAATTTCAGGAACACCACTAAGACACCACTAAGGAAATTCGGATCGAAGCTTTCATGACATCCAAACACCAAGCATATTTAAAAGCCGTGAATATCACACAAGAAGTTAGAAACAGAAAAACGTTCTTCCTTGGGATTCTTCCTCCAGTCCTCAAACATCTGTTTCACAACATAGATGGATATCTCAAATACATTAGTCAAATAGAATATTATTTGAGGCTACCAGTTGTTTCACTTGATAAACTGCTAACTTCTGTAATCCGTAGTTCTCCCACATGCTTCTCTTCACGTTCTCTTCCTATTCCAGAAACTGTTACCTGAATTTGGTTAACAGACAGCTTCAAATCAGACTGACATTTAATCTGCCACAAAACGAAAAGCATCAATTTCTCTTTTACTTAGGCCACAGGGCAGGAATTGATCAGAACCTGTCCGCTTTCCAAGAGGCCTAAATCACATTAATACGATGAAATTTTAGCAGTTGAAGAGGAAACGCTGCAATGTAGTTTCAGCAATGGGATTTCATTCAGGTGCAGCTCCACCCTAAAACCCTCACCCTACACTTTACTAGCTCCCTATGGCAAACTTCAGGGTTCCAAAACAGAGTTAGTGCTCAAGGGACCTCCAGCAATATGAGATGAAAGAGCAATCATTACACAGGCAACAATCATGTTTTTATCCTCTGCATCTCAAAACAGCCGCTTAGCCAACTAACTGGAATGGATGGCTAGAATGGAAACAAACTGTTAAAAATAGGTGCCAGTTTAATGGAAATAGCTATTAGAAATAGCTGAAAGAGTGTGTGTAGAAATAGCTGAATGAGAGTGTGTGTAACAGTAAAAGTAATTGCCTCCCATTTTAACTAAACAGGCTACACAACCAGTCTGAGGTCTTCAAAACACTGCTCTGAACTATGAAGATGAATATAGGCACCCCACCGATAATTCCACCTTAAACACACAGTAACTGCCTTTTGTTTGGGAATGAAGTCAGTCAGCTGTTCGCTATTTCAGCTCCACCAAGGCGACTTCAGACTGCAGTGACGTGAAAGCACTGATGAGTGAGGGGACTGGAGCATCTCCCCTACGAGGAGAGGTTGAGGGAACTGGGCTTGTTCAGCCTGGAGAAGAGAAGGCTGAGAGGGGACCTTATAAATGCCTACAAATATCTGCAGGGTGGGTGTCAGGAGGATGGGGCCAAGCTCTTTTCAGTGGTGCCCAGTGACAGGACAAGGGGCAACGGGCACAAACTGAGGCACAGGAAGTTCCATCTGAACATGAGGAAGAACTTCTTCCCTCTGAGGGTGACGGAGCACTGGAACAGGCTGCCCAGGGAGGTTGTGGAGTCTCCTTCTCTGGAGATATTCAAGACCCGCCTGGACAAGATCCTGTGCAGCCTGCTGTAGGTGACCCTGCTTCGGCAGGAGGGTTGGACTAGATGACCCACAGAGGTCCCTTCCAACCCCTACTATTCTGTGATTCTGTGATTCTGAGTGCTAGGCCAGTTTCTGTAGCACTGTCATATGAAGAGGACGCAACTGTTCTGCAGTTTGGTGAGCAATTATAGTAAAAAACAGACACACCACAAGCTCCATGCTCTTTTATGCACACGCTGCACATAGATTTTGAAGAAAAAAGCACTGGGTTTTGCTCACATTTAAAAGAAAGCTTCGGTGAGCAACCACATTAACAAGTTACCATAAACAGTGGAGCGACGGCACATTAACTAATGGGCAGTAATTGCCCACGTGTGCACACTTATCCAGCAATCAACTTGGGACAGCAAACTTCTTTCAAATCAGCACAGCAAGCCACCCGTGCACTGTCACCACGCCGCCCCGTATGTGCTACGCACCCACACCCAACCTCACCCGGCGAGTCAGGCCAGGAGCTGCACACCGCGTCCTGCCTCTCTGAGGGTTTCTCCGCTCCGGTCCCCCTTCCTGCCCTTCTGTCTTTTTAATGAATTCATAAAAAAGACCTGTTCAGATCAAACTTTGAAAGAGTTGAAGCAGACCTGCTGGAGAGCAGCTCTGCGGAGAGGGACCTGGGTGTCCTGGTGGACGACAGGTTAACCATGAGCCAGCAGTGTGCCCTGGCTGCCAAGAAAGCCAATGGGATCCTGGGGGGCATCAAGAAGAGTGTGGCCAGCAGGAGGAGGGAGGTTCTCCTGCCCCTCTACACTGCCCTGGTGAGGCCTCATCTGGAGTACTGTGTCCAGTGCTGGGCTTCCCAGTTCAAGAAAGATGAAGAGCTACTGGAGAGAGTCCAGTGGAGGGCTACGAGGATGGTGAGGGGACTGGAGCATCTCCCCTACGAGGAGAGGTTGAGGGAACTGGGCTTGTTCAGCCTGAAGAAGAGAAGGCTGCGAGGGGACCTTATCAATGCCTACAAATATCTGCAGGGTGGGTGTCAGGAGGATGGGGCCAAGCTCTTTTCAGTGGTGCCCAGTGACAGGACAAGGGGCAATGGGCACAAACTGAGGCACAGGAAGTTCCATCTGAACCCGAGGAAGAACTTCTTCCCTCTAAGGGTGACGGAGCACTGGAACAGGCTGCCCAGGGAGGCTGTGGAGTCTCCTTCTCTGGAGATATTCAAGACCCGCCTGGACGGGGTCCTGTGCAGCCTGCTGTAGGTGACCCTGCTTTGGCAGGGGGGTTGGACTGGGTGACCCACAGAGGTCCCTTCCAACCCCTACTATTCTGTGATTCTGTGAAATTCGACACGATCTGGTTCAAGAACAGCTAAACAGAACACCCAAAGAATAGATTAGCAAAGTCAGGGGTAACTTCTGGAGGAAGAAATTAGCTGGCCTACAGGGAAGTCTCCACGGGACAAGGTGCAGCTCAGTACTGTGTGCATCTGCGCCTGCTTGTACCCTGTTAGTAAGAAAATTTCAAACTGACCAGCATTCAAAAGCATATGGCCAAGAAAGTCAAATTCACTGAAATATTTATAGTAGTTTCCCATACGATTTGAAGATTGTCTCACATCCTAAACTGTTTAGAACAAAACATACCTGGATTTAACTAACCACAGCAAAGAAAAACAAACAAGCAAAACCAGAAACAGTCCCAAAGTTTACTAACACCATAATGTTGTTTTAATAGCTAGTGCTGCTATTAAAGCAGCAGGATCTTTTCACTCATTTGTAATTTAGGCTAGTTCTACCCTCTCTTTTAATTTTTCACTCTACATTTCTGTCCTGGGTACACTTTTATAAAACCACTTAAAGAATTAAAACCTAAAAATGAGCTTATCAACTCCAAAATGTAGATCTTAAAAAAAAAAAAAGCAACACACACATTCCAGTATAATTTCAGTCACGGCATCAGACATTCCATCTTGAATTCATAGCCAAACTTCAGAGGCACTAATCTCATGTGAGCATTAAATGTAAAACAATGTAATTTCAGCAGCGAAGAAAACTATTTCTTCTGCTATGACAAGGCTGCGGACAATTTCATAATGGGGTATATGAATACATGGACTGAAAAAACACCCGTATTACACAAAGCAGAGAGAAGAACAGAGATAGCCAGCACTCCTCATCATCTATTATCTCCCACAGCAAGGTCCTTCTGAAATCAAAAGCAAAGACATATCCAGGCTGCTCTGTGAAGGCAATCAACACAGCCAAGATTAATCAATTTTTTATGCACAAACTGTGATTTAAATTGTTTGTTTCCACGTGAGGTTTCCTCAGCTGGTGAGTGGTTTTTGATTTCCACAGCGGTATAATTTCACAGTTTAAACAGGATTCAGGGTTAAGTGGTAGTGATCCAAAGCCATTTGAACCTGAAAGACTTCATAGAGGTTTAAATTTCAGAGAGTACATTCACCTTTTCAGTTGATACCACTATTTTGAGTGACCTCGCATAGCCAAGGCCTTCAGAGCAGGATCTTTATGAAGTATTTTAAGAGATATCCCCTTACATCACCGCTCCTGTTTTCACAGGGTTGTTTCTGTTTGATTGCTCCTCTAGCCCTCTGAAAATTTCCCACTTCATTCAGAGCAATAACCTCCACTCAAATGCACAAAGTCATCCTACTTCCACAAGAAAAAACACAGGTTTGGAGTATTTAGTGCCTCAACAGTCGAACTAAACGGTGTTCAGAAATTCCAGGAGTGTGATTTCCATTTTTACACAACAATTTGGGGGCAAAAAAACCCCCAAACCATCAGTCCATCTAGACAAACCGCATTTATCATTATGTGCGCATTAAACTCCTGCACAATAGGACAAAGGTTTTTTTATTACATAGCCGTTATTTCTTGATAAATATGACAGCAAGTAAATTTCAACAACTGCTCTTGTCTAGGTGCAGGCTTTTGTGTCTCATTGTCCCGTGTCTGAGGCTGAAAATTAGTATCATGATTGGTAAAACATTAGGAAAGGAACAAAGACATGACTGTATTTAAGTGCTCTTGTCTTTTTAGGACTAGAACTTGCATAGAAACATGACTGAAGCCACAACAACAGGCAGCCTAAACAGTGTGCCAAACACCTGACACCAGCAAGAGCAGTGCTCAGCGCACCGTGCCGCCCGCCCACGAGGGTCCAGAACTGCATAAACAAAACCACACGGCGCTCACGCCATCAGAGTCACCACATATCCTGCTGGGACATCAGCTTTCACTCAAGAGATGTGTTATATTATTTAGGATATTACATATTTATATAGAGATTTATAAATTACTGCATTATTTAGGATATAAAATGATAACATCTATCGTCACTAGAATTCGGGACTTTCACAAGTTTGGCCATCCCACTCCAAACTTACTGTGCAAATTTAATATATTCTACTTCACTCCAGTGCTCTAAGCCAGCTGACTACAAGGCATAAGCTGAGAAATGAGAGTAGCTGCCTTGCACACACTCCTCATCTGGAAGATGATGACTTGTGTTAATTTAGTAAGCTCGTGTTGGATGAGAATAAACTTATGCTCTCACACTTCTCCAGTGGGCCGGGCTGGACGTCAGGCAAATGACTCCTCCGAGGAAGTGCACACATAGTCTCCTCCCTGAGCAACCAAAACATTGCTCATGCACGGAATCATTCCAGCATTTTTAAAAGTATTTCTAACACTGAAAGACATTTTTTTTTGTTTTTTAAAACTCTGTCTGCATGTTTACTCCCAACAAAGACGAACTTGCAACCAGTTCTGATCCAAGTCAGACCGCTTTTGTCACACCTTCCCTCCCTGCACATGCTTTCCTCGCGTTTCTCTGTTGACATTGAGCTCCTCCTCTCTATTTCTCCTGCGGCTCCTACGCTGCTCCTCAACCACTGTCAGAGGAAACTTCAGCAAGACAGCTGGAGAAGAGCATGATGTTAAGAAGAGAGCAAACCTTTTCAATCCTCAGCAGCAGCTCACCCGAGTGCAAGCCAGCCCAGGTGACCAGCCACCTGCAGGTGTGCAGCAGGGACAGCGGTCCGCTCGACAAGAGAGGAAATGCCCGAGGGAAGCCATGATCCTACCTTGGCAATAAGCGAAAACACCCAAGGACAACGTATCTACGAGACGAAAGAGCGTGTCGCGTTTGCTGCCCTCACCGCTCAAAGGAATCACAGAATGGTCAGGGTTGGAAGGGACCTCTGTGGGTCACCCAGCCCAACCCCCTGCCCAAGCAGGGTCACCCAGAGCAGGCTGCACAGGACCACGTCCAGGTGGGTCTAGAATATCTCCAGAGAAGGAGACTCCACAACCTCCCTGGGCAGCCTGGGCCAGGGCTCCGTCACCCTCAGAGGGAAGAAGTTCTTCCTCGGGTTCAGCTGGAGCTTCCTCTGCTTCAGTTTGTGCCCATTGCCCCTTGTCCTGTCGCTGGGCACCACTGAACAGAGTCTGGCCCCATCCTCCTGACACCCACCCTGCAGATATTTAGAGGCATTTCTAAGGTCCCCTCTCAGCCTTCTCTTCTCCAGGCTGAACAAGCCCAGCTCCCTCAGCCTCTCCTCGTAGGAGAGATGCTTCAGTCCCCTCCTCATCCTCGCAGCCCTCCGCTGGACTCTCTCCAGTAGCTCCTCATGTTTCTTGAACTGGGGAGCCCAGAACTGGACACAGGACTCCAGATGGAGCCTCCCCAGGGCAGAGCAGAGGGGGAGGAGAACCTCCCTTGACCTAATCACGGCTTAACACACCGCAATAGTACCCGTGGGCCAACCCCGCGCTGCCCCACAGATTCCCCCGCGCGTTTCTCAACGCCTCCCGTGCAGACCCCGACACCCGACCCCGCGCCGGGACGGTGGGCCTGCTCCGGGCCTCCGCGGGCCCCCGAGTGCCGCCCTCCCCTTGCCCCCGCCGCTGGGCCTCCGAGGAGGCACAAAGCCCCGAGACCGCCCCCGGCCCCTCTCCTCACCAGCCGGTCTCGTCCTCCTCGCAGCAGGCCAAGCGCTCCAGCTCCTCCGGCGGGAGCAGCGCGGCCTCCTCCAGCAGGCCGCTGCCCTCCCCGCCGCCCGCGCTGCCGTCGGGCTCCCCGGGGGGCGGCCGGCGGGCGGCGGCGGCCCTGGGGCCGAGGGAGCGGCCGTCGGGCGGGGAGGGAGGAAGCGGGGAGGCCCCGGCGCCCGGGAGGCGCTTGGGGCTGGCGGGGGAGGCGGGCAGGGCGCCGTGGCGGCTGCGGAGCTGCTCGTTCTGCTTCTCCAGCTTCTTCACCAGCTCCTGCAGCTTCCGCACCTCCGCGTCGGCGTTCATGCCCGAGCCGGGCTCCTCCATGGCGCCCGCGGGGAAGGGCCGCCGCGCCGACCCGGCTACATGGCCCGGCGGGGCGGGGCGGGCCGCCGCCTCCTCCTCCTCCTCAGCGGAGGCGGGGAGGAGCGGCGGACGCGCATTCGGCCGCCGCCGCCATCTTGGCGCTTCCCCCGCCCCGCCCCGACGCGATGACGTCACGCGCACGGCGCCAAGGGTATGAGGGGAAGGCGCGGCCGCCGCCATCTTGGCGCTTCCCCGCCCCGCCGAGCTGACGTCGCGCTGGCGGCGTCGGGGCTGTGAGGAGAAGGCGCGGGCTGCCCGGCCGGGGGCTTCTTCGGCTGCTTTGCTGCTGAGGGAGCGCCTGGTCCGGCCCGTCCCGTCCCACCCTGGGGGTCTTGGGCCCGCCCGGGCGTTGTAGGGGAAGCCCCGGGGCCGAGAAGGCTCGGACTGTGTGAGGGACAAGCGATGTGCCCCGCTGCTAGGGCCCGGCCGCCATCTTGGGCCCTCTCCGTGTGGCAGCCGCCCGCGCCGTTCCCTCACTAGCGCTTCAGCCTTTCATGTTGTGTAAACGTATATAAGTCATGTAAAAAGTGACCTGAAACTGTTGACTCTTACACCTTTAAGGAGTTAGGGGGGCAGGTGGGTTTGCGTTTCCACCCTCGCAGTATGGCGCGGTGCTCGAGTCCCCGTGCCGCGGGGAGGCTGTGCCCTTCGTGCCATCCCTTCGTGATTTTTTTTCCCCTCTTGCCCAGGTTTGTCTGCTCGACAGCTTGGGTTTGGAGCGTGCAGCTGCTGGGGAGGGGAAGAACGCCAGTGTGTGGGCAGGGGGACGGCTGGGGTCTGCAGGGGAGCAGCGTTTACCAGGCTCTGGGAGGGAAGAAGGGAAACGAGACCGGGGTGCTCACCCTGTGGGCTTGTACTCAAAAGCTGCAATTAAATAGATAATTAAGAGTGCATGGTTTTAGCCGGACTTAGATAAGGAATCACAGAATCACAGACTGGTGGGGGTTGGCAGGGCCCTCTGTGGGTCACCCAGTCCAACCCCCTGCCCAAGCAGGGTCACCCAGAGCAGGCTGCACAGCACCGCGTCCAGATGGGTCTGGAATATCTCCAGAGAAGGAGACTCCACAGCCTCCCTGGGCAGCCTGGGCCAGGGCTCCGTCACCCTCAGAGGGAAGAAGTTCTTCCTCGTGTTCAGCTGGAGCTTCCTCTGCTTCAGTTTGTGCCCGTTGCCCCTTGTCCTGTCCCTGGGCACCACTGAACAGAGTCTGGCCATGTACTCCTGAGACCCACCCTGCAGATATTTAGAGGCATTTCTAAGGTCCCCTCTCAGCCTTCTCTTCTCCAGGCTGAACAAGCCCAGCTCCCTCAGCCTTTCCTCATAGGAGAGATGTTCCAGTCCCCAAAAGGCATCCAAAAGACAGGCAGAACAATAAAAAGATTTTTAACAATTAGGATCTTCTGTGATGCTGACACTGTCAGTGACACTGCTGGCAATTCAGCGGTTGGCGGGTGCAACAGTGGTCTTCACCTATGCAGGGAAGTTTGTTCCAACTTAGATATTTATAGCAGGACCACACAGCATAGCTTCCTTATTCTTCTTTAACGGGCCTTAGCCCAAATGCTGGTGGCACAGTAAATCTTCAGTCACTTGTATTAATCATGTTTTTCTATCCTGCAGCTGTTGGGATCCGGATGGAGCTGGTGGCTGGGGCTGGGAGGGGGACGGAGGGTGAAGCAGGGCTGTGACGAAGGGCTCTGCTGGGGGACAGCGCGGAGAAGGACCGGGATCAGAAAGAACTCCTGGCTCCTGGGAGCTGCTGAGTCGAACTGCAGCTGGTGGTGGTGGTTATGTCATGTTTAGGGGCCTCCTCCCTGATGTGAAGGGGCAGCTCTGAGACCCCGAGGGGTCTGTGCACCGTGCATCCTGCCTGTCCTGTCCTGTCCTGTCCTGTCCTCTCCTGTCCTCTCCTCTCCTCTCCTCTCCTCTCCTCTCCCATAGGTGTGTGGATTGGGGGGGAAGAAGGCGAGAAAGAAGTTTGAGAGCTGCTGAATCATCTGCTGTTTTTACAAAGAGTGAAGGCAATCGAGATGAACTAAGGGAGTCACCGGTTAATACTCACCGTAGTCTGTGCTGGAATAGCAAGGACCACGATCCTGCTTTCTCATTCACGCTCGTGCTGCGAGCGCCCTGCTCGTGTTTCGGGAACTGAGAAGCAGCAAGGCTTGGACTAGAAGCCTCCCATTAGATACCAGGTCAATAACGGGCTTCCGTGAGCTCCTCAGTCATCAGATTCCGAGCTTGCACTGGCCAGATGTGAGAGACCGCACCCGAGCGGAGGCCCCTGGGTGATTCCAAACGAACAGGCAGTAACTGATAGTAATGCCACAAAACTGAAATCTTTCCACTGTGTCACAAGAGCAAGAGAAATTCCTCTGCGTGTGAAATTGGACCTGTTGCAGATTTCTTCTGAGCAGCTGCAGTTTGTGCCCACGCTGTCTTTTCCACACACGTGGAGCAGGAAGGGAAAAGCAGCATTTCCACAGCAGTATTTCCCCGATCTCCGTGCCTGCGTCAGTGCTGCTCTTCTCTGACTTGGGGCAGGTTCTTAACTCACATGATGAGAGGAAATGAGGAGCACTCCCTCCAGAGGAAAAGAAGCCTGAGCAAGGCTCCCGTATCACTCAAATAATTCAGCATACACCGCTCTAAAAAGTGGTTCCTGAGAAAAAGGCCACCAGGAGCCTTCTTCTGATGGCCTTTGAGCTCTCTAGCGTGGAAAA
Source organism: Opisthocomus hoazin (assembly GCF_030867145.1). Taxonomy (NCBI): domain Eukaryota; kingdom Metazoa; phylum Chordata; class Aves; order Opisthocomiformes; family Opisthocomidae; genus Opisthocomus; species Opisthocomus hoazin. Next base: position 85,659,337 of record NC_134418.1, read on the forward strand.
CCCTATGGTTAGTTTCTCATGGCTGTAATTCATAGAATCATAGAATGGTTTGGGTTGGAAGGAACCTTAAAGATCATCTGGTTCCAACCCCCCCTGCCATGAGCAGGGACATCTTCCACCAGCCCAGGGTGCTCAGAGCTCCATCCAGCCTGGCCTTGAGCACTGCCAGGGAGGGGGCAGCCACAGCTTCTCTGGGCAACCTGGACCAGGGCCTCACCATCCTCAGAGTAAAGAATTTCCTTCTTATATCTAATCGAAATTTCCCCTCTTTCAGCTTGAAGCCATCACCCCCTGTCCCATCACTCCATGCCCTTGTCCCAGCCCCTCTCCAGCTCTCTCGCAGCCCCTCCAGGCACTGGCAGCTGCTCTAAGGTCTCCCCGGTGCCTTCTCCTCCCCAGGCTGAGCAGCCCCAGCTCTCCCAGCCTCTCCTCCCAGCAGAGGGGTTCCAGCCCTCGCGTCATTGCTGGGGCCTCCTCTGGCCCTGCTCCCACAGCTCCAGCTCTGCCCTGTGCTGAGGGCTCCAGAGCTGGACGCAGGACTCCCAGGGGGTCTCAGCAGAGCGGGGCAGAGGGGCAGAATCCCCCCCCTCGCCCTGTGCCCACGCTGCTGGGGATGCAGCCCAGGGCACGGTTGGCCTGCTGGGCTGCGAGCACACACTGCCGGGTCATGCTGACCTTCTTGTCAACCAACACCACCAAGTCTTTCTCCTCAGGGCTGCTCTCCATCCATTCTCTGCCCAGCCTGTATTTGTGCTTGGGATTTCCCCGACCCAGGTGCAGCACCCTGCAGTTCGCCTTGTTGGACCTCACAAGGTTCACACAGGCCCACCTCTCAAGCCTGTCCAGGCCCCTCTGGATGGCATCCCTTCCCTCCAGCGTGTCGACCGCACCACTCAGCTTGGTGTTGTCGGCAAACTTGCTGAGGGTGCACTTGATCCTGCTGTCCATGTCACTGACAGAGATGTTCAACAGCGCTGGTCCCAATACCAACCCTGAGGAACGCCACTCATCCCTGGTCTCCACTTGGACATCGAGCCATTGACCGCAACTCTTTGAGGGCGACCATCCAGCCAATTCCTTATCCACCACGTGGTCCACCCGTCAAATCCGAGTGTCTCCAATGTAGAGACAAGGATGTTATGCGGGACAGTGTCAAATGCTTTGCTCAAGTCCAGGTAGATGACGTCAGTTGCTCTTCCCTTATCCACCAACGCTGTAACCCCATCACATAGAAGGCCACCAAATGTGTTGGGCACAATTTGCCCTTTGTGAAGCCACGTTGGCTGTCACCAGTCACCTCCTTATTTTCCATGTGCCTTAGGCTAGTTTCCATGATCTTGCTGGGCACAGAGGTGAGACTCACCGGCCTGTAGTTCCCCAGGTCTTCCTTTTTCCCCTTGTTAAAACTGGGGGTGATGTTTCCCCTTTTCTAGTTAGTGGGAGCTTCACTGGACTGCCATGACTTCTCAGATGTGATGGATTCGCTGCATTGTTGTTTTTACAGCTGGCAAAACTGTCAAAATCTTACTTTGAAACCTTTATTTCAGCTGTCACCTGGGAGAACAAAAGATTCCTTGGGGGAAGAGTGCATGAAGACGGGCAGATGCGAGGTGGGAAGCTAACATTTGTAGCAAATATTTAGCTTCACGCCTGGAAAACGAGGCTGGTTTTTAAGCAGCTTTGTTTAGTCTCCCGCAGAAGGTTGTTGCCTGCCAGACTTCTCCAAGGAGGTGTTCAGCAGGCCCACACATGTTCGTGTCAGGCAGTGTTTATCTAGACCTTTGACAAAACAGAAAGTATCATTTGTCACTGCAATGTATAGTATGTGCAAACATTGCATACGCAGTGGAGTAAGTATTCCCCTTTCGTAATGTGACCCTTTCAGAATCAATTTCAAAAAAGTTCAGCTGGTTCTACTGAAAGAACTAACATCGTAACTTCTACTATTTGTAAAAGATATCGCTGAGTATGTCTGGCCTCATCAGTGGTGAGACAACACATTTAGCCCTTGAGATTAGAGTTAGGTTATATGGAAACTCAAAACTACAGCCAGTGTCTCTGCACACATCTTCAGTAACCATCCTCCAGAAACTGCGAGCAGCAGTGAGCTTTGTAAAGGCATCTGTGCGTCAATACACTTAAAAGTCTTTGTAAATCATTTTAGAAAGGTATTTACTACTGACACTGTCATGGGTGAGAGAGAGAGAGACCGACACTCAGTACACCGGTCTTCTTACCAAGTTATCAGCCTGCCTGAAGGGTAGGCAAGATTCCAGCCAAGTTCTGCTGCTGAAAGTACTTCTGTCTTTGGTACCATCAAGTGCAAAAAGTAGCTCCTTGGCATGAATTTATGTGCCTCTTCTTTTTCTGCACAGAAAAAAAAGATGTTTACATTTTGGCCACAGCTGCCTTTAAACATGTATTTTATGCTCCAAAGCTGGAGCAAGAGGAATTCTAGGGTATTGGGCAAACCGATCCCTAGTGAGGCTGGTATTCATGGCGTACCTCGTGGCTACCAAATGTATGAACAAGGATGTACTTCAAGCTTTGTGATTTGCATAATTAATTTACTGATGACTCTTTTCAAAGATTGTCATCACAAACGAGCATTGTAATAAAGCTTTCATATCGCAGAATCACAGAATGGCTGAGGTTGGAAGGGACCTCTGGAGGTCAGCTGGTCCAACCCTCCTCCCCAAGCAGGGCCACCGAGAGCCAGTTGCCCAGGACCATGTCTAGACAGCTCTTGAATATCTCCAAGGATGGAGATTCCACCACCTTTCTGGGCAACCTGTGCCAGTGAATGCTCACCATCACAGTAAGACAAAAGGCTGCCCAGGGCAGTGGTGGAGTCCCCATCCTTGGAGGTGTTCAAAAACCGTGTGGATGTGGCACTTCAGGACATGGTTTAGCAGGCATGGGGGTGATGGGTGGATGGTTGGACTTTATGGTCTTAGAGGTCTTTTCCAACCTTAATGATTCTATGATTCTATGACGTTCAGAGGGAACCTCCTGTGTTTCATTTTCTGCCCACTGCCTCTGGTCCTGTCCCTGGGCACCACTGGAAGTAGCCTGGCTCCGTCCTCTCTGCACCCTCCCTTCAGGCATTTATACATATTAATAAAACCCCCCTGAGCCTTCTCTTCTTCAGGCTGAACAGTCCCAGCTCTCTCAGCCTCTGCTCATAGGAGAGATGCTCCAGTCCCTTTATCACCTTCGTAGCCCTTTTCTGGACTCTCTCCAGTAGCTCCATGTATGTCTCCTTCTGAGGAGCCAAAACCTGGACACAGTGCTCCAGATGTGGCCTCACCAGAGCTGAGCAGATGGCCCATTTCTCCAGCCGGTCAAGGTCCTTCTGTTTTATCAGCCACTTCTCCCAGTTTGGTGTCATCAGCAAACTTGCTGAGGGCACAATCTGCTCCATCATCCAGGTCATTGATGATGGACAGGCTGGAGAGTTGGGCACAGAGGAACCTGATGAGGTTCAACAAAGGCAAATGCAGGGTCCTGCACCTGGGGAGGAACAACCTCATGCACCAGTACAGGCTTGGGGCGGACCTGCTGGAGAGCATCTCTGTGGAGAGCGACCTGGGTGTCCTAGTGGACAACAGGTTAACCATGAGCCAGCAGTGTGCCCTGGCTGCCAAGAAAGCCAATGGGATCCTGGGGTGCATCAAGAAGAGTGTGGCCAGCAGGTCGAGGGAGGTTCTCCTTCCCCTCTACACTGCCCTGGTGAGGCCTCATCTGCAGTCCTGTGTCCAGTTCTGGGCTCCCCAATTCAAGAAAGATGAGGAGCTACTGGAGAGAGTCCAGCGCAGGGCTACGAGGATGAGGAGGGGACTGGAGCATCTCTCCTACAAGGAGAGGCTGAGGGAGCTGGGCTTGTTCAGCCTGGAGAAGAGAAGGCTGAGAGGGGACCTTAGAAATGCCTCTAAATATCTGCAGGGTGGGTGTCAGGAGGACGGGGCCAGACTCTTTCCAGTGGTGCCCAGCGACAGGACAAGGGGCAACGGGCACAAACTGAAGCAGAGGAAGCTCCAGCTGAACCCGAGGAAGAACTTCTTCCCTCTGAGGGTGACGGAGCCCTGGCCCAGGCTGCCCAGGGAGGTTGTGGAGTCTCCTTCTCTGGAGATATTCAAGACCCGCCTGGACAAGGTCCTCTACAGCCTACTGTAGGTGACCCTGCTTCGGCAGGAGGGTTGGGCTGGGTGACCCACAGAGGTCCCTGCCAACCCCGAACATTCTGTGATTCTGTGATTAACAAATGCAAATTCAGTGTTGTCATGGAGTTAGCTACCAGTATTCCATGTTTATCAATCACTTTGAAATAACTTAATTGCTCTTTAGAAAACTGCTGAGCTCAACATACTTCAAATGCTGTGGTGAGACCGAAGTGACTCAGAACGCTGGGAAAGGATTTTCTGTTGTCAGGAAGATCCCTGATTTATGTTCCTGCGCAGCCTGCAGTGATTTCATTCACTTGGGTAACATCAAGTGCAACCTGAGATGTCTCCACCCCTGTGAAGCAATCTTCTGTTCTAACACTTAAGTTTCCAAATTTACTGAGAGCTCCCCTGCCACGCCTTTATTAACAGGCCAGCACTGGAAGGAAAAAGATTTCGTTGCGCTCCAGAAGTGCTTGAAACAGTTTTCCCTGTGCACTTTTTTAACAGGGAAAAGCACCAAATCTTCTTCAGAATGCAAAATAATTGAAAAGTGAGCAACTTCCAAACATGTTGGAAGTTTGAAAAGCTGTATTTACAGGCCTACTGGAAAAGCTAGCACATTTTAAACATCTTTTTGGCGAAATTTTCATGAAAATTTGTAACTGAAGGGGGGAGAGAGGGTATACAGATAGCATAGACCAAAATTTGCAATGAAATTAGGTTTATGCTCAATTGATTCGTTAATGACTTGTATTTAATGAGGCTGTGCTCTGTCTGAAGATAATATGCTAATACTGACAAAATTATCTGAGATTTTCAAACAAGAAAGGAAGGTGTGTGACCAGTTTTAAAGGTGCTTGTGCTAATAGAAATACTGTACACACACAAAACAATTACCAAAGAAGCCTGAGATATTACCTCTGTACTTGAGCATGGAGAGAAAATGGCGATATGTTATTTGAGAAAAAACTACAGCACAATGCAACTTCAGCTTTTCCCTTTCCTTTCCTTTCCTTTCCTTTCCTTTCCTTTCCTTTCCTTTCCTTTCCTTTCCTTTCCTTTCCTTTCCTTTCCTTTCCTTTCCTTTCCTTTCCTTTCCTTTCCTTTCCTTTCCTTTCCTTTCCTTTCCTTTCCTTTCCTTTCCTTTCCTTTCCTCTCCTCTCCTCTCCTCTCCTCTCCTCTCCTCTCCTCTCCTCTCCTCTCCCTCTCCCTCTCCCTCTCCCTCTCCCTCTCCTTCTCCTCCTTCTCCTTCTCCTTCTCCTTCTCCTTCTCCTTCTCCTTCTCCTCCTCCTCCTTCTCTTTTCCCTGTCTCGTCCTCCCCCTTCTCCTTTCCCCTTCTCCTTCCCCTTCTCCTTCTCCTTCTCCTTCTCCTTCTCCTTCTCCTTCTCCTTCTCCTTCTCCTTCTCCTTCTCCTTCTCCTTCTCCTTCTCCTTCTCCTTCTCCTTCTCCTTCTTTCTCCTTCTCCTTCTCCTTCTCCTTCTCCTTCTCCTTCTCCTTCTCCTTCTCCTTCTTCTCCTTCTCCTTCTCCTTCTCCTTCTCCTTCTCCTTCTTTCTCCTTCTCCTTCTCCTTCTCCTTCTCCTTCTCCTTCTCCTTCTCCTTCTCCTTCTCCTTCTCCTTCTCCTTCTCCTTCTCCTTCTCCTTCTCCTTCTTCTCCTTCTCCTTCTCCTTCTCCTTCTCCTTCTCCTTCTCCTTCTCCTTCTCCTTCTCCTTCCCCTTCCCCTTCCCCTTCCCCTTCACCTTCCCCTTCTCCTTTCCCCTTCTCCTCCTCCTCCTTCCCCTGTCCCCTTCCCGTGTCCCCTTCTCCCCGCTCTCCGGCCCGTTCCGCGCAGTGTCCACCGCCATCTAGTGACAGCCCCGGGGCCTGCGCCCGCGGCGGGACCCAGCCACAGCCCCGTCCCTCCCGGGGGGGGGTTTGACCCTTCCCGGGGAGCACCCCGAGCCCTCCCGGGGAGCAGGCTGCGCACCAGGGCCCTGGCCAGCCCTGCGCACCAGGGCCCGCTCCCGAGCAGGTGTCCCAGATGCGTCCCAGATGTGCGCGGGGACCTGCTGGTGGGACAGCTCTTGGGGAGGTGGCACAGCTCCCTGCGAGCTCTGGCCTCTGCACGGACAATTCCCTGCCCACGCTTGGAGAGGAACCCCTGCTCATTCCACCATGGAAGGAATTCCTGGTATTTGGGGGGTGCCATGAAGTAAATCTGACGATTTAACTGCTCCCAACACTTAATGACCTTCTTCTCTTCAACATCAGCACGATAATTTATCACAGTGTCATGATTTCTTTTCTTCTGTATTCTTGTATGGCGTTTTTTTTAAGATATATATCAGTGAGGGCTGACCTCACCCAGCGGTGGTAAACCAACAAATAATGCACAGGCTCCAGCAGAACGTTCGCGCCCACATTGCTGCTTTTCCTCCTGCCCGCCGCGCTGTGGGCTCCCGCTCCTCAGCTAAACCATCTCGCCGGAGGAGCCCGGGTAGCCACCACGGCCTCTGCCAGCACGGGTGAGCGAAAGGAGAGGCCCTGCAGGGAAATCAAAATAAAATGCAAGTTAATTTGTCTCCCAGAGTGTGTTTCTCAGTGCCCAATACCTTCTTGCTGGAGCTCACAAGAAGAACCATCATTAGGTTTCCCACCGCAAGGGTATTACGGGGTTTGTCGATGAGAGGTGAATGGAGAACGTGTTGTTCAGAGAGCACAAGGAGCTCCGCGAGCGGGCGGTGCAGGGAGGGTGGGCTGGAGCCCCCCGGCAGGGGCTGCGGGGTTGCAGACCCATGGACTGCTCGTGGTGGCTCTCAGCAAAGGCACAGGAAAACACCCCGACCTTGAAATGGCACGTGGCTCGCTGTGGGTCGGTCGGCTGGACACAGGGGTTCACCCCCCCCCCCCCCCATTTGTGGGTGGATGAGCAATTTGGTGTAAAAAAATCAGGACAAATTTATTCTATTGGTTTCCTATGGAATTATTTTCTGCCTTCCCAATCACAGAATCACAGAATCACAGACTGGTCGGGGTTGGCAGGGACCTCTGTGGGTCCCCCAGCCCAACCCCCTGCCCAAGCAGGGTCACCCAGAGCAGGCTGCACAGCACCGCGTCCAGGCGGGGCTGGAATATCTCCAGAGAAGGAGACTCCACAGCCTCCCTGGGCAGCCTGGGCCAGGGCTCCGTCACCCTCAGAGGGAAGAAGTTCTTCCTCGTGTTCAGCTGGAGCTTCCTCTGCTTCAGTTTGTGCCCATTGCCCCTTGTCCTGTCGCTGGGCACCACTGGAAAGAGTCTGGCCCCGTCCTCCTGACCCCCACCCTGCAGATATTTGTAGGCATTTCTAAGGTCCCCTCTCAGCCTTCTCTTCTCCAGGCTGAACAAGCCCAGCTCCCTCAGCCTCTCCTTGTAGGAGAGATGCTCCAGTCCCCTCCTCATCCTCGTAGCCCTGCGCTGGGCTCTCTCCAAGCCCAGCTCCCTCAGCCTCTCCTCGTAAACGTTCCCCATGTTATCACAGCGTTCACCAAGCAGAATGAAAATCTGGGATTCTTTTCAGCAAGGACTTGTTGAATGCGACAGCAAGATCATCCTCCAAAGTATACAGTGCAAATAGTCTTATTTATTTTCCTGTACTTCTTCTTTAATTTACAGACTTTTATAGACTATTAAACAATTAAAAAAAAAAAACCTGATAAAATGGTCTGTTTCATTATCCATGCTCCTGCTTTATATTTCCTCTTTTTCTTTAATTCTCCCCTTTAGATTTTAAGATCTTTGGTTGGAGCAGTCACTTTGTTTCCTGAGTTTCCTTTTTCCTTGTTTACTGAGCGCCTTGTTGGTTGCTAGTACACCTAATAGTACTACTCCATGGGAGGCCCAGCTCTGCTGAAGAGAAGTAGCTGAAAGAAATACTCACTTGAAAATACTGGCGCTACTCAGCTGATGTGAAGTATGAGCACGTACGGAGCCAGAAGAGTTCAGCCAGAGAACTGCGGAAGGCAACTGGAGTTCCTCTAAGCCAGAAATTATCTCAAGCATGTATCCCGAAGGGAAAAATTATAGGAAATAACTCCACGCACAATTAACTGGGAAACTCTTAATAGTATGTGTAAAGAGAGAGAGTACAGGGAACTGAAAAAGAAAAAATGTCTTGCCAGGCAGAAGGCGTAGAGAAAGATGAAAATGTCAAAAGGCCAGCTTAAGTAGAGGCTGGAGAAGAAATTCCAGCAAACATTAAAAGGTACTTTAAGGCCTTAGAAACAACAAAAAAGAAGCGGATACCTTATAAAACGCAGATATGGTTGCAATTAAAGACAACCTAGGTCCCGCCCCAAACTGCCTGAGCACTTGGCTCCGCGTCAGCAGTGCCGATGCCGCCGTGCGCGGAGGCAAACCTGAGGATGCTCGTGAGAACGGGTGTGGGAAGAGAAACATCACGTCCTGGGTGAAACCAAAGGGCAGGGCGCTCGGCTCCCGTAGCTGAGACAGCACAGCTACTGCGAAGCGAGTTCACGCGTTCGCTAAATCAGGTGGCAATGCCGTATGATTAAAAAATAAAATGCGACGTAGCGATCTTTAGGGAGAACAGTGACCCACAGAAGTGTGTTAGGATGATCTCAACTGCCTACAAGGACCCAACATTTTCTGAAAGAAATAAAGACAGAAAAGTACATAAAAATGGGAGAAATTAATAGAATAGAATGAATAATAGAATGCTTTGGGTTGGAAGACACCTTGAGATGTCCTCTAGCCCAGCCCCCCTGCCATGAGCAGGGACATCTCCCACCAGCCCGGGGTGCTCAGAGCTCCATCCAACCTGGCCTTGATCACTGCCAGGGAGGGGGCAGCCACAGCTTCTCTGGGCAACCTGGGCCAGGGCCTCACCACCCTCATGGGGAAGAATTTCTTCCTCATACCTGATCTAAATCTGCCCTCTTTTAGCTTAGAGCCGTTCCCCCTTGTCCTGTCACTCCACACCCTTGTGAAAAGCCCCTCTCCATCCTTCCTGTCGGCCCCTTCAGGCACTGGCAGCTGCTCTAAGGTCCCCCCAGAACCTTCTCTTCTCCAGGCTGAACAGCCCCAACTCCCCCAGCCTGTCCTTGTAGGAGAGGTGCTCCAGCCCTCGGATCATCTCCATGTCCCTCCTCTGGCCCCGCTCCAACACATCCATGTCCTTCCTATGCTGGGGGCTCCAGAGCTGGACGCAGGACTCCAGGTGGGGTCTGACGAGAGCAGAGTAAAGGGACAGAATCCCCTCCCTCGCCCTGCTGGCCACGCTGCTCTGGATGCAGCTCAGGGCACGGTTGGCTTTCTGGGCTGCAAGCGCACATTGTCCATCGCGGGATGTCTAAAGACCACTGCTGGGACATCGTCATGAAAAATAACAACACATCTAAAGAGCTGTAGGGACTGTATTTCGAGTAGGTTAAAGGGGAATATTGAGGCATAAGCTGAGACCGTACGCCGAGTACTCAGAACAACTCTGTCGCAGTGACGAAAGATTAATGCATGCAGGGAGAAGTTCAGGAAGGAGGACCTTCAAAAGGTCAAGGAAGTACTGATCCCTTCAGTGTAGGCCAGAAAGGGTCTTGTTTAGCTCAGCCAGGTGTGGTGTCAGAAGGTGACAAGGATAAGCACCGGGGAGGAAGAACTATGCAAGTCCAAGGACGCTGCCCTGAGAACGAAGGAGTATGACCCAGCTGCCGCTGAGTCGAAGCTGGTAACAGACTCACTGCCCCCAGATAATCTAGAATTGGTCATTGCTGAGGGGAGTGGAGGCGAGCAGCTGCCTTCCATCTGGAGTTTGCTGCCTTTGCTCGTCACCCGTGCTCGCGGGGCTGCTGTGTGGGAAGGGTCTGAGTCCCGAGCCCCTTGCTTTCCAGCTTCCTCCACATTCACGTTGCAGTTCCACACGGTCTGAGCACTCCCGGTACAAGCAGTACAGGAACAAGCAGCACATCTTAAGTTCAAACACAAGGTTGGTCCTGTCAGGTCTTCAGGTTTTGGGGGGCGAACCTGAACCAGGAGAAAAGAGCGTTGTGTAACGGAGCCTCGCATTTAAATTCAAGCAAGCCAACCCATGCAAGCTTAATGGAAGGAAAGGGTTTGCTGCATTTTATAAACCAAATCTAACTCCTTATAGTGTAACTATATCAGTGCATGAAGATGAGAAATACATATTCTATAACCAAAACCCAACCTCGGTTTACTCCCTATTAAATCAGCAGCAATTAAAAGCTTGCGGCATCAGGGCCCTTTAGGTCCTTCTGTAATTCAGGTAAGTTGCCAGCTTACAGATTCGGTGTTGGTTTTTGTTAATGCATGCGATAATTATGAGTGTGCCAGTACATATAACACGTTGCAAGTGTCCACTGACATATATCTTTTTATATGTATGTTTTTGAATATACATATTTTTATATATATGTATTTTACTTCAACCAAAATGCTAAAATGAGTTGTTATAACATGGTAAGTGACACAGCAATAGAACTATTCTACCTTGTTTCCAGGTAGAACATCAAATTTATCATCCTTTCAAACAATAATGTCCCTCTACCTAAATTAAAATCAAGAAATAATATCTCAACGTGTAGTTGCCATCGCAGAAAATCCCTTTACTGAGGGCTTGGCGCTAACACGCTCAGCACAACCTCTGCGTTTTGTTAGGAGTCACCTTCTGTACGAGTCCTGCTCCGTGAAGATCCCCGGCCCCTCGCAGGGTTGCACTTTGTGCACCCGCAATTGAACTGATTTTATCACTCGCAGCTCGAAACAATCTTGGGAGCGTGCCAGTGAGCTGTGACCTTCTCAACGCCTCTGTCGCTTGGTGGAAAGGCTGAGTCACTCCTTGGGAGGGATCCGTGGAGGATGCAAGATCAAAAGAGCAGCCGGGACAGATTCAGCCTAGGTGTGTCCCCAAGACTTCACAGAATGGTGGGGGTTGGAAGGGACCTCTGTGGGTCACCCAGTCCAACCCCCTGCCCAAGCAGGGTCACCTACAGTAGGCTGCAGAGGACCTTGTCCAGGTGGGTCTTGAATATCTCCAGAGAAGGAGACTCCACAGCCTCCCTGGGCAACCTGTGCCAGGGCTCCGTCACCCTCAGAGGGAAGAAGTTCTTCCTCGGGTTCAGCTGGAACTTCCTCTGCTTCAGTTTGTGCCCGTTGCCCCTTGTCCTGTTGCTGGGCACCACTGGAAAGAGTCTGGCCCCATCCTCCTGACCCCCACCCTGCAGATATTTGTAAGTATATATGAGGTCCCCTTGCAGTGTGGCTGCGGTCGGCGGTGCTGTGGAGCTAGATGTGAGCCGAGATCAGGCTTCCTCCAGGAAAAGGAAGCCGCCTTGGGCCGAGGCACTTGCGGTGACGCCGTCTGGTCCCCATCACAACCAAGCCCCCGCGTTCGGGCACGGTGGGATGCTGGTGTCTGGGGCGCGAAGGCACATTTTGCGCTTCCTTTATCAGCAGATCAGTGCTGCACAATCCTTTGAGCACAGAGAGCGCTACGTAAAAGCTGAGCGATCTCCAGCCCTCAAAAGACACGTCAAAATGACAGCAGCCAACCCTTGGTGGAAAGTTCAGAGTAGAGAGAAAATTCAAAGGCCTCTTATTTTTAACCGAGAACGCAGCGGTTTGTCTGGATTTCCTAGCTCAAACAATGCTGCAGGCTGGCGAGGGCCAGAGATTTTCTATGGGCTCGGTTCCTGCTATTGTTCAGAAGCCAAATGTGAGGCCAGATAGCAATGGGTCAGCCCACGCGTAGGCACGGCGCGGGCGTCTCTGGTGGGGTGCCTGTGTGCCAGAACAAAGCAACACGGGAAGGCAAGGGACTTGCAGGCTTTTTCCTTTCTCATAAGCATTTCTGGCAAGAAAATTTTGAGAAAAACATTCGGGTTTCTCCAGATAATATTTTGGTTTTATATCCTTTTGGTGCTCATCACAATTGGTTTTTCCAAAGAGCTAAGCATCTAAGCAGTGACAGCTAAATAGTTCTCTGAAAGCACTGGATTTATGACAGAATCCAATCAAGCAGAGGGGGGTACTAATTTGGCCAGATTATTGTCTGTTGTTCATGTCATCACATTTCTGCAGTTCAAAGCAGTGACCACATTGCGTTGTTTCAGCTTGTCTTGCAGTAGGTGTACAACAAACCGTGCGTGCGAGCGCGTGCATGAGGAAGAACTTCTTCACTCTGAGGGTGACAGAGCCCTGGACCAGGCTGCCCAGAGGGGCTGTGGATGATGAGGAGCTACTGGAGAGAGTCCAGCGCAGGGCTACAAGGGTGATGAGGGGACTGGAGCATCTCTCCTACAAGGAGAGGCTGAGGGAGCTGGGCTTGTTCAGCCTGGAGAAGAGAAGGCTGAGAGGGGACCTTAGAAATGCCTACAAATATCTGCAGGGTGGGGGTCAGGAGGATGGGGCCAGACTCTTTCCAGTGGTGCCCAGCGACAGGACAAGGGGCAACGGGCACAAACTGAAGCAGAGGAAGTTCCAGCTGAACCCGAGGAAGAACTTCTTCCCTCTGAGGGTGACGGAGCCCTGGCTCAGGCTGCCCAGGGAGGCTGTGGAGTCTCCTTCTCTGGAGATATTCCAGACCCGTCTGGCCGCGGTGCTGTGCAGCCTGCTCTGGGTGACCCTGCTTGGGCAGGGGGTTGGGCTGGGGGACCCACAGAGGTTCCTGCCAATCCCTAACATTCTGTGATTCTGTGATTTCAGCTTTGTGCTGTAAGCCTACGCAAAGTCTCGCATGAGATACTGTGTACCAGATAAAATTAGACATTGACCACCTATTTTTCAATAGCGTATTCCAGCTGAGCAGACCACATCCTGACACAAGATCTCCTTTCAGCACCTCGGCTGTAAATTCAGTGTAACTCCGCTCAAGTCAGCCATGAAATTCCAGTTTCGCAGGGCACACAGTCTGTTCGTTGTAGCACCCGTACCCGCGGAGTAAATTTTGCCCTGCTGCCTGTATCTGAGGGATAACCTTGCTTTTGGCTCCGAAGAGCTGCCTCTTCAAGCCGACTGACTCCTCGGCAGCCGCACATGCGGCTTCTAAACCACGCGCGGTGCTGCCGGCGTCGCTCAGCCGCAGCTTCTGCTCGGGGCTCGAGGTGGCTGCGTCCTGCAGATACTCCATGCCACCTCCACGCCGCTCCCAAGCTGGCAGGGCAGCGGCTTTCCGAGCTCAGGCTCCTCAGCGGAGCCGACCAAACGAAGCATGGTCCTTCTAGGTTTGAGAAGTGTCGAGAGGCCCTGGGATCACACGCTGAAAACCGCCGGTGCTGAGCAGCCCAACACCCTCGTCCACATCCTTGCCTTTTTAGGTAGCTGTTCTTCATCTCACGACTAGCGAGGATCTTCAGCGTGGCTGCCGTGCTGACCCTGGGTGGAGAAACGAAGACTCTTTACGTTCTCTTCTGTGTTACAGACACACATGTTACTTCCTGTCATTTTATGACCTTCACAGAGTCACAGAATCACAGACTGGTTGGGGTTGGCAGGGACCTCTGTGGGTCACCCAGTCCAACCCCCTGGCCAAAGCAGGGTCACCTACAGCAGGCTGCACAGGACCTTGTCCAGGTGGGTTTGAGCTGCACGTTGAGCTGCCGCTCACACCAGGCTGAAGGTAGGTGCACTCTGCTGAAGGTAGGGACCTGCTTTTCACAACCAGCTCCCCGGGTTGCTGCAAGTTGCACTGCAGCGTTGTACGGCGGCAGAGAGCGAGGGGAAAGGACGGGTTGGCAGAGGTGTGTGGTTATGTGGTCGTACCCAGCACTGTGGGCAAGCAGGTCCACCACTTACTCAAGAAGTTTAACAAAGCCTTTCCCAAATTTGTGGATCCAGTAGCTTGAAAGAGGTGAACGCACATGTTTTTGAAGACTAACTCAGCCTGGTACACACGTCTTTTACCTTTTGATTCTCAAACCAATATCTGTATTAATGTTCCTTACAGAGTCTTGTCAATTTTACTCCTAATATGTAATTATCACCTAAATGTTTGACAAAGTATCTCCCCAGTTTCTTTTTCCTACGTGGAGTCAGCATTCATCGCTTTATCACTCCTGCCTAGACTGTGGAGATAAAAATCCCAGGTTCTCAGGTGGCATGATTCTGTGCGCCAAGGGAAAACCTGGCATCCGCTGACAGTGCTGAGAGGAGAAGAAGCCATCGTGGTAAAAACCACCTGGAATCCACAGGAATGTTAATCCCAGCCAAATCAGCGAGGTTTTCACTGTGGCAGGTCACGGCCAGCGCCAGTCCCCCCTTCCCAGCATCCCGGCAGAGGCAGCCAGGACCTTATAAATGGGGGACCTTATCAATGCCTCTAAATATCTGCAGGGTGGGTGTCAGGAGGACGGGGCCAGACTCTGTTCAGTGGTGCCCAGCGACAGGACAAGGGGCAATGGGCACAAACTGAAGCAGAGGAAGCTCCAGCTGAACCCGAGGAAGAACTTCTTCCCTCTGAGGGTGGCGGAGCCCTGGCCCAGGCTGCCCAGGGAGGCTGTGGAGTCTCCTTCTCTGGAGATATTCCAGCCCCGCCTGGACACGGTGCTGTGCAGCCTGCTCTGGGTGACCCTGCTTGGGCAGGGGGTTGGGCTGGGTGACCCACAGGGGTCCCTGCCAGCCCCTAATATTCTGTGATTCTGTGAAATACATCCCCCTCTGTACAGGAAACATCTGTTCCCTCGAAGGCATGCCGTGCCTCTTAAATGTCACAGCTGAGTAGGAGCTCAGTGGAAAATCCAGCTGCCTCTATCTCACTCCTTACTTTTCATGAGTCTCCAACTATTGCAGCAGTAAAGGCTTTCAGGGAACAAAGAAGGTTGATGGCCCATTGTGGGAGACTGAGAAATAGGTCATGGGCTGTGCAAGGTGCAGATTAGTTGGTAGTCGGGGAAGTGCTAGGATGACCTTGGTGAGTTATTGTGATGGTTTATGGGACAGGCAATAAATGTTGCTGCAATAGCTCCCAGGTCTGCTGTGAAAATGCATTTATTTGTATCTGTGACGGGTAGGATCCATCCAGCCCAGTATCCTGCCTTCTGTGGTGACCACAGATGAATGACCAGATAAAAACGAGAACTGGGCAAGCCTTTATGACACCTTCATGCAAGTATTCCTCAAGGCTCTTTCTCAGAACACTTCCTGGATCTCTTGTGTTGCAATCTGTCTAGTGATTCTCAATAGATCCCTCTTCCAAGTGTCTCTCCCGAAACCCATCTCATCTGCTTCATCTACAACATCATTTGCAAAGCAAAAGGTTCCACACAGCTTCTGGCTGCTGCATGGTGAACCATCTCCTTTTGTTTGATTTCAGTCTAGCTCTTACTGGCTTCAGTGGAGAACCTCTAGCTCTTGAATCAGAAGAGACAGTGAGCAGCAGATTCTTATTTACCCGTTCCATCCTATTCAAGATTTTGCAGAGCTTTATGGTACTGCCTCTACGCCATCTCTCTAAAAGGCTGGAGATGACCCATTCGACTCATTTATAGTGAAGGATCCCATGAATATATAAAATGTTTCCTCAGAGTAAGCTTCAAAACAGGCACAGAAAAATAAAGTCTAGGGGCGCCTGTAAGATATCTAGGGAAAAATACTGAAGAATCAACCATTTCATAAACTTTATCCATCCTGAATGAGGAAGCGGAGGAGAGGAGAAGGAAACAGAGGAAACAATGTGATTGTGTAATGAAATATTGCATCAGGATGCACATGCACAAGGGTTCTGAAGTAAAATTACAGACATGGTCTTCATTTTGGTATTCCTGACTTTGAAATTCCAGCATGAGGATTTCCTGGGAGAAAGGAGAGAAAGGATTTGGGAGGCCATAGCCTGTTTTCCTTCTCTCTGCCAGGCACCACCAGGCTGCAATAGGCCTGACTGCCCTCCTAGGGCCTCCCACCACCCTTCCCATGGCCCAGGACCCCCTTTCAGCCCCTTCTGGGCTGTGAGTCCCCAACACCGCAGCAGCGCTGGTCTCTAGCTCCCCAAAGCCCTGCCCTGCCTGGCTGTGGGACCTGACTTCTGAGTTGATGCTGGCTTGAGCTTGGACTTGCCCCATCACCACGGAGCTGTCTGGCAGTCTCTGAACCTGGCCTTGACCTGTGGAGTGACTTCCCAGCTTGGCCTTGGACCTGCCTCATCTTCACTGTCTTGCCTGATGGTCTAGGCTCTGGTTGAGCCTGGCTGCTCTCCAGCCTGCCCTGCTCCCTGGCTGGGTTGGTGGGACAGGGTCTGGCTGAAAGACTCTGCCCTGCTGTCCCCCTGGGGATGCCCCATGGCTCCTGGACCCTAAGGATCTCCCTCCACCCTCTGAAACACTTCCCATTAGCACAGGCTGGGGCAGAGTGTGTGCTCTCTCACCTGATGTAGTAAAAGCTCTGTGGGTTTGTCGTTCCCTCAATAACCACTGTGGCTGGATTCTCCCACCCATGTTATTTTTTTTCCCCTAACTTAGCTAAGCAGAAAAAGAAGAACAAAATCTTTATCTCTGTTTCACAGATAGGATCAAATAGAAACAAAATGACATAAAAGGCTGGAAGGGAAATAGTGTTGGTAAAACGCGCCCTTAGACCGTGGAACACATTGCCATGGGCATCAGGAAGTTTAAAAAGATTAAAAGGGAAGGTTGTTACATGGATAACAAGAATATTCAGAGTTTTAACAGCCAAAACTAAACTACAAATATTCTGCAAGAAAATTAACACTTATGCTCCAGAGCTTAAGAAACTGTCTCACTGTTAGAAACTGGCACGAGACTTTACCTAGAGCTGTAAGTCCTCATCCTAGGAGCTGCCTACATCTTGGTTTTAGGCGTCAAGTGCTAGTCACTGGTGGAGACTCTTGGCCTGAGCCAGTGTGGGGGAACCTTTTTACTGGTTTCCCAATAGAAAGCTGGAGAAGATACTAGTTCAGTGCGCTGCAGCAAGGAACTCAATGGGTATGCTTGAACTGGAAGGCGTGTTGAAAAGAGAATAATCTTCTCTAGCTTCAGAAGTTAACAATGAAGATGCACTAAATACTTGATCTACTTGTGCTTTTAACGATTAGCTGAGAGAAGGAGAAACCTGTCCATGGACAATTCATCTCATCCTGCAGTAAACAGGTCAGGTGAGCCAGTGCTAAAAGTGTTGAATCCTCTCTTTGGAAGGAGTCTAGATGGTAAATTCATGTACAGACATTCACATTGAACACGTGAAGTTAGGTTAGATTAACACAGCTCCTTTAAATATATCTGAGTTAGCTATAAACTAGCTAACGTAAATATTGCTAGCTGTGAAAGTTAGCCTCTCTGTCAAGGTCTATTCATATATTTATTCTTCCCCTTCCCTTTCTAGTAATCTTTTAGTATTTATTTCGCCCAGCTATTCCATGTACCTACCTACAAACCAGGAGGTAGCAATAATCTCAGGCACACAGCCTTCTTCTTTCTTGTTTCTCCCAAAATCTTAAAAGCTGTGATGTCTCTTCTGATGGTAGGCATAAAGGATAGGTGTAAGTGGCAGTCTTTGTACCACACTGGGCAAAATTTTCGTTGCACGTCTTGTAGATCTGCATCTGCAAGATGCATTTCTCACTGTTGAGCAACTGGTGACTTCTTCTGGCACGTTCATTACTATCTGGTACCTTAAAAAACCTTCGCATAATATTTGTGTTGGTCATGATGTCTCTGTACAAACTTCTTTTTGTGCTCCTTCAGATACCTTCCTACGCCGCTCTCATCCATGCGTGGAGCGCTAGGCTGTTTCCCTCTCGATCTGCTATTGCTCTTTGCTCTCTGATAATGGGACGGCCCAAGTCTTCTTTAATTGTTTGCGTATGATCCGGGTTGTTGCTGCACTCTTTGAAAGCCACCAGAAAGGTTCCTTCTTGAAAGTGAGAAAAACTCCTGCTTGTCCTTTCTGCCCACAGCAAGTGAGGGAAGAGAAAGAAACAGAAGAAAAGATGGGTGACTGATTTCAAAGAAGCCTCTGAGAAATGAAGAACGCTGAACAGGGTGAACAGGGTCTGATGGGCACAAAAAGGAAAAAGTGGAAGAGCCTCTCTGTAACAAAGGGACCGGTAGAGATGCTTCTGACTGACCAGAAAAACTGCAGAGAAGGGGCTTTTTGGACTCCAGAGCTCACCCAAAAGAACAACGCTGGCTCCAAAGAGAGAACGGATGTGGACCATGAGATGATGAAGCACAATTAGGTGAATAACTGCTGGAAAAGATTGTCTATCAAAGTTGCTGTCCAACTTGTATATTTTTCTTTCTCTCTTTGGTACTTTACACTCGATATGGGCCTGAAATTTCATAATGTTCAGTCTTCCCCGAAGTGGAGACTTCCTCCTAGCGAGGGGCAGTGCCACAAGAACTCTCCACTGCTGTTCCTTATTTTGTAGTAGAGCAAAAATCAACCACTCTGGGAGCTGAGTGCCTTTAATCCAAGATGCAGCAAAACCCCTACGGCATCTCCGTTCACCGAGTGCCCGGGGGCTTACCACAGAACAGGCTCAGCCAACGAGGGCTCCGAGCCCGGCAGCCCAGCGGTGGGATTGATGCTGTACCACCCCAGTCCATGGGGGTCTTGAACTTCTAAGGAGGAGAGAAAAGATGGAGACAGCAAGCAACACTGAGCTCTTCTGGAAACAGAACCGAAGCTCTGAAACATCCCTTGCTTTTTGCATTCCCCACGTTTGCATAACTCTTTGGCATGTGAAATTTTAGGGAAATGAAATAATTTCTGGTTCCAGCTTGCTGGGTTTTGTGCAAAGGGGATTTTTTTTTAAAGCCCAAACATTCCCCTGAATGGAAAGCTCAGCACCCTCCTGGCTGTGAAATTTCTACAGGTGTACAAAAGAAACTTAATATTTGAAAAATACTTTTGCTCTTTAAATACAATAGATCAGGACGTACCAGTAGCCCTGGTGGTGGGCACTTTTAGGTATTTATAAATTAATACAGATGGAAAACAAAGCCCTCACTGCAAAATGAAAACTGTGCCCAGTGCTCCTTGGTCCCTCAGATGCATGTCAAAGAATCACAGAATCACACCATGGTCGGGGTTGGCAGGGCCCTCTGTGGGTCACCCAGCCCAACCCCCTGCCCAAGCAGGGTCACCCAGAGCAGGCTGCACAGCACCGCGGCCAGGCGGGTCTGGAATATCTCCAGAGAAGGAGACTCCACAACCTCCCTGGGCAGCCTGTGCCAGGGCTCCGTCACCCTCAGAGGGAAGAAGTTCTTCCTCGTGTTCAGCTGGAACTTCCTCTGCTTCAGTTTGTGCCCGTTGCCCCTTGTCCTGTCGCTGGGCACCACTGGAAAGAGTCTGGCCCCGTCCTCCTGACCCCCACCCTGCAGATATTTGTAGGCATTTCTAAGGTCCCCTCTCAGCCTCCTCTTCTCCAGGCTGAACAAGCCCAGCTCCCTCAGCCTTCCCTCATGGGAGAGATGCTCCAGTCCCCTCATCATCCTCGTAGACCTCCGCTGGACTGTTTTCATAAAGCTTGCAAAAAAACCAGTGTGACCCACATCTCTACCACAAATGCTCTGTCAGTTGACCAATCAACATCAAAGTGGTGAACTCCTGATCAGGACTTGCAACAAGGACACCTCCAGCACAGCAGTGGTCACACGCTTTGGTCCACAGGGATGTGCTCTGCTGTCCCTTTGCTGCTACTGCAGCTCTGGGGTGAAGCCTCAGGAGAAATGCAGCTGCTGCTGGTCGAGTCCTGCTGTAGCATAACCGCTTTCTGCTAGAGGACACTTCTTTCTGGAGCTCAGACATGGCACCTGATGGGGTAAAGCTATTCCAAGTCCCTCCTCAAGAAACTGTTCAGGTTTTTGTCCATTCCTCCTGCCGCAGCAGCAGCAGAAGACAGGGTGGGGAAAGCTGTAGCTGCTCTTGTTTGAAAAATGAAGCAAAATTTGCCTGCTTTGCAAAACCGACTGGACAAGGTCCTGTGCAGCCTGCTGTAGGAGACCCTGCTTTGGCAGGGGCATTGGACTGCGTGACCCACAGAAGTCCCTTCCAACCCCGACCATTCTGTGATTCTGTGACTGCATCAGTGGCAGTGGGTAGGGAGGTCTGTGTGGACCCCTGAGTGTGGGCTACTACAAATGCACGGGGCCGGGGTGGAGGGAAGGTGGTGGGAGCAGGCTTGTGGGACTGGTCACCACGAAGCAGCTGTACGGAGACTGCCCGTGCGTTTTCGGAGAGGGACCTGGGTGTCCTGGTGGACGACAGATTAACCATGAGTCAGCAGTGTGCCCTGGCTGCCAAGAAGGCCAATGGAATCCTGGGGTGCATCAAGAAGAGTGTGGCCAGCAGGACGAGGGAGGTTCTCCTTCCCCTCTACACTGCCCTGGTGAGGCCTCATCTGGAATACTGTGTCCAGTTCTGGGCTCCCCAGTTCAAGAAAGATGAGGAGCTGCTGGAGAGAGTCCAGCGGAGGGCTACGAGGATGGTGAGGGGACTGGAACATCTCCCCTACGAGGAGAGGCTGAAGGAGCTGGGCTTGTTCAGCCTGAAGAAGAGAAGGCTGAGAGGGGACCTAATAAATGCTTACAAATATCTGAAGGGTGGGTGTCAGGAGGATGGGGCCAAGCTCTTTTCAGTGGTGCCCAGCGACAGGACAAGGGGCAATGGGCACAAACTGAGGCACAGGAAGTTCCGTCTGAACATGAGAAAGAACTTCTTCCCTCTGAGGGTGATGGAGCCCTGGCCCAGGCTGCCCAGGGAGGCTGTGGAGTCTCCTTCTCTGGAGATATTCAAGACCCGCCTGGACAAGGTCCTGTGCAGCCTGCTGTAGGTGACCCTGCTTGGGCAGGGGGTTGGGCTGGGTGACCCACAGAGGTCCCTTCCAGCCCCTACTATTCTGTTTTCACCGGAGATGCCTCACGCGCTGGGAGATGTGGCCACAGTGCCGAAAGTGTAATTTGGAGGAAATCCCTCGAGCGAAAACAAAGCCTCTGTGAGACGTTTCCTCCCAGGCGAACAGAAAGACATCTGTGTCGGTCCAGCGATTGCGCACCAGTCACCAGGAAACAATTCTCCTGCAAGCGACGCAGACCCGGCTTGCCTTCCTCCAGGCTGACGCTGAGAAACGTGAAAGACGTGTGATTTCAGCTGAAGTTTAGCAGCTCTTTTGCTCCCCGTGGGGTTTTGCAGGCTGACGGTTTCTGGAGGGGAAGCTGGGCGAAGAGGAGGAGGTGAAGAGCGGGCATGGTGGTGTTGGGTTGATGGTTGGACTGGACGATCTTGGAGGTCTTAATGGTTCTGTGGATTCTACGATTCTGTGAGGAGAACCTGAAGCTCAACACCGGCTCCCGACGGGTGCAGAAAGCCCCCACCCCCAGTGACGGAGGGGCTCTGGGGTGGCTGGACGCGACCGTCCCATGTGGTTAAGCACGAAGGAAGGCACCGTCACCCCGGGGGCCACCCGGAGGGGGGACAGCGGAGGCGGGAGGGGAAGGAGGAGCCGCCGCTGCCGCCGCCTTCCCGGGCGGGAGCGGGACTGTGCGGTGCCTCCCCCACCGCCCTCCTTCCGCCTCCCCCCGCGCCCCGCAGCCGGGGGGCCCCTTCCGCGACGCCCAGGTAAGACAGAGCCGTCCCCGCAGGGACCCCGGGGCCGGCGGGGGGATTTACGCTATCATTTACGCAATGTAAGGGGCTGTAGCCCAGGCTGCCGATCCCATTTTAAAGCTAAAAGTTGTTTTTTCCTTGTCTACGTGACTTTCTTTGCTGAGCTTTTCCCTACGCCCGCGTAACCGCCGCGCTTCGCCGAGGCTGCTCCACCGAGCCCCGCGCATCCCCCGCCCGGTTGTCCGCCCGCGGTGGTCGGTGCGTGTCCTCATGGCCTGCCGCCGGCGGTGCTTTTCGGAAGGAAATTACCAAGACCCATAATTATTTGAGCCCTAAGCTGAGCTTTGACGCGGCCGTGAGCTCTCCGCTTGGGATGACAGACGCGCGCCATGGCGTGACGGGTGCTAATCTGAAACGCCGAGTGCCGCTCTACGAGTCGAACGAGCGGGGCCGTAGCTTTTCGAGATGGAAAAACCGTGGAGGGGATGCAGATAAAAAGGCATCTCGTGGGTATTTGCTTCTGGAGGTTTTTTTCTCTTTGGAAGCCGATGCTTTCTCTGGCTGCCTTGCCCATGACGGAGCGAAGCGTTGCTGTTTATTTCTCCCAGCTCTGCGGCGGTGGGAAGATGGGTCGTTACTTACGGCCGCTGTGTGAGCGTTTTGGGGTATTTTGGGCCATGGGAAAGCAGCACCCTTAGAGATCGGCTCCCAGCAACGCTTGAGGGTGCACCCAGTGTGATTTTGCACGGCACGGCGGCCGGGTTGCTGGGATCACGAAGCGCGTTGGGCGTCCCGGGCTTGTTTTGCGGGTGCTGCTCTTGTGGGTGGGGAGGCAGCTCCCGGGCAGGGTGCTGCTGGTAGCCTTTGGGTGGTTGTGGCTTCTGGGGGGGCTACAGCAGCAGAGAGCCCGTTTGCTCTCGGACCTTCCGCTGACAGTCTTCCCTGGGTTTTACTTCACGTGTTTTATTTATTGGGAAACTACAAACGGTGGAATAATCACATTTATCTCTGCATTTATCCTTCAGTGAAAGGGTGCGTCGCATGTTCTGCTGAATTTCTAAATGAGAATTACGGACGTTTTGAACCAAATGATTTCTGTGGGAGCTTGCCTGCTGAAACCACTGAAAACGGGGCGACGCGGTGGCATTTGGCGCCTGGCTACTCCCTCTTTTTCTTTTTTTAATGAGAGAATCTCGCAGGTGTGAAAATCAGAACTAAAGATTTGGAGTTGACATAGTAAAAACATACTGCCCGTTAGACCTCCGTCATAAAATAACTAATTCTCAGCTATCAGACCTGATTTTATTAGCCCTTCACAATTTATAGGAGTACCACCTGTTTTTTTTTTTTTCTGATGTTAATATAGAATTTGAAAAATCTTTTCAATCTTTTAAAACTGTTGATTGTGAGGCAGCTAGAATTATGTCCTAAGTTAAGTTACATTTTAATTCTCCGCTGTGGGCTCAGTATTGTGGATTTGGCGTTGCAATGGACCCAGTAACCTGGCTGACTGCCTACAGCGGCTGAAAAATAAAATAGAGCTGACAAAACAATATCAGCCGTGTATTGTTTCACCTTGCCCTGAAACAACATTGCATTCAGAAATGCCGTGACAGTGTGGTCCTGTAACTAAAGCTAAAATAACTGGAAGTGGTTGCTTTCACAGGATTGCCTGGAAGCAGCAAGAAAAGTCCTCCCTCTCCCCCAGATGTAGGTGCCACCTCCCGTAGGTTCAAGTCCCTCTGTGCTGTGTTCACTTCTAGGCTGGATACACTACTGTGCCCCTTATCTGGTGCAAGTTCCATCCAAATATTTGTATCTCAAATATGCAAAATGTTTTCTGCGTATTAGACAATGGAAGTCTGTGCTTCCTGCTGTCAATGCAAAGAGCGTTGAGAAAATGTCTTCAGCCCCCGTTAACCATTGACCTCCAAGATGTTTGCTGCTTTTGCTTGCTTTGACTTTTTTTCGGTAACCTATTACCTTTTCGCTGCTGAACTTGGAACCGTACGCTAAAAAAAGGCAAGTCTGAGTATGCCAAAGGACCGTGTGCCCGCCAAAGGCTGTTGTGGCAGTCCACAATGTCTCTCCTGCGGAAACAGGATGAGAAAATGCCACTGTAAAAATCACAAGGTACGGAAAGCAGTACTTGGGCAAAGCGGAGTAAAGGTTGGCTTGGAGAAGAAGGCCTGAGGTGGTGGGGTTTTTATATTTCAAAGACCATGCGTGCTTCTGAAGGACAGCGATCATGCATTTTTGGATTTATGCTACAGATATTTTTATTATTATGTAGATGTATCTATTTTTACAATTACCAATAGGTTGGCTACAAAGCAACAGCAACGGTCAGTCAGTTGTTGCACCGTGGAAGTTAGAATCCATGAAATGACCTGCTGATACCCGTAGCTTCCTCTGGCATGCAGAACGCAAGGGAATGGCTCTCGTTATGCTGATTGCAGTCTGACAGACCTTCTCGCTGCAGAGGGCTCAGCCCAGTTTACCCTCATTCTCCTGGCCGTGGCCTGACGCTAGCACTGGGCATTAGAGGTGTCCCCGATATAACAGGGCACAGCTCTCCAGACACCGGTGAAATTGCCCCCGCGTTGTAACGAATGGTCAGCCGGGTCTCAAGAAATGCGTTTTTTGTTAATGGAGGGTGTTACTTCTAAAGGCAAATCCCCTTGCTCTGCTGGCCCTCAGGCAGAGGAGCACTCTGCTCCCCTGCTTCTGGTCTGGTTTTCCAAGCGTATTTTCCAAAGGAAGAAGCATTAGGAAAGAAAGCAGCGTGTAGAGGAGGGAAGCTGGCGTTTGGGTGGACACATCTGGCGTGGCAGAAGAGGAACTGGGGAGCGGAGGCTGGTGATGGACCACTGCCCCGTGGCCATTACAGCTCCGGCAGTTCTCAGTCATCCCCTGCCCTGGCTCAGCTGCCTGCACCATGATTCAGAGTCAGGGAAAATACCACGTGAGAGAAAACTTTGAAACTGGATAGGCTTCTTTTTGCACATGGGGAGATGCATCTCGTTGTGGGAGATGCTTTGTGGGGAGGGGAGAGGGTGTTTATGATTTCCTAGATGTGGAGGTGGCATGGAGTAAAGAGAGGTCTGTTCCTTGCAAGCACCGTGAAGTGGACACTGTGTTTAAATGGAATCGTGAAATCTCTGGAAGAGCAGCAGAAGCCTCCTGGGAGTAGGTCTGTCCATCACAGGCTGGGTTTACCTTTCTTAGGAAGAATGACATCACCTAGGGGAAGTCTTTGGTTTTGACAACACCCGTCATCCAGGAGGAGAATGACATGGCCGAAAAGATGCATCTCGGTTGCGTGACTCTGCCCCGTGCTCTGGGTGGTGCAGTAAAGCTCGTGCCTAGCTTCATGTGGTCCAGCCTCGGTACTGTGGGTGGGAGAGATGATATTTGCTGTTCCCCATCTGCTGAGGGCAGCTGCTGGATTCAGCTCTTGGTGACGGGAAGAAGTGTTTGGCCATGTCTGTAGCCACAGCCCCTCTCCCGAGGCAAAGCAGGAGGCTGCCGACTGGGTCGCCCCTTTTTGGCGCTTAAGGTAAAAATCCTATATGGTGTTAAACACAGAAAAATAGTAAAGATTGCGGTGTGCTGAGGTATGTGGCACCTGGGTGAAGACTTTCTTGGCACTCGTGCTTTTCCTGGCTCACGTTCCTCGTGCCAGCGGATGTATGAATGGTACCCCTTTGCCATGCGTAGGGTACAACTCCATGTGTGCTCAAGTAGGTCACAGCTGAGCTTCCTGTCAGGAGGGGGTTGTTCAGCCCCGTGCCTTCTACGGGCTGCGACCTGCTTCAATCGTAAGAATGCTTTAGATCTAGGCCTTGTTTCCACTTGAATGTGGGGCAGAAAAAAACTGGCGTTGGGTGGTACAGGCGGTGAGATTCTTCCTTCTGAACCAGGGTCTGGGCAGGACCCTGCCCCACTGGGGAGCGTCACTGTGCCCCATCACGTTGGTCGGGGACCAATTCCTGACCATTTATGCTTACTGAACTAAAAAAGACCTTTTCCCCCCCTCCCTCTCCCCAGGAACAGGCTGCCCAGGGAGGTTGTGGAGTCTCCTTCTCTGGAGGTATTCAAGACCTGCCTGGACAAGGTCCTGTGCAGCTTGCTGTAGGTGACCCTGCTTCGGCAGGAGGGTTGGACTAGATGACCCACAGAGGTCCCTTCCAACCCCTACTATTCTGTGATTCTGTGATTCTGTGATAGCCACGTAACTCTTCACCAGACCCAGATGACAAGTGCCCTTCAGTTTTAGCTCGATGTAGTCTCTGTTGTCACTCTGTCCCAGGCAGCCCTGCGCACAAATCTCCCTGTCGGGTTCCCTGGGCCAGCCTACGGGGTAGGTGAGATAACCACAACACATCAGACTCTCCAGGCGTTCAGGGCTGCTCCTTGTCCTGTGGGTTACGGGATGTCCTGTGCCACAGGCTCAGACTCCATATCCCGCTGGAAAGAATAATTGTGTTTGTGTTCCTCTTCCCCTCCCCAATTACGAGCATCTTTTCCCAGCTCAAGTCGCAAACCACGACCATTCCCAGTGCCACGGTGGGAGAAGAAGAGAGGGGGCCTGTCCCACTGCAGGTTGTATGACCCAGTTTGAGGGATATGTGTTCTTAACGTGTAAACTGAATTGAGCTGAATGGACCGCTTTTCCTGTCCCATGAGAGATACTTTAAACTGGTAATCTTAAATATACTTCGGGATCTTTTGGAAGTATAACTACTACCTAAGCATCCAGCAAAGATGCTTAAAAGAATGGGTTTTTTTAACGTGAAGAAGCCTAGCACTGGGATGTTTAGAGTGGCTGGTTTGGAACTGCCAGTGCAACTTCAGTTCAGCTCGCTTATGCATAATGCATAGAATCACAGAATCATTAAGGTTGGAAAAGACCTCCAAGATCATCAAGTCCAACCATCACCCCAACACCCCCATGCCTGCTAAACCATGTCCTGGAGTACGACATCTCTTTTTTTGAACCCCTCCAGGGATGGGGACTCCACCACTGCCCTGGGCAGCCTGGTCCAATGCCTGACCACGCTTTCAGTACAGAAATTTTTCCTAATATCCAATATGAACCTCCCCTGATGCAACTTGAGGCCATCGCCTCTCATCCTGTCACTAAGATGAGATATATTCAGTTACACAGCCATGTGTGGTTTTCTTTTCCCATTAGGCCACTGTTTGGTTCAGACCATGGATGGTTGGGCTGTTTTGGTTTGCTTTGTCGTGGTAGACCGTGAGGACCAGCTTATCGTCGGTGCTGAAGGCTGGTGCCAGGCTCGCAGCTGAGGTGACCTCTCATTCACCCTCAGCGATGCTTGAATGGAGCGGGGTCGGTGGTTGGGAGGAGGCATGCTCACAGCTCCAATGTGCCAGGTGAACCGAGAGGGTCTGTTTTAGGGGAGGGGGGTTTGGGAGAACGGCCCGGTGAAACGCTGTGGGCTGAGAGACTGGCTGGAGGGCCGTGGTTCTGCGTCGGGGGATGCAGGCGGCTCCTCTGCCATTGCAGCAGCTCTCTCTTCCCACCAAGGCACTGTCTCAAACCATAAAGGAGATGACAGCTGTCTGATTAAAAAATGAAGTCATTGGCTAGTAGCAAGACTCCCTCAATTTTATTTAGTTACGTTTCTGGATCTCTTGAACTGAAATGAACTCTGAAAGTCGTTGTGAAGCAGGCACTCCCCATGAAAACCTGAGACCTAGCCATAAAGGACTATATTATCTTACCTTTGCAATGTCTGAACTTTACTGCTTGTAATTTTGACCTCAGTGGGACTGGATTGCGGCAGCCCAGCTTCTGGTGATGCCCCTTCTGTAATATCCTTATGCCTCACCAGAAATAATCAGTGGAGTAAGGTAATATCAAGCATTAATGAGCATATTGCATGATGTCTCGAAGTTTAAGCTGAATGCTGTTCCTTAAGACCATAAATGTCTTGTGACACAGGACAAGTGCTCTCCCTCCCCGTTTAGCTGGCAGCAGTGGAAACACCCCAACATCCAAGGACTGACATCAAGGAGAGCAGAGATATCGAGCTGCTTCTCTAGCGATGCTCGCTGCCTTGCAGGAGTGAGAGGAGAGGGAAAACGTGAGGCCGCAGCGCTGCCTCAGCTGGGCTTGATTTCAGATTCAGTGGGACTTTTTTTTCCCTGAATTGATACTTATATTTTGACATGAGTGAATCTAAAGTCCTTCGGTATTCCTTGTTGCTTAGACCGTGCTGTATGTGAAGAAGAAATTCTTCAAAGTCACAGCCTGGATTTTCAGTCCTGTATGTGGGGACTTCATTAGTAAGCAGCTGAAATGCAAATAAAAGTTTAACAGAACTCTACAAATATTTTTAGGCTAGAACTCTGTGGGATCTGCCTCAAGAACTTCAGGAAAATACGTCTCACTCTTCCCAGTATCTCTCCAGAAAGTACCCAGCAGTGTAGATTCTACTTGAGGAGGACTTTGTCTTTCAATTTTAAACCCCTCTCATAACATGCGTGTGGTTCAAGCACGGAGCAGTGCAGAAACTGAAAGGCTTTGTTAGCCAGTTAAAGAAAATGAAAGCTGCTGGAAGTACAGTCCTTCAAGAAGTATGTCCACCTGACATGCACAAAGCATGAGAACGTGAAATTTGTTCTGGCGGCGTTACTTCTACGATCTTGGTTGTACTCAAATGGTAATTCTTGGACCAAGAGTCATGTTGTCCCATCTCGATGAAGTGAGGGTGTGGTATGATGGGGAGGGAATTCTGATTTTTGTTATGTGAAGTCTTGCTTGTAACCTATCCAACATAACAGGGTAAGAGAGTCTGGAATCAGAAGATAAGGACACTGACCATGCCAACGCCGCTGCTTCGGTATGTGTAGCCCTGAATTGCCAGGTGTGGGAACGGGAGTACGAGATCTCGGCTGAAATGTAAACGGTCATTCATTCCGGGTCCAGTCTCTCGTAGCGGAGGGGGCATAGCCTGGAGAAAATGGTGCAGGGGAAATTTGTCAAGCAGGAACTTGTGGTGTTTCCTGTCCTCGCTTGCTGCCTCGGGTTTGTCCTCGTGCGCAGGACGCCGTTCTGACCTGTAGCTCCAGATGTGTCAGCACTGTCTGCAGGAGAGAGCTTTGGGGCTGGTCAGTCCCTCAGTAGATGCCAAAAAGCAACAGTTATCAAGTGGCCTTATAATACTACCTCAAAATAGATCTTTGGAGGGGGAATATACCCGTTAGTCAACGTGGACACCAACATGTGAGTTGTGGCCAGGAGTTCGCCGTCTGAGTCACCTTCACAGCTTTGTCTTCAGCTGAAAGTCCCCTGCTTGTCACTGAAGTATTTCTTACTGTGCAGCTTCCACGTTGTCTAGCAGGTGCCTGTTTCTGTCTCGATTTAAAACCATTTATTAATGTGTGTATTTTTCTTATTAATGGCCCTATTGATGAATGTGTTTAAACATTATGTAGTTTCGGGTATATTTGGTTTGAATTAATTACAATGGGGAAAACCAAGAGTATGTCAAGTAAATTTGCAGTATGTACTGCTAGCATTTGACCACGTAGCATATGGTTACCTGGGCTATCTCTTTTGCATGCCTAAATTTGTTGAAAGCATAACGCTGCCGCACAGATGTTGGAATTGGTGCTGGTGGAGGGCACAGGGCACGCAGGAGCTGTGCTTGTAATCTCATGTTCATAAACCTGTTTGACTCTTGCTGCAGATAACCTAGCTAGTCAGAAAACGTCAATATTGAACTTCAAGATTACCCCTTGCTGCTAAGATGTTCTTCACAGACCATCTGAAAAGCTACCTAAAAAGAAGATATGATTTTATTCAGCTTATTCTCTTTTTAGAGAGAGGATGGTTGGGTTTGTGCCTACAGTGGGGCTGTTAACAGCTGTTTTTATGGAGCAGACATAAACTTGGCTCACATCTACTCTACATGAATGATCTAGAAGGGTGGATTCTTGATAAAAGATATGAAGAAGACCATGATTTTAGCAATATGGACATAAACTTGGCTCACATCTACTCTACATGAATGATCTAGAAGGGTGGATTCTTGATAAAAGATATGAAGAAGACCATGATTTTAGCAATATGGAGAGTAGACTGTGGTCTTCAACAACCCAGGAAAAGGTAACAGCGCATCCCTGGAGCTGGTTCAGGGCAATCTCATTTTGTTCTGTTGAACTGGTGTTAATATGAAAGAAAAATAACACAGCAGCCATCACTCCTCTCTAACCTAGTGCTTATCCAGAGGCTATTCTGCAAGCTGCACGCCTAAGAGATCCCCCAAACTCCCTGAAAGCCAACAACTTTTTTTCAAATTTTCCCTGACCTCGGGACTTCCTTGCAGCTCTCCCCAGCCATGTCCTTACTTTGCGACCGTGCAGTCCTTGTCTGGGAGGTGGCCAGTTCATCACAGATGGGTCTGAACTAGCTTTCCCACAAAAAGCCTTGCATGGAGGCTCAAGGGTGCATGCGTAGCTGCCATTCCGTAGACACTAAAGTGCTCAGCTGGCTTTTATGTTGCAGGTGCTACAAGTTTTTATCCATTTTGGGAAGTAATATAGTTTCTATATAGCAGCAAAGTGTGTGTGTGTGGGAAGATCTTGAGGAGCACCGCAGAAGTGATAAAAGGAATTATACCTGAATTCTGATGAGACAGTTCCACCTGACTAAAGAAAATCTGATGACTGAAATGATAGAAATAATCTTAGAAGACAAACAGATAAGGAGCCTACAGCCTGCTATCGATTTGGGAAATGGTGGTTTCCCTGAGAAAGGAAGAAGTTTCTTTACATTGCTTGTGAATAAAATATAAGCGCAAAAAGCAGGTGACAGGGTTGGAACCAGATGATCTTTAAGGTCCCCTCCAACCCTTACCATTCTATGATTCTGTGATTCTAGATAGCTTGCTTCCCTAGCAATAAACAGCAAATACGTAGCTGATGTTTGCAGAGTGTCTTAAAACCAAATGCTGTTTTGATTCAATTTAATTTTGAGGAACTTCTCCAAGTAAACTCATCTCACTAATGGGACTGCTGGCTGGCACGCTGCAAGGGTGAATTGCTGCCTTTTGGAGTACTATCAGATTGTTATACCTGGTCTGGTAGGGCTCCGAAGGGCTGCGTGGTCTGAGTTTTTGTGACTGCAGGCTGGTCTTTGAAAGTGCTTTTCAAAACCTGTGTAGCCATATCCATCCATATCCATATCTATATGCAAGTCCTATCAGGTCATTGAAGGGTAGCCCGGGACAGAGAGTGGTTGAGGTCAAGTCATACATGATGCCTTCTTCTATTTCATGTGGAGTGTACCTACAGACCTCTTCTGCACACCCCTTGTGAGACAAGGAAAATGTATTTTTAATTCATAAAGCATTTATCAAACTTAAAAACAATCCAGTTCATGGCATATTTTGAAAACTGTATGTCAAACCAGGAATGAGTGACTCGGGATGTTCATCCTTGGGCTCGTCTGTGTTTTTTCTGTGGAGTTCAGGTGGGAGAAGCTAGTAGCAAGCCGGCTAGGATTACAGGCAGGTGCAGCAGAATCTGTACCCAAACGAGTAATTCCAGAGTAGTGTTTAGTAGTGCCAGTGCAGGGTAGTGCTGCTGCTGCTTTTCCACCATCAGGAGCCAAGCTGGGATTTCTGTGGCTTCAGCTGTGCTATGCAGGTGCTCCAGTGGCGCTTGGCCATGGCAGTCCTTTGGTGCAGAGAGCAGACAACCCCTTAGGAGTATTTCAGGTTTGCTTGTTGCTTGCAGAGTGCCTTCAAGCGCGAAAAGCTATCCTTCAGCCACCAACTGAGTATTCTCGGTAGCTTTCAAGACGACCACAGGTAATGATCTGGAAGGCTGGGTGTTGCTTTTGCCTGTTGAAATGTTGTAGGAGATAGGTTCTAGCTCCAGAACGAATGGGCTTGGGACCAGAGGAGAGGTGGTGCTAGATGGGGGCTTATTTCTACCGTTACCCACGTGAAGAGGTGTGTCAGCCCGGTGGTAAAAAACAAGACTGTGGTCACGTTCAAGTTAGGTCAAAGTTAGGTGTTGGTGTTGGTTACTTGGCATGTCTGCTGGCCGAGCAGAAAGAGTTAACTTTAGTAGCTGGAGAACGAGCAGTTCTCCAACTTTAGTAGTCGGAGAACAAGTAGCTGTTTTGGGGGAAAAAAGTTCACCTTAGAGCGTTTGGAAAGAGAAGTAACTGAGGAAGTATTAGTCATTCCCTGTGCAGAAAGCAAGTCATAATTTGTATGTATCACAGTATTTTAGCTAGACCATGTCAAAAGAGTGGCTTCGATACTGAAATAAATTGAGCTTATTTTTGGTGTGTCACATCACGTGCTCACCTGAGATTGTGTAACATCTGGAAGACCAGACTCAAGCAGAAAGTGAATTAAATGGACTCCTTTACTGTAGTTAAAAAGAAGGACAGCCTCAGGCGCTCTTGGCCTCTCCTTTTTTTTTTTTTTTGTTTTCTTCCCCATAGATTTCATTTGCTTTTCTGAGATTTGCATTTTTTTGTACAGTAGCAATTGACCTCCCACTTAACGGTGAGCTTCAGGATTCCTAAACAGAATTAGGTTCGACCTCTGATGTAGCAGAACATTTATTTTTCCAGCCCTCCAAATCTCCGGCTTACTGGATAAGTAGGAAAAGCTTTGGCAAAGGAAATGGGCGATGCTTGTGCAGATCTCGTCTTTGCCTGTTTCTTTAGCAAGTGGGTGTTGCTGTTTCTCTTCCCTTCTCATCAGGAGGGGATTCTTTAGGGAGAAGGCTGAGGCAGCAGCTCTGTTCTGCCCCGTGCCCACCCGGTGCCGCGGGGCCAGCCGGGGGCTGCTGGAGTAGCTTCGGTCTATGGAGAAGTGCAGCAGATAGACCCTGCTCTGAGGTTCTGCTCCTCCAAATCAGTGCCAGTTTGGAGGTAGTTCTGCCATTTTCCTCTCTAACCTTGCTTTGAAAATTATTTCCAGAACAAAGATGACTGTCTCCTTTTGAAAACACATGTAAGAAGGACCAGCAGACCACAGACCTCTGCCCAGATCAGACCCTGACCTTCCCTTCCCTTTTTTGAGATGGGGTTTCTTCTGTGGGAAGCTCTGTTCAATGGTGGTAGGCCACCTTAGAAGCTTGTCGTAGTCTACAGCAAAAACGAGGTGGTAACTTTGGACGCTGGAGTGGAATTTAACAATAGCAGCTAATGCTGATCACGGTAGTGTGGAAATAAAAGCAACCATTGACGGCTGCGTATGGGTTGAGCGGCGGGTGATGCAAAGCCACGTCATGTGTGTGGTTACAGAACTCTCTTTCTCAAGTCTAAGAAAACTAGACTGGGGGAGTATTTCAGATTCTCTTACTGCGAAAGGTTTTCTGGGTGTGGCTTTGCATAGGTTTTTAATTAGCTTTCCCATGAGTATGATGAATTACAACTTCTCTCTGTGTGTGTACACACGTACGAAGACCTCTTCCCCCCACCAACAGAAACCATCAGCTTTTCATGTCATCTTGTTATTACCCGGCGTGAGGAAAAGGGGGTGGATGAAGGCAGGGGTTGAACTTTCATCTGGAGAGATGATGGTGAAGAACAGCAGAGACTTCTCACAAGCGCTGAAAGCGGCAGAAACACGGGCTGAGAAAACTTTCGGATTTTGCTACTCGAACTGATGTTTCAAAGTCTTCTTTTGTGCCTTGCTTTCCCTCGTCCCAGACGACGCTTCAGCTGTATTTTCTTCCAGAACGGAACGTTACAAATACTAAAGAGGCTTTTGATCTGAACAAACTGAAGGCAAAATAGTCAGCGCAGGTTCATAGGTGTTGCAGGGCTTTTACGGGGAAGAAATAAGAAAAGCTACAAATACTCAGCTCTAGAGGAATGAATAAAAATGCAAGAAGTTGCTGAGGATACTGAAAATTGATCAGTCTGTCCTTTGTATGGTATCCCATAGTGTTGCTACCTTGAAATCAGCAGTAAATAATTTAAATTAAAAAATGCCCATGTCAATGTATTTTCTACATCACGGATGGTAATAATGTAATTTTTTTTTTCATACAGCAGAGGTTTTTTTCCTAAATAATTTATTTGTGAGGGAATGTAACAAGGTGTGCTATAAAGCTGTGAGAGGAGAACTTCGTCACTGGAGTGTTCTGCTTACAGGAGGTCACAACAAAGAGCAATAGCTGAGTTTACAAATTATTTGGAGCCATGCACATGCCAGTCTCCTCAGTCTGAAAGGGGAAAAGAAACTCTTGCTGCCCTTATCATTTTCCCTGAGCTGTTCTGTGCCCTTTGGCTTTACCTTTGTGATGGTTGATGAGCTGATGGCCCAGTTTGGTGTGGTGAACCACCCCGATGCCAGGTGACCCGATCCAAGAGGGACCATCACTCTTTCAGCATTGTTTTCTTCATTTACCCTAGCTTTCTAAGTTACACTGCTAAAAGGAAAAAAATGCTTGTATTTTATAAAATATAGTCAGCCTGTTTCTGAGGTGTTTTGGAAAACGTGCGCTGGTTGCGATGAAGTTCTCCTGCGTCCGTACGCGAGCAGCTTTCGGTCGGTCGAAGGATATTTTGCAACATCACGTGGTTATCTTGGAGATGTCTCCAGTCAAAGAGTCGCCACTGAGTTACCCCTGAGCCTGTTTATTTGTCAACCTCAACTCAAATATGAATTTTAATTTCACAGGGTCTGATCATTTATAAAGTTAGCCAGCAGACTTTCAAACAGACACCAGCGTTTTTGCAAACCTTTGGGTATAATTTTGAAGTCTATTCAAAAGTAGCCCCCCAAAACTGCAATTCTCTCAGTGAAATTAAAAAAAAAAAAAAAGCTTACAAATGATAGGAGTGGTTTCTGAGAGTCTGCTGTTCAAAAAAGAGAGGAGGAAAAAAAGCACATCCAAGTAGTTTTTACTTCTCCTTTTTCTGGCATACGACACATTTCAGCTATTGTTACAGTATTTTTCCCCTCAATACCAATTTTAAAATTATGATGGATTATGCCAAAGTGTATTTTTGTGTAATTGTATTTCTGTGAAATTTTATTGTATTTCTGTGAAAATTTAATTGTATTTCTGTGAAATTTAGCATTTGAGCAGGGATGAAGAGCAGCTATCTTTTATTAGGTTGACTTTTATTTCTCGGAGTTTGAATCTGCAGCCTTAGACGTGAGGGGGGAAAATAGACCTTTCTACCGTATGAAGCACACGAGCAGATTTTGCAATCCTTGCTTACACGGAGTAGTAATTATGCAAATGAGCCTGTGCTGGATACTCCTGTAAGTCGCTATTCGCATGTAGCTCAGCTTCGTGATAGAGCAGCAGCAGCTTCAGCAGAAGAAGCAGGGTAAGGTGTTCTCCTTCTCTTCTCCCTTCTGCACTGTCTCTGCTCCCTCCCCGGAGCTGTAGCGTGCTGCCTGTTCTCCGCAGCCGTTTGCCGGGACGTGTTATGAACTCGATCAGCAAATTGATCTGAATTAATTAAAAAAATTATATATATACACCCTAGAAGGCTTACAGATTTGAGTTAGAATGACAAAGTACCACCTGTGCACTTAAAATTGATATTTTGATGATTTTTTAAAATGTTACTAGAACCTCCGCTGAACTTTCATCCCCTTATCCAAGCGCTGGAATGTTCCTGACTGGTTTAGGGTGACGAATTGTTTCAATAAACAAACACAGCCCGGGAGCTGGGAGTGGGAACCGGGAGATGCCTGGGTAGCGCCGCGGCTGCTGGGCTCGCCTCATCACTTGGTGCCTCAGTTTCCCCGGTGGAAACTGGGGAAGACGGCATGCAGGAGCGGCTCTGTCTGCGAGTAAAAACTTACTTTGCACGGCTTGGCTGACACTGACTTAGCAGATTTATCTTGACAGTTGTTTTAATTTGCTTTGAGGAAGGTGTGTGGTGTCCTCGTGGCCGTACAGGTGAATATTTATGTAATGTGAAGATGGCTCAGCGCAAGTTGATGCAGACTTTTTGATACGTGAAGCTGAGAATGTTTTCCTGCCCTGAAAAACTATAATCTGTAACTATTTTTGATTTCAGTCATAATTCTGAGTCCTCGGCATCTCTGCAAATTAGATCATGTTTGCTACCATGGAAGTAAGGCTGGCAGGGAGCAGGGCTGGTCCTTGGCAGGAGATGCTGTGAACAGTTCAGATGGGTGGCAGAGGGAAACTCCCACAGCTGTTGGGAGCAAGATAAGTGTGTCACGCAACCAGCTTCACGTCCTGAGGAACGCTCTGGGAACAAGGGAATATTTGGGGGAAAAAGCATCGCAAAGTTCTAAAACTCTACTGAGGAAACGGCGGCGATGTGTGGGTGTGCTGAGAGGTGAGGGTGGCTGGTACAGGGGCTTCCCAGGGAAGCAGTGCTGTCTTGGAAAGGGACTTCCAGAAGAGCAGGTGAGGGTTTGGTTGTCTTGAGCTGTATTTATGGAAACAGAAATGCGGCTGGAGCCACTGGCTTGGAAAAAACCCCAAACAGAAGAGGTTGCTGTGACCAAATGCAGATTCGAAGGCCGATATTCTGACCTGGGGAACTGGTTCTTATCTGCAGAGATCTCCATAGCAGCGATCGTTCAGTGCAGCAACCAGGTGCAGGCATTGCCCAGTGACATCATTGCTGGTTTTATTTTTTAATGCTGGTTTTGTCAAAAGGATTTTTGTTTTGTTTCATGTATGAGGTTAACGGGACCAGAGAGGGCTGCTAGGGCAATGAAATATTTTAGCATTATCAGTATGCAGTTTTGAAATCATGGTTAATTTTGAGTCCTCCTTGTGCTCTCTAGTGGGGATCTCCAATTAATTTTGAATCCTGCTTGTGCTCTCTAGTGGGGTTCTCCGAGATCACAGTTTCTAAGATGGATAATAATCATATCTTCGAGTGCAAGCAGAGAATTTGTACTACAGGGAGCAGAAGGACTGTTGTGAGTGGGAGAGGCTGGGATGGGGATCCTTACAGTTTCGTGTGCATTAAGCTGATCTGAAAGCTAATGCTGACTTTTAATTCTTTTGGACAATGTTTGGGGTTTTTCCAGTTCATGGTAGTATCCTCCCTTCTGCAATTACCTTTAAGATTGCCCATTCATTTTCAGAAAGGCAATAAAACAGAATTTGGCAGCTTTAGTAAATAAAGAATGCACCAAAGACAATTACTAACTAAACAAAGATCTGTCTTCTTCCCAGGAATGCAGTGCGACAGGTGACCAACAAAATGTATGCGTGCACACGCATCAGGGGGAGAAGAAGGACAAAAAGAGATTTTTCACAATAACCACCAGTTCCGACCCTATTACAGCCTTCTGCATCCCAGCCTGGGCTTGTATTGTGATTCCATGTAAACCAGACAATTCTTTAGAAAGGAAAAGGATGTTTCAAGGCAGTGAAGAGCTACACCCAGCTGTGTGAAGTAGCAGGGGGCTGGGGTACGATGGCTTAGCTGGCCAAGGCGGGCAGTGCAAAGCGATATCGGGGCGAGCCTGGAAGGCAAAGGGTGTCATTCCACGTCCTTTCACAACAGAGAACGACACGTTGGGGCACAAAGCAAAAGCAGAGGCACTGAAGTGAATTTATGTTTAATTTTATTTAAAAACAAATGTGAGGAGGCCTGTGGCTTTCTGAGCTTCTCTACACAAGGTTGTGTTTTCTGTTTTGTCCGTGCTGAAGCTGTCGCCCGCAGAGAAAAATGTCCATGCGTTTCCCTGGTGAATTTTGAAATACTCTCAAGCAGTAAATAATAAATCTCGAGGAGATCCTCATAGGTACCGGTGCCTAAGCAGATGCTGCCGTTCCTTCTTCGAGCCGTGGCTTTGGCCGCAGCCTAGCCCGAGGTCCGACCTGCAGCGTGCCCGGCGTCGGAGCACGGCACAGAGCTGGCAAAGGGAAGGGCAATGAGGGGAAAAAGTGTTCTGGACCAGCTTCTCGGCAGCCTCTCCCACCCCTTTACTGCCTGCCTCCATGCCACCTCGTGTGCTAACTCGGGCTGTCCTGTAGGTAACGATCACAGTGCGGAACTTTAAAGCGGTTTGACGTTACTGAGCGGCCAGGGCTGTCAGAAAGGAATGATTTAGGCTGCTGATGGTCAGCATGGAGTCTTTCAAAACAGAAGGTGGAGGGCATCTACTTTGTAATTTCTGAAAAATAAGCTTTAATTACAGAATCATAGAATCACACAATCACAGAATCACAGAATGGTAGGGGTTGGAAGGGACCTCTGTGGGTCATCTAGTCCAACCCTCCTGCCGAAGCAGGGTCACCTGTTCTCTGCTCTCGAATTGGCGTCTTCTAAACAACCATTTGTGTCTGAAAATTTTCATTAATGCAGTTGAGGTGAATGTTCAAAATGCCTTTTACTGATCCATGTTCAGTTTTGTATATTTAACTTCTTTGCAAATGGTATTTATACTTGCACATGCCCTAGCAGTTAAAACTCTTGACACACGTCAGGACTCTGCAGTGAAGAGCAGTTGTACGCCGCTGGTTGCCTGGAGCACGCTTCAGACTTCTCACCCGTGTGTTCTGTGTCAAAATCTGCCGTGGCCCTTATCTCATCCCAGTCAGGAACAGCTTTTGGCTTCCTGGGAACGCGCCAGTGTAGCCCACAGTTGAGCAAAGCCTGAACTTTCTTGTCTAATCATTAACTTCTGTAAAGTTCCAGGTGCTTAGAATGGGCTCTGTCTTTCTGTGTGCTCAGGTAGTTTCATTTATAAGTAGAGGCTCTTTTAGCTACAGAAATCACAGAATCACAGAATA
Organism: Opisthocomus hoazin; assembly: GCF_030867145.1. NCBI lineage: Eukaryota > Metazoa > Chordata > Aves > Opisthocomiformes > Opisthocomidae > Opisthocomus > Opisthocomus hoazin. The sequence continues at coordinate 85,697,804 of NC_134418.1, forward strand.
GCAGGGGCTGGAAGGGACCTCTGTGGGTCATCTAGTCCAACCCTCCTGCTGAAGCAGGGTCACCTACAGCAGGCTGCACAGGACCTTGTCCAGGCGGGTCTGGAATATCTCCAGAGAAGGAGACTCCACAACCTCCCTGGGCAGCCTGGGCCAGGGCTCTGTCACCCTCAGAGGGAAGAAGTTCTTCCTCATGTTCAGACGGAAATCTGCAGATCTGTGATCCTCCAAAGACACTGCAATGACTGAGTTCTCTCACCTTCACAGGAACTGATATTCAATGGCTGGAAACGGAGGTGACAAGTGGCTGAGATGAATACGACTACTATCCTGCAAGAGGTTTTGATTAAAAGATCACAGCAGAAGAAGAGGACTTCTCCCTTGAACTACAAAGAGAGGCTTTTTGTACTTACAAAGTCCACGCTAACGTATTACGAAGGCCGAGCGGAGGTAGGAGACAGATTTACGTTATCAACTGCCTCTGTTCCTTTTTGCTTTTGTATGCTATTGGCTTTTTTCCTACCATCTACCATACTGTCAGGAGCGGATGGGGGCAATGACCGTGGGTGGCGATGAACACGAGCTGCCATTTCTCTTCTGTTTATAATGCAGATTCGGTAGTCAGTGTGAACTGGTTCTTAATTGGTGCAGTAGTACACAGCCAGGGTGCCAGCAGCAAGACTAAACAGGCTTTATAGCTGGTCATCAGAGCTGGGCTTTTTCCCCTCTCCAGAGAGATGAAGGATCCCCACAAAGTGGGGGGAAGGTAGGAGAACTTGCAATTGTAGTTGCTTGTGGCCATGTTTACTGTGAAGGCCGTTACCTTCACAGCTGGGAATTAACTGAATTCAAACAGGAGGATGCACATTTGACAGGAGCAGGGTGCTGCAGACCGAGCCCACCGGAGAGGAGATCTGTTAGAGAGGGTCGTGTAACCTAGGGATGGACGTGAAGCTGGAGGCAGTTTACCTTTGGCAGCACGAGCAGCTCATCATGTTTGCCACTTTAGAGTTACACCAGAAGTCAGTAGGGCAAACAAGGCAAATCCTCAGACCAGCACTTTTTCCAGTGAGCTCCAGGCTCGGTTTCATCACGATCTCCTGTCCCCAGAGTGCCTCACCAGATCTTTAGTGCTGGGACTGACATTTTCCGCTTAACTGAGGCTACTTTCCACACCTGTCACAGTGCTGAAGGGGTTAAAATGGCTGCAGTAGCTAGTGGAGCGTGCTTTACGCTCCGGGAAGCCATGCAGCAAATAAAACCCCATGGAGGCAGCTCTGCAACCCGTTGTGTCAGATGTCTTCCCTCTGACGAAGGAAGGGGGTACAGGAGAGCGAAGGCTTGCTAAGCACGTTTCTCTGGAAGGGAAGGGAGCTCTGGAGGGCATCTGCCCAAACACACCCACTCAAGCAGGGCCACCTAAAGGCAGTTACCCAGGGCTGTGTCCAGGCGGCTTTTGAGTATCTCCAAGGATGGAGACTGTACAACCTGTCTGGGCAACCTGTGCCGGGGCTCACTCACCCTCACAGGGGAGTTAAAAAAAAGTGTTTGCTGATGTTCCAGTGGAGTCTCCTGTGTTTTGGTTTGTGCCCATCGCTTCTTGCCTTTACATGGGGCACCACTGAAAAGAGCCTGGCTACGTCCTCTTTGCACCATCCCTTCAGGCATTTATGTACATTAATAATATCCTCCCTGAGTCTTCTCTTCTCCAGGCTGAACAGTCCCAGCTCTCGCAGCCTTTCCTCAGAGCAGGGAAGCTCCAGGCCCTTCACCATCTTCATGGCCCTTTGCTGGATGCTCTCCAGTATGCCCATATCTCTCATGTACTGAGGAGCCCAGAACTGAAGACAGAACTCCAGGTGTGGCCTCACCTGTTGCCAAGTCATGGTCAACCTGGTGTCCAGCAGGAACCCCAGGCAATTTCTGCCAAGCTGCTTTCCAGCTGGGCGTTCCCCAGCGTATGCTGGTGCCCGGGGTTGTTCCTCCCCAGGTGCAGGACTTTGCACGTCTCCTTGTTGAACTTCATGCGGATCCTGTCAGCCCATTTCTCCAGCCTGTTGAGGTCTCTCTGGTGTGACAGCCACTGCTCCTGGTTTGTGGTGTCATCAGCAAGCTTGCTGAGGGCACACTCTGCCCCATCATCCAGGTCATTGATGAAGGTGTGAACTGGACTGAACTGGGGGTACAGCGCTGGTCCCTGGCCTCCAGCTCGGCTTTGCTCTGCTGACCACCAGCCATTCAGCCAGTTTTTAGTCCACCTCGGAACATGAATTTGTGTATTTTTACTGACTGTGAAGTCTTATTTTAGAAAGCTTTTATAATTTTTTTTTTTTTAGAATGCCTCCCCCCTTCCCAAGAATAAATAGGTAGGGGCTAAGCAGCCCTCTGAACACATTTGGGTCAAACAGAAGTGTCACTAACAGGTTCTGCAGGTCTAGTCGTCACCATTTAAGAAGTGGCCACTTCCAGCTTTCCCTTCGCCCTGCAGGTTAATACCCTCTGGCTAAAATACCCTGCCAGGAGACTGACTGGTGGACCTTCCTGAGAAGGGCTTGGAGAGCTCTGTTTGCTTTGCAGCGTGGTGGAGCAGGGCTGCACGCGGTGCCCGCAGCTGCGGAGGTGGTAACTCCTAAAAACGTTCCAGCCCGAGATAAGAACTGCTGGGGTGAAAACAGACCTGACACCCACGCTAGCCCAGCCGTTTGCCGCTGAAACAGGCGGGTCCGTCGCCTCCCTGTCCTCCCTGAACTGGTCACGGCGCTTCTGGGGCTTGGTACTGCTCCGGAAAAGCTCGCTGATCAGCAGAAAGACACTCGGTCTGGTTTTAACGTTGCTGGATTGGTGTTCTGCTGGGCGAGCGAGCTGCGTTAGCTGGGTGCAGGATCCGGCGAGGGCCAAAGGCGGTGCCGGGCGGTGGAGGAGGACACGGGATGCTCCGGCTGTCGGCATCAGCAAGCTGTCAGACCGGCTCAGCTGTAGCACGCAGGTTTCCAACCTCAAAACCTACTCGTTTTCACTGTTCCTCCCACTTCTGATCCCTTAAAACATTAATCAGCATTTTATTGACAGTATTGGCTGAAAATAACAAGCTCTGATCTTGGAGAGGGGCACTGAATACACTTATGTCAGCAACACTTTTGAACAAAAAAAAAATTACAGCGTGACTAAGATCTCTGTGACAGTGGCAGTTATTCCTTTTTGTCACTGGCAACTGAAATGGAAGAAGTTTGGTGATTTTTATCGGCTGTTGGGTTTTTTTTAGCTGATGGTGGCTGTAAATTTGTATTTACAGTAAGACAGCTGTGTATTCTGGCTGAAGTAACTTATATCAAAAGAAAAAAATTATTAGAGATTAAAATAACTCTGGCCGCTCTGAATAGTTGGGGGGTGATTGCTGAAATAAATGTGACTTGTGCATGCTGGTTGAACGTAAAGATATGACAGATAAGAGGATAGGTACGGGCTGATCTCATGTCAGGCTTGGCAATATTCAAAGCCCAGATTGGGAAGATAAGTGTGGAATTCCCAAGCCCAGAGGATCCCACACCCTCGTTTTAATCGCACAAGTGCCGTGGCAGCAGTCTGCCCAGGGTGGCTGCGTTCTGCTCCTCTAGCCAAGCGGACGATCCCCAGTGTGGTCGTTGGCCAAACCGAAGTATTTTCTTGGTTTTTTTTTTTTCCATTTTAACTTCTATGTGAATTCAGTAGAGAGAGTTCAAGAACAACCTAGGGTTTGCAGTCACGTGAATAGTCATACCCCTTCTTTTTAAAAACAAGATTAAATTAAATCTCGCTCACCAAATTAGTCAACGCTCAAAGTGTGGGCAAGCTGGGATTGTAAATAAGGCAACAGAATTAGATACTTGGTATGTCCGGTGGCAGAAGTGGAACATTTACGACAGCAGAAAGCAATCAACCATAGCAAATGTTGTTCTTGTGAATGCTGCTGAGAGCTTTAATTGACGCCGTTCTCTGCAGCCGGTGGTGGGGGATCGCTTGCTCTTTGACCAGAAACTGCACATTGTAGAAGCGCTCGTCTCTATTTTTTGTTTTCTGAGTCTTGACAAAGCGCCACGTACCTATTTGGAGCAATAAACTCATATGCATGACTGCTAGCAACAGGGCAAAATCGTGTTTGAACTTGCTCATGACCTATTTAAATCTTCTCATGTGTGCTTTCAAGCAGCTCGGGCACCCTGTCATGGCACAAGGCTCCTGCAGTGAAGCTGCACTGCTACCAGGAGCAGGAGAAATGTAGCTTCTGCACTTGCAAATACTGCTGGACTGCAGGGCACAGAGGAGGTGTGCAAACCATCAACGAAGCGTAGCTACAGAATCAGTACAGAGGCTGACTTTCAAAATTGATTTCAAAGCACAGAAACCTGAGGAAGGAGACTCCTGGTTGAGGTCACCCGTGCAAAGTCCTACAATTATGAGTAATGTCATGGGAAACTGCTGTAGGAAGCCAATAGGACCTTGGCTTTTATGGCTTCACTTCTTCTGGGGATTATGCTGTTTGGTACAAAAAAATGGGAGATGTATCACCTGAAGTTTAAAAAGATGGACATCTTGCATCTTCAACTTAAAGTGCTCTGGAGTTTATTTTCAAAGTTGTGGTGCGTTCACACTTTCAGCGGACTCTGGAAAAAATCAAACCTAGTGTTTATCTAGGAGTCCATCTTACCACTGAAATTGGAAATACTTCAGCAAATATTTCCATTATGGTTGTAATGGAAAGGAATACTCGCTTTGCAGCTCTGCCAGTGTGCCTGGTGGCTGAGGTCCCATGGGGCAAGTCCCCCCCACGCTCCTTCGCAGAGCGGCTTGGCTGCTGCAAAGAACAGCGGCTTTTACTCCTCTGGAGTTAGCCAACGGGACAGACCACACAGAAACAGCAGTCGAGCTGCTGTGTCCGCCAAGTACTCTTGGTTTATCCTCCTTCTCTGGAGATATTCAAGACCCGCCTGGGCAAGGTCCTCTACAGCCTACTGTAGGTGACCCTGCTTCGGCAGGAGGGTTGGACTAGATGACCCACAGAGGTCCCTTCCAACCCCGACCATTCTGTGATTCTGTGATTCTGTGATTCTGCTTGCAAGAAGTTTTACTGCAGTGAATTCTTTCTCAATGAACGGTCAGGAGATGTCTGTGAACTGGGAGGTGATGTCCGATGGCCCTGCCTGGAACAGGCTCATTGCTGCGTTACAGAATAGTCCTGATGGCAGCTAACACGTACTTCACACAAGTTTTAGTTAGCTCCTGCTTACAGAGCAGCTCACTTGAACTAGAAGTGCCACCGGACTAGAGGTTTTTGCTCTAGATGTCATTTTGGGTAAGGGAAATTGTTTGAGATGAAGGCGAGATAATAAATGTAGGTGTTAAAGTACGTCTTGTCACTGGAGTGGTTGAAAGGAGCTGGTTTGCGCAAGTGAGATGTCCTGCTAGTTTGTTGGTTTGAAAAATTCCACACTGATGTTTCTCATGCGGTGCTTCCACAGAGCTGACACGGCTCCACTCGTCGTTTTATGAATCGTTACCGCTGTGCGGTAGTACCCCCGTATCTGTTGGAGTCGTGGAGCGTTCCCTTTCACCGTGGTGTTTTTCTCTCCCAGCTGGCTTAGCAGTGACGTTCGAGTTTGTAAGTGTGCTGATGTGTGTGGTTTGGTTACCGTCCTCCCACACCCGGCACGGCGTGCGCACGTTGACCTTGCTCACATCAACCTTTCCAACCCATGGCAACTTGCACTGACCTTGAGTGGAAGCTGATGAGTATGAGCTCATGAACGTGAAGCTGCTTTAAGCTTTAACATCTTTGTCGTTGCTTGTGCTTGTCAGACAGATTACAGATTACAGCAGTAAAAGGTTTGTATGAGATTTTGCGTTTTCAGAAGGTATAGGCTAAATCCAGGTCCTTGTGGTTACGCGGTGCGTGGTTGGGTGGGTCTGAGGCGTTAGAGGGAGGACAAAGTACTGTGGTTCCCCTCTTAGCTCTGGGAGGGCTGCACAGTAGATGCCGAGGTAGGCACAGCACTTTCCCATTTATCAGCATGCAGAAGCCTTTTGCTTCTACAGAGAAAGCAAATAACAGCCCCAGAGGGAAAACATCTAAGAGCCTTATATAGAAGGCTACTTCTGTGGAGTCAAGTAGAAGGTGGTCTTCTGACGAGCTGACCATGGAGGTGCAGAGTGCTCTGCACTGGCAATATTTGCCATCAGGATCAGACTTGTGTGAAAACCATCTTGCATAAGCAGAAGAACTGTCACAGCTAACGAAAACCAAACAGGATTTAAATGAAAAACGCAGAATAAAAACGTGGATGTTCTTGGGGGCTGCTAGTTTGAAAGTCTCTTCCTAAGGAAAAAAGGTTCTTCTGCGAGGGTTGTATTTGGCTCTTGTAATTTGAATAGAGAGGAGACAGAAGCTACTGAAATTACCGTGGTGATATTTTAAGGAAGGAAAAATAACTTTCAGAGCTCTGGGGCCCACTCTAAGGCTGCAGGTTTCAGGGTAAAATTGTGTAGCTTCATTGCAACACTAACCTTGTGCAAAGACTTCCTTTGGAGCAGAACAACTTCATAGAGTTCCAAACCCCCATGCTAGCTACTTTCTGTTTTCAACAGAAGATTAATGTCCATCGATTTCACTGCTCTTTATTCCTATAGTGCTTAGTCTTTATTATTTTTAACTTCATTACTCTGATTCATATGGTTTCCTTAGCCATTGCATCGGTGATTCAATTCTTTATATAAATGAAAGCACAATTCATCATTAAAATGCTTTGGATCACTGATTACTCTTGTTTTCTAATGTAACATAAATAGCTTCTGAAACGAGTAGACTGGCAGAGCCTTTTTTATCTCCGAGTCATAGGTAGTAACGATAGAGCTTTCTTAAAATACTTGCAAGCTTGCACAGTAATTTTTTCCAGCTAGCCCTGGAAGAGGGTGGCTGTTCCCCCCCGGGAAACAGCAGTGGATGTTCGCTTCCCCCATGAGCTGCACCGAAGTCCTCAGCTCTGCTTGCCGAGAACACACCTTCACAACCGTCTCTGAGAGAGGTCGTGGCTTTAGATCAGTTCAACTCCTACTGCTTAGCAATTTTTAATGGAATTAAAGACGTTCTTTTCTCACCATTGTCAGAAAAAGAATGAATCAAATTTTTTCAAGTGCAGTCAGGATAGACAGATTGTTTAAAACGCACACATACACATGCTTTTTTTTATACATGTGTATTTTTTTTATATATGTATAAAATTAAAGGTGTAATGATTAACTTGTAACAGTGGTTTTCAGCATCAATTATAGCTGAGCAAGTACAACGATGTGGTTATAACAAGGAAGTTATCCCACCTACAGTGATGCCTGTCACATCCATCTGGATAGAGAATATTTTCTATCTCTTATGAAAAACTAGAGAGTAAAAATACATGATGGGCTCTTCAAACTTCCTCCCAAGATCTATATTTAAATGCTAACTCATATTCTGAGTAGCCACCCTTTTTAATTGTATAATTTCTCTATGACTACAACCGTTCCTTCTACAGATTAGCAGCATTAGGAAAATAGTTAATTTTAACTTCTTTCTTTGCCCTTGATGACATAGAAAGCAAGACAGGGAATTAGCAAATGACTTGGTAATCTGTAGATGAGGGACCGACTGATACTCTTCAGGTTATAGCTTGTCCAGAAAACTTACAGGTATATTATATATGAATATAATTATATGCTAATATATATTATATTGCTGCTATAGCAATACCTGCATTGTTCTCTTTGCTCAGCTAGAATAGTGGAATTGTGAGATCTCCATCTCTGACGAGAAAGAGCAGTGTAGGAAGCTGAGTCTTCCTTCAAGTAAATACATAGATGTAAAAGTGATATAAGCCATGCTATATTATATTGATTTAATAATTTTGTGATGGCTGCTAGTCCCCCACAACAGCACTTGGAGCAAAACCCCAGTCCTTCTGAGGAGCTGCTTAAGCATACGATGAGCTAACAAGTGAGTAGAGACATGGTACAAAGCATTGATGAGAGATTACGGTAAACCAGGAAAAGCTTTACCACAGATTAGTTACCTGCAACTCGGTTGTATGGTATCCTGGGGAAGAGGAGGGTTGAGCAAGGTCTCTGTAGCTAGCCACTGCTCAGAGCAAACATAGTAAGGAGTCAGTGTTCTTTTAGGAGATGGGGTAAATTGAACAGTAGGAATTAATTGTCCAAAATACAGCTCCACATACAGTTTGTCAGCATTTTGAGCCATGCGGACCCTATTCTGCAAAGGCCCCAGAAACCTTGTGGGAGGAGCGAAAAGGAGTCAGTAGGAAAGCAGCTAAGAGAATCTGAGAAGAAAAAGCTCACAGGGAGGATCTGGATATAAGGTCTGCTGGTAAGCAGTAGGCATTGACACTGGGAACCATGAAGCTCCATCCTTTCTGGTTTGTTTGTTCCCATTCCCCCTCTCCCTCCAGATTCAGGGAAAGAAATTTTTACAATAAATTTCTTGCTTGTAGGCAGAACTACTGTGTTGACGATGATCCAGAAGACCCCAAATATTGGCTGAAAACACAAGAGAAGACAGATAACAGTTGGCGTAGCTGGGGAAAATCTGAGCAGGTGCAAGTGGAAGCTGTTCAAATCAGAGCAACAACTTCAAGCTGTTTGTGTAAATGGAGGCAGCTTCACGGATGCTTGGCAGTGCTCACTTGAGCAGGTCATAAAGAAACTTCAGTTGTAAAAGAAGTTAGTTATGTTGCAGTAATGGTCCGTGTTCTCTGTAACATCTACCAAAAGAGAAGCCTGATATAAAACGAGGATCTGCAATAATTATCTTTCTAGAAGAATTTTGATGTTGAGGAGATGGAACAAATTAGACACAGCTGCAGTTGTAGGTTGAAGGCTGTAGTTGTTGAGGTGCTGACAAGGTACAGGTGAAACTATTTACCTTCTGACCATACAGGAGTGGATGAGCCTTGAAGGTGCTAAGAAGGAAGAGCTGGAAGAGGAGTAAGGTTCTGGAAGGTTAGAGAAGGCCTAGTTTTAAAAGAGGGGAGAGGAGCAGCTGAGAAACTCTCAGCGATGAAGATAATTTATATTTCCAGAAAAGTTAGAACAAGCAGGCTTCTTTAAAGTACCTGTAAGATACCAAAATTGCACATAAGCCAACAAAGATTTGACAAGAATCAAGAAGTGTCTTGAGCTTAGTTCTTTCTGCTATGGGGTAACAAGCCTTGGGGGTAGCAGTGGAGCACCAGATATCCTGGGTTTTTAATTTCAGTGAGGGTTTGGACGTTACTGTGTGAGACATTTTCAGATGCCAGCATTAGAAATGACCTCTATAAACCTCTTGTAAGTTTGATTGCAGAATACGTGGGAAACTGATAGAGTGTTCACTAGGCATCGGTGGCTGGCCTTCAGATTGAAAGTGTGTTGTGAATGGGGTGTCCTGTCTTGCGTTTCAGCATTTTCACTTGTGATCTTGTTGCTGAGACAGAAGCTCATTGAGTTCTCGGGTGACGTGAAACTTGAAGGAGCTGCAAGCATTTTGTAAATCAAGGCTGGAAAGCCAAGTGGTATATGGGGATTAGGTGTGTGGTGGGTTTGGTTGGTTGGTTGGGTTTTTATTGAGGGGAATGTGATTCAGTATGGACAAGTGCGAAAGGTAAAAGTTTAGGCAGGAATGCTGAAATGTTCAAGTACGGGATGAGAATAAGTAGGTAAATGTCAGGCTGTCCCCAGCAGGATCTGGGTGCCATCCTGAATCGTGAGCTGGGTATGTGTCAGTGATACCCTGTTGCTGTGAAGAAGGCATATGTGACATTAGGATGAGCAAACGGGACTGTGAATCCTCACTGTCTGGTGAGGAGGCATCTGGTCAGGGCATAAAGTTTCAAAGAAGCCGTGGACTTGCCCACAATTCGGGGCAGGAACAGTGGGGAGGGTGAGCTTCCCAAAAGCCTTGGCTGTGATGAAGGGTTGGTGGAGCAGCAAGCATTTAAAGCGGGCGGATGGACAGGAATCTTCAAAGACTCAAAACCCCATAGCTCCGTAGTCGTGGACTCTATCATCCGAACCTTGAAAGAGTAGATAAAGCAGCTGGTGCCTTGGCTATGTGATCTCTCGGGTCCTGTCCTGGGGCATTGGTTGCTCTCCTGCAATGCCTGTGGACTTGGACTCTCCCTCCTTCTTGGTCCAAGTCGTCAGAGTTCAGTGTTCAGGCAGCACAAAGGCTGTTCAAGGGGTGGCTGCATGCAAGGTGTCACCCTCCCGATGGACAGAGCAATGGCCCTGTGGTCTGAGAGGGGAGAACACCAGGCAGAGATGCTACAACTGGGCTGGCCCGACTCAGAGCTCTGTGAGGGCTTCACAAGAAAACAGGGAAGAGATTTTTCTGAAGAAACCCTGAAGCTACATTCTGGTTATTTTGAAAGCTGCAAGGTTGTGGGTGATTTAGGGCCTGACATGGATGGAGGCCTGGATGATGCATTTTGCGTCCTTCACTCTTCTTTACATTGCTGCCTTATGTGATTGCAGCAATGTATCAGAACAGTGACGGTGTACGTTTGACTGACTGACTCACTCTCAGTCGTAGGAGAAGAGTAAATTACAGATGGTGTTGTAGTAATGGTTAGGAAGTTCCATCTGTGCTACTGCAGGGAATTTCTTTTTACGTTTTTTGGTCTCTCCAGTGCTGGTGATTGGCACCTGCTGAGCAGCCAGGCCATTGTAAAAGATTCCTGGTTTCCTGTTTTGCAGGACAGGGTTTAAGGCTTTCTCCTTATCACTTAGGTTTGTATTTTTTGTCTTGAAATTCTTCTCAATAGTTAGATCTTGAGTCAAGTCAGACTAGATCAGAATAACAATCACCTCTCACTTTTTATCTTGATTCCAGCCATTTTGGAAAGGTGAATAGAAATACTTGATAATTCTATTTCTCAGACTAATCAGTAAAAAAAAATGACTTGAAAGGAGGCAGGGCATTCTTCAACATACTGACACACTGGAAAACAAGGAGATGGAAAATATGGCCATCTAACAGCCAGCTACAGCAACTCTATTTGAATAATCAGTAATTGCTTGAGTGAAAATGCCTCTCAAGAGGGAACTGCAGCCGTATCCAGTGCTGCTTCTCGCTAAATGGCAAGACTATAAAAAAAAAAAAGTACGAAACACCCTTACATTTGGCTTTGGAGCATATTCTACCAGAGAAGTCCTCTACATGGGATTTTGGGTTAGCCAGGCTTTTCTGAAGTTCTGTAAAGTTGCAGAGCAGTTCCATAAAAGGAGATGTCGGTGAAGCTAAGACCTTCTCTACTGGTGAGAACACAAGTTCCATGGGTCACATGCTGATGACCTCAGGGTTTCCTACATGGGGATAAGCACGGGAGAAAGAAATAGTAAGAACAAGAGAGACACAGCATGGGCAGGACAGAATGCAGCTATTTCTTGACAGCTGGGCTGCTTTCTGCATGTTTTCATTGAGTTTTTTCCGAACAGAATGTCCTTTGTCCTGTTTAACTCCCCAACCCCACTTTTCTGAGGGTAAGCAGCACGATATCTTCACAAGCAAAGAGGAAATACACGGAAAAACCATTTTCTCTGATAGTGGGAATATGGCTGCTTAACTTGTAAAGCTTCTCTATTTAGCAGAGGAGTAATTCCAAATGTGCAGATGATGAGCTGTTTGATTGTGTCCTTCTCTAACCCTTAGGCATTTCTTGTCCTCTTGTATTCTAAGACTTTTTTTTTTTTTTACAGGAACTGTCTAATTATATTTGTACCATATTTAACAATGTAGTTCTGGTTTTATAACTTCTTGACATTACTTTTATGTGTTAAACCATAGGAATAGCTCATTTGTTTGCGTTGCGTGGAGACAAGACTTATTGCCTGGGCTGGCCATCATTGCGAGCAAGGAGCAGGGCTTCTGAAATTGTAAATCAAGTTTCTGAAGCATGGGCAAGTATGACGTCCAGGTAGCACTTTGAGAAGCTTTGTATAGCAGCTGCTGTACAGTCACTTCCCTTTTGTGAAGCTATTTCTGACAAGCAGGTACGCTTTTTAAAAAAACAAACCGCCCTTTAGTGTGACTTTGAAGCACATATTTTTATCGATTTGTTATCCTGATTGGGATATGGTATTTTTATACCTTTATTGCTGTTCCAACCATGTTTCCTTCTGTAGGCCTCCCTCTAGAGGCGTATCTCTACCTTGGGAGAAGGGCTGGACTGGCTTGGCCTCTTGGGCTCATCAGCCTGTGACGTTTCCAAACCCGCTGGGAATGCCTGTGTCCAGTTCAGACAGCGTGCACGGGTGTGCTGGTGAAATACCACCATTTCTGCAGCAAATCCAACCTTTTCCTACTATGTCAGCCACCTTCCACCTCCAAGACCAACCATGAAATTCCGTCTGAACATGAGGAAGAACTTCTTCCCTCTGAGGGTGATGGAGCACTGGAACAGGCTGCCCAGGGAGGTTGTGGAGTCTCCTTCTCTGGAGATATTCAAGACCTGCCTGGACAAGGTCCTGTGCAGCCTGCTCTGGGTGACCCTGCTTGGGCAGGGGGTTGGACTAGATGACCCACAGAGGTCCCTTCCAACCCCTACTATTCTGTGATTCTGTGATTCTATGAAATACACCCCTCTGCCTCCTGTGGTTTGACACAGCATAATTAGCCGCAGTGCTAATTTTGTCTCTCTGCAGCCGAGGTCGCTTGTTAGAAAGAGTGGTTGTGCGTGCATTTCTCACGGCTGGCTCACGCCTGCACCTCTGCTTCCCAACGGCTTCGGGGCTGGAGCTCTCCCTCGAGTCGGCGTTTCACGCCTGCTGCGTGTCCGGGGCCGGAGCGAGCCGTTTGGCGTGCAGGATAAACGCAGCACAGCGACGGTGCGCAGGATGCCCCGTTATGAAGGGAAATCAGTGAGGTAGGGAGGGGAGAGGGATTGCAGTGGTGGTCTTCGCATTTTTCTTGAGCGATTCCTTCCTGCTCCTGGGCCCCTTGAGAGTGAGAATCACAGAATCACAGACTGGTCGGGGTTGGAAGGGACCTCTGTGGGTCACCCAGCCCAACCCCCTGCCCAAGCAGGGTCACCCAGAGCAGGCTGCACAGGACCTTGTCCAGGTGGGTCTTGAATATCTCCAGAGAAGGAGACTCCACAGCCTCCCTGGGCAGCCTGGGCCAGGGCTCCGTCACCCTCAGAGGGAAGAAGTTCTTCCTCGTGTTCAGCTGGAGCTTCCTCTGCTTCAGTTTGTGCCCGTTGCCCCTTGTCCTGTCGCTGGGCACCATTGGAAAGAGTCTGACCCCGTCCTCCTGACACCCACCCTGCAAATATTTGTAGGCATTGATAAGGTCCCCTCTCAGCCTTCTCTTCTCCAGGCTGAACAAGCCCAGCTCCCTCAGCCTCTCCTCGTAGGAGAGATGCTCCAGTCCCCTCACCATCCTCGTAGCCCTAAAGCACAGCCGCACACCTGACCGTTTGGAGGCTGCTGGCCGTTGATGGCTGTTGCTTCTGATGCCGTCTGAAACATGTCTGGAGCGGTGCATTTGTATTCAATTTCACATATGTAAATTTTTTTTTAATCTGGAAAGTGGGCAAAGATAGGAAAATCTTTTCTGACCTAAGGCTTAATTTGGTGGTTTGGGTCGCAAGGCCGGTCAGCTTTGAGTTGGTGTGATGTGACATCTCATGGTGACGCAAACGGAGCCACCTTAAATCGTGACAGTGTACAAAGTGATGACTTGGGGAATATGATTATTAGAGTGATGTCTTGCGTATCAGGAGTTTTGCTTAATTTTTTTTTCCCAAATGTTGGTTGGTTTTCTTGTTGGATTCCTGTCCTTTGTCCTCCTGGCAGATGTGTGCTCCTTTTGAGCGAGCGCTGAATGCCAGAATTGGCATGAAAATCTCTCTGAGTCTTGGAGGAGAGGTGGGTTCAGAGAAATAGTAAAGCCAGTTCCACTCAGGAATTTCTGTCATTCCAGATAAAAAATCCCAATGCATATCATCTCTCTCTCTGTCCCACAAGCTCAGTTAACCAGCAGATGGGACCCCAGCAACGCCTGAGCACCCCGCTGGGCACAGAAAGCCGATACGTTTAAGAAGTGGCAAGCATTTTTGATTCTTTGAATGTTGTTGTGTAGGAAAAAAAGATCTGGAGAGGTGTCTTCAACACAATTGTGTGGAATGTTGAATTCTGTGCTTCGTGAAAAAGCACGTCTCGTTTGGATCCTCCCGTTCTGCCTTGGCTAATCTGGGAGCCCTGGAGCTGCCCGGCCTGCCACGCGGTGATGGGGAGAGGTGGAAGCTATACCTGCTGCTGTACCAAGTGCTGTAGAATTCAGTATTTTGGCATTTCCATCAATGTATGTTTTACTTCAGGCAGTCAAGGTTTGAGTAGGGGAATACCATAGAATAGGCAGAAGACTTGAAACAGGTTTTTTTGTTCAAAAAATCCAAGGCTGCGTACTTGGTGCACATTATTTTTCAGTGTAAGATGATATGGCTTTGTAGTACAGATCACGGTAATGCTTATGATTTGGCTTTGTAATGGTTCATTAAAATGTCTAATTCTTCTTCCCCCTCCCCCTTCTTTTTTCCCCCCCTATTTTTAAAAAGCTCCCCATTGGGGCTTCTTTTGGGGGTTTTTTGTTTTATTTTCCCTGGTGTTCAATAACAGTTACAGCTTTATCTGAACTTAGTTCCTGTCGTTCTTACTGGTGCTGACCATGATGTGCATGAATTCTTCATGGGCATTTTCTCTTCCTGCTTTGTTCATAACAATATGCACAAGAGACAGAGTACTCAATGTTTTTAAAAGGCTGACGAAACTTCCACGTTTCCATGGGTAGTAACTATTGTGTTTCTAGGTGGTGGAATCATGATGGCTACGTTTGAAGTTGCCCTTTGCTTCTGTTTATAAGGCTGTATTTTCAGTTGTATATGATCGTACCAGACTTCTGCTATTTGTGCAGAAATTTCCATCCTCAGGAGAGAAGAGGGCAGTCAAGTAAGGACTGCAGTATCTCAAATATTCAGCAGTTACTAATTATTTCCACATTCTGTGAACAGTGCCCATCTTTCACAAGCTGCACTCTGAACTGGATGTGTTGGATGCTTATAAAATATCTATGCTTATAAATATCTGCAGGGTGGGTGTCAGGAGGACAGGGCCAAACTCTTTGCAGTGGTGCCCAGCGACAGGACAAGGGGCAATGGGCACAAACTGAAGCAGAGGTAGTTCCAGCTGAACAGGAGGAAGAACTTCTTCCCTCTGAGGGTGACGGAGCCCTGGAACAGGCTGCCCAGGGAGGTTGTGGAGTCCCCATCCCTGGAGGGGTTCAAAAAACGTGTAGATTCTTCAGGACATGGTTTAGCAGGCATGGTGGTGCTGGGTTGGTGGTTGGACTTGATGATCTTAGAGGTCTTTTCCAACCTTCATCATTCTATGATCCTATGTGCTACTTCCAGTTACTGGCTGGTTTTCTGCAGAGCTTCCTCTCTGGAGTGCTGAACTCTGCTGTGTTTCTATACAGTGTTACTTTGGGCAGCCCTGGCTGAACACCGTGGACGTTCCTTCCTTCTTTAAAATCTTCATCATCATCAATCTGGGCAAGCCAAGCATTCTCCAATGTCTAGGCTTTTGACCTTGCTTCCTTGGGGCTTCCACTAACCTTGGTCAAAGAACTTCCACCAACACAGGCCCCTCCTTGGCCCAGGTGGGTTTCACCCCCATCTTCTGATTCCTGCCTCACCATGAGCTTGTGTGGCCCGAGCAGCATCCCAGCGTCTCTGGAAACTTGGAAAACGTGGTGGTGGTGGCCACAGAATGGTGGGAGCGCTTCAGCGACAGGGAGAGGAGCAGATAAGGTGATGCATTGGCAGCTATTTCCCTCACTGGTCTTAGTCATAATTTAAAGTCAGCGAGGAGGAAGCCTTCCTTTGTCTGTACTCAAGTTATTTTGTGTAAAGAAGAGCAGATTAAACCTATGATTACAAATGATTGAAAACTTTGTATGGAAAGAAGTGGTACTTTTGACTAAGCAATTACACCGTACTCTGTGCACTTTCACCGGTGTAGATCTTTATACTCTCCCTCTCAGGTTTCAAGTGACTTGTGCAGTTAAAGCACCATCAGTGTCGTAAGTGGAAAAGAAAGCAAAAAGTCTCTACTGAAAAAAAACAACAATTAGATAAATTGATTAGATTTTACTTACATTTCACAAAGTGTTTTTTGTTTTTCTCTTACAGAAAAAATACAGGAAAGGATCTGTGGACATTTCAAGGATTAAATGTGTCGAAGTTGTCAAAAGCGACGGTATTATTCCCTGTCAGAATAAATATCCATTTCAGGTATGTCCCTTCTATATAAAATACAGCGCTCTTTTCAACAGCACCAAGCCATTGGGGCGCGACTGGCTTGAAACTGCTGCCGCGTCTGAGCACTGGGTCTGTTCCCTGGCTCTGGGGCTGCTTGGGAGGGGGGGTCAGGACTGGTGACTGAACCCTCCCCCTCCAGCAAGCCCTGCTCCCCTGCAGTGCCCTGCCCTGCGAGCTGGGCCTCACATGCTTGGTCTTCTCCCTTTCCCCAGCCTCTCTGCTGGGGCTTGGCCTCCAAAGTGCCTTGTCCTAGTCAAGGGTCAACTTGGCAGTCTGTTTTCCCTGTCTTCATTCTTCATATTAAATTAAATTAAATTTAGTTACTATTATAGAAGAATAAGAAAATTAAGGTAAACCTTGTTGCGTTTTCTTTGGTTGTGAATTTAATGGGAAAAAACCTGCAGAAAACAAAGTGCGTAGAGGGGAAGAAGAAGAGCTTAGATACGGGAGGTCGGATGCTGTGCCTGCTTACGATAGAGGCAAAGGGGGCACTGGCTGCTTTCCACCAGTGCAAGCAGTGAAGAAAAAGAAGTGGGGAGTTACCCCAGAGCAGTACCGAATCCCAAGGAGTTGTGAAATGGCCGGGAATGAAGGGTGGCTGATCACCAAATCGCTTTCGCAATTACATTGAACTGTTTGTCCAAAACACACGGTGA
Source organism: Opisthocomus hoazin (assembly GCF_030867145.1). Taxonomy (NCBI): domain Eukaryota; kingdom Metazoa; phylum Chordata; class Aves; order Opisthocomiformes; family Opisthocomidae; genus Opisthocomus; species Opisthocomus hoazin. Next base: position 85,714,830 of record NC_134418.1, read on the forward strand.
AGAATGAACACAGCAAAGCGTGAAGCAAACATTTCGAAGGAATGCTCACGAGATAATGTACCATTACAAACCCCTTCCTTATTCTACTGAAAGCCTCATATATGAATAGTAAAGCCTCATAACCTTCTTCCAGTTTTGGCATTTGGTGCCTGTGTACACTGATTTTGCCAAATGCGACAGTCATTTGTCTTGTGCTGTTTCCTGAGGAATAAATAAATCCACATTACCAGGTGAATGTATTTTGATGATCTCTTTTTTCCCACCTCCAGGTTGTGTACGATGCTAACACGCTTTATATTTTTGCACCAAGTGCACAAAGCCGCGATCAGTGGGTGAGGAATCTGAAAGAAGGTAACGGAGACTGCTCACGCGTAACACCTGACACACGCAGACGCCTTCGCTTGAGCTGTCTGGCCAGGATGGAGATAACTCGGCGCTGTGTTATGGATTTGTGGCCAAAACAGCGCTGAAAACAGAGCAGCGTTGAGCTGCCACTGAGCAGTGCTTGCGCAGCGTGGAGGCTCTGCCTTCACAGAATCACAGAATCACAGAATAGTAGGGGTTGGAAGGGACCTCTGTGGGTCACCCAGCCCAACGCCCTGCCCAAGCAGGGTCACCCAGAGCAGGCTGCACAGGACCTTGTCCAGGCGAGTCTGGAATATCTCCAGGGAAGGAGACTCCACAACCTCCCTGGGCAGCCTGTTCCAGTGCTCCGTCACCCTCAGAGGGAAGAAGTTCTTCCTCATGTTCAGACAGAACTTCCTGTGCCTCAGTTTGTGCCCATTGCCCCTTGTCCTGTCACTGGGCACCACTGAAAAGAGCTTGGCCCCATCCTGCTGACACCCACCCTTCAGATATTTGTAAGCATTTCTAAGGTCCCCTGTCAGCCTTCTCTTCTTCAGGCTGAACAAGCCCAGTTCCCTCAACCTCTCCTCGTAGGTGAGATGTTCCAGTCCCCTCATCATCCTCGCAGCCCTCCGCTGGACTCTCTCCAGTAGCTCCTCATCTTTCATTTCCTTCGCCTCCCTCTGTCCCCGCAGCGGGTGGGCTGGGGGGGGGCAGGAGGCTGGGAGGTGGCACAGCCGTGAGGAGTGGTCCTGAGCCGACCCAAGGGATCTTCCAGGCCATATCACGTCGTGCTTGGTGATAAAACCTGGAGCAGAGGAAGATGGGGGCTGGGGTTTCCTGGCTCCCACACTGGCTGTTGCTCAGAGACTGGCTGGGTGTCGGTCTGCTTTGTGCGAGATGCTGAGCCATCGCCTTTACATCACTTGGGGGTTTTTTCTTTCTTTTGGTTATGGAACCGTCTTTATCTCGAGGCACAAGTTTTCTCCTCCTGTTCTTTCTGTTCTCTCCCCCATCTCTCTGGGTGGGGGGAGTGGGTGAGTGGCTGTGTAGTTGCTTAGCTGCTGGCTGGCAGCAGCCCACAGCAAGCTAGAAAAATAAAATGGCAGAGCTTCTGTTGCTCTGTGTCCATATATAGACATGCATATATCCACCGATTTTTATTTCTTTATTGGGCCAGCTCATCGTTTGCATACACAGCATGTGATAACAGGTGCTGGGAGTGTCAAGCACGCAGACTGATTAAATTTGATTTGTGAAGTCCAGCTGCAATCAGAATTTGACTCTCTGCTTTTGCACAACACGTAAATCGTCAGAAAGCTTGTCCAAGCTGGTTAATGGCATCGCTGAGAAGTTTTGTTTGAATGTGGCCAGACAACGTCACAGGCCTTAGGCTGATGTGAAATGACAGGAGGCATCTCCACCGAGATGCAATCTGATTAATGCTATCATAGTGAGTAAAGTTGTTTTGGTTTTTTTTTTTCCCAAGAGCCTCAACGCTTTCTGCCACTGTCACATGCTCAGATTAACTGCAGGTGCTGTGTAAAGTAACAATTCCTGCGCTGGGGACCACAGTGCAGAGCACAACCTCTGCAGCTCAGCAAGCCCATAGGGTGGGGGTGAGGAGCCTTTCGGACCAAACACAGGGATTGTGCCATGGCAGAGCAGCTCTGTGGAGAGAGACCTGGGTGTGCTGGTGGACAACAGGTTCACCATGAGCCAGCAGTGTGCTCTGGGTGCCAAGAAGGCCGGTGGAATCCTGGGGTGCATCAAGAGGAGTGTGGGCAGCAGGGCGAGGGAGGTTCTCCTCCCCCTCTGCTCTGCCCTGGTGAGGCCCCATCTGCAGTGCTGTGTCCAGTGCTGGGCTCCCCACTTCAAGAAAGATGAGGAGCTACTGGAGAGAGTCCAGCAGAGGGCTGCGAGGATGAGGAGGGGACTGGAGCATCTCTCCTACGAGGAGAGGCTGAGGGAGCTGGGCTTGTTCAGCCTGGAGAAGAGAAGGCTGAGAGGGGACCTTATCAATGCTTACAAATATCTGCAGGGTGGGTGTCAGGAGGACGGGGCCAGACTCTTTCCAGTGGTGCCCAGCGACAGGACAAGGGGCAACGGGCACAAACTGAAGCAGAGGAAGTTCCAGCTGAACACGAGGAAGAACTTCTTCCCTCTGAGGGTGACGGAGCCCTGGCCCAGGCTGCCCAGGGAGGCTGTGGAGTCTCATTCTCTGGAGATATTCCAGACCCACCTGGACACGGTGCTGTGCAGCCTGCTCTGGGTGACCCTGCTTGGGCAGGGGGTTGGGCTGGGTGACCCACAGAGGGCCCTGCCAACCCCGACCAGTCTGTGATTCTGCAATAGCGATCAATGGCAGCTGTCTTTCCCTCCAGAACACTATTTGTAGAGGAAATCGAGTCACTTAGGGCAGTAATAAAAAGAAAAGGGGCAGCCAGAGCCCAGCTGCTTTGCAGGGTACCAGCAGGCACCGGGGTCTCCTGTCATGGAGGCACCAAATGCTGAGCCCGACTGGGGTGGCTGCTTTAGGCAGGGAGCGCAGCACTCTCTGCTGGAATAGCATCATGGATTATCCTAAAAACATCCTCTACTACCATGGTATCACCCCCTGTAACTTGCAATGAGGTCTTTAAGAGAAGCAAAGCTAAAGGAAGGACAAGTGAAGATTCTGCCTCATGCCGAAGATATTGTAATATTTTTTTCAAAGACATTGTAATATTTATTAAAAATGGCCCTCTTGCAGATTTTATTTTTTAAATCTTTCAATATATGTGCTTTTTCCCGTAGAAATAAAGAACAACAGCAATATAATGGTAAAATATCATCCTAAATTCTGGACAGAGGGGATTTATCAGTGCTGCAGGCAGACAGAAAAGCTAGCACCTGGCTGTGAAAAATATAACCTTTTTGAAAACAGTAAGTACATAAGTCTGCATATGAAGTTGTTTTTGTATATTTTTGTGCTTTTTTTGAATGATCGTGTCACACCACCTGAATGCTCTAGATATTAGACAAGCGTATAGAGCAGAGTGAATCGTTGATACTCTGCCTAAAGTAAATTGAAATGTTTGTTTCATTTCAAAGCATTTCGTAAAAATTATAAAAGCCAGTGAATTGTCCTTCCGAAAAAATGTTTAGAAAAAGCTGGAAGGAATCACGGAGGTTGCTGAATTTATTCTTCACTTTGTTTTTTCCCATCTGAAACTTCTTTGACCAAGTGTTTGCCTCAGACTGAGCATAAAACCTGGTGATGAGAAAGGTTCAGCCAGAAATCCTCACCAGCTCTTCGGTTTTCATAAATAACTTCTGCGTACCCTTGTCAAAAAAGAAAAACCATCTGTTTGCTGTTCCTACGCCAGTGTCACAGTGATACCTGAAGGCTTTGTGTATTTGCAGACGCAGGAATGAACTTTCTGAGAGGAGTGGCCCTGACAGGAGTAATAAAAACCACGTGAAACTTCTGTGCCGTATTTAGCGAAGCAAGGGTCAGGGGGAGCACTGGCTTTTTTAGAAGAGCAGATGTTGAAGGAGCAGACCTTTAGAACATCACGGTGACAAGAGCACTGCTTCCTTCTCATATACCTTTTTTTATCTCTATCACTTTTTTTATTTCTCATATTTCTGCGTCCGAGGGCTGGTTCAGGGATCTGTGTGTGACGCGCTCAGATGTGGACACAGATATTGGCCAAATCCCGTGGCAAATTTACTGATTTTACTTTACTGAATTTACTGCTGTCTGATTTACGATGTTTCTTCAAGAATATTTAATCAATGTTTTCCTAATGCTTAACTGGAGCTGTCTTTTCTTTCTGACTTACTCCTGAAGGCTAGTCAAGATACTGAAACCTTATCTGAAATTTAAACCTTTTATTCAGTTTTTAATGTTATAGCTAAGTGGATAGAAACCAATCCTTTCCTGTGCTCTGTTTCTAGGTGTAATGAGATTGCCCTCTCCGATGCCAGAAAAAAGCGCGGTAGGTAGTGTCTCGAAAATACTGAATAGATAATTGCTGGGTTCTGAGATGGAGTTTGGATCTCTGGAGGTTCATTCCATACCCTATGGCAAAGATCTGTTTCTGTACGTGTTGGTGGGCATCACGCTCTATCTCAGGGTGGAAAAAAATCCCACTGAAATTTAGCTGCCCCGGTTAGCTGTGTCTGCTGCCGGTGGGAGAGGTGGTCGGAAAGCAAGAGCGAGCAGTATTGTCACTGCCTCTCCTGGCCACCGTGGCTCGCTCCTGGGCAACCCGAGCCAGCCCAGCTTCTGCCCCCAGGATGCTCCACTGGTTTGCACTGGTGTGGTGGGATGGAGTGATGGAGCGGGACGATAATAACGTTGGGTCGTTTTCAGCGAAGGCCTCCGCCGCCTGTTCCTCCGGTTGAAGAAAATGGCAACGAAGAGGAGGAGATAGTGGTGGCAATGTACGACTTTGAGCCTACAGAACATCATGATTTGAGATTAGAGAAAGGTGAAGAGTACACAGTGATTGAGAAGAACGATATTCACTGGTGGAAGGCGAGAGACAAATACGGGTAAACACGAGTTCCTTACAAATACGGGTAAACACGAATTCCTTATTTTTTGTTACAAAGTGCATACAGCTGTTTCCATGTTGTAGAAGATTATATTGGCTGTGTGTCAACAAATAACTCTATTAGACCCTACTTTGGACCCTAGTCCTGAAATCTCATCCATATCTTTATTCCCACATAGAAACCGATTTTAAAATTGCGGTTCTCGATAGATTGCGGGGCCTGAGTGCAAAGATGGCTGCAGAACTGGAAGCTTTTCCAATTATATCTCCTGTCAGACTTTATGGTTTGGTAATTAAAGCACCAGCCAGCCTGCAAAACCTCGCCAGACTGGTACAGCGCTCCCGCTTCCCTGGGGAACGGCTCGTTAGGGAGCAATATGATTAACATCCAGCTCAGCAGGCTCCAACGCCAGACTTGAATAATCATCATCTTATTTAACGGCTGGATCATCAGGGGCAATCTCTGAATGAGCTGAGAGAGAGCTGCAGTGAGATGCCTGAATGACCACAACTTTACATTCCCCGGATTGAAATTTTTTTCCTTGGGGTTTTCAAGGTGGAATTTCCCATGCTTCAATATTTAGCAGGTCCCTGTTGCAGTACATTAGGGGTCATGGCGGGTTATCAGGCTGTGGTGGGCTCCAGTCGCATTTCCAGTTAACTGACTGGGACCTCCGAGCGCAGAAGTGGCAGAGCAGCACTTCTGCTGGTTTTCTCGGACGCTTTGGCTGCCTGTGTTACTTCTCTAGGTGCAGTGAGATTTAATCTGGAAATGTTGACACTGAAAATCAGTCTCTGTGTAATCAGCAGTAGAGTGGGAGGGTCAGTAATAAATGACAGCGAGGGACCTCTGGTAAACAGCAGAATGAAACACTGTCTTCTAAGCAAGCGATTTTACATGTTTTTCACTCAGATTATGTATTATATTTTTTTTAGAAAACAAGGATATATTCCAAGCAACTACGTAACAGGAAAGAAGTCCAACAACCTTGACCAATATGAGTAAGTGAATATTTGAATTAAAATCTGGAAGATCATAAAATGGAGCCTGATCTTTAAGAATGACAACATATTTTTTAAGTTTTCAAAGCAATTCTTTATATACGATAGCACTGATCTCAGAGACAAAACTTAAATATTTGAAATAGGCATATATTTGTTCTGATTCTCATCATTGATTTTGCTGTGATTTATAATGCGGAGTCAAGTCAGCGAGACGGCCATCAAGCATTTAGCTTTTAGGCTACTACTATTAAAGCAAAAAAACCCCTCACAGTTGTCTGATAGATAAAGGGAAACTTTAATAGAAATTTTCCCGTTATAAAGACTCAGAATGTTCTTTTAATATTAAAGTGGCACGTCTATCCAAAATGCGTGGCAGTAAGACAGAGAAGAAAACCCTGGAAATCATTCAAAGTGAACATAACAGATCAGAGATTTTTGGAAGGCCGCTCTAATTTTCAAGAAAATATATCACTCCGTGCATTTTAAGTTTCAGTGGAGGCACATAGTGCTTTTTCCCAGTTGATGCTCAATTATGGAGTACTTAAGCACATCAGGATAAAATTTAACCCTGTAGTCTCCAAGTTTGTTGTTCTTGATATTCAAATTCCAATACAGAATGAACTGTTGAGCCTGAGAACTTAAGACACGTTTCATGACTCTTAGATAAAATAGAGCTGTAAGGAAATAATAAAATAAAAATGAAAAACTCTACTCTCAGCCACGTATGGCTCCTACCGCCGTATTTTGACAGCAGGTAGAATTTCTCCTGCGATTTTGCCCTCAGCTTTACTAGAGGGGATTGCTTGCCCTCTGTTTCTTTCTCATCGGTGAAGCTCATGCTGAGAGCCCTGCCCTTCTCAGGGCTGGCAGAACGGGAAGGAAGGAACTGGGCTGCCTTATCGCCTCCAGCCACCCTGTGCCTTGCCGCCTCGGGGCCATAATTCTGAGTCACTGGGCTCCCCGGGGACGATTACTCCAGTTCATCTACCAACTGCAAGAAACCACCGTGTCCGGGATGGCAGAACTCGCTCGGAGCCTGCCGTGCCACTTCCCTGCTCGGTCACCGCTGGGTGACCGATTGCGCGTGCCGTTCGTGAGCTGCGTGCTTTTCCTTTTTTATATATTATTTGCTGCAGCTGGCTGAAAGATCAGCGCTTCTGTGACTGCTGTAACCTGCCCGAGCTCGGGGATGCACGATCTGAACTTTTAATTTGCTTTCAGCCTCCTCTTTGGTAGGTGGGTCCTCCCTGGAAAATCAGAACCGTGAGGTTGTGGGATGAAATGGCAGTCGAGCTGCCAGCCTGCCCTCGGGCTGCTGTTCAGAGCAACGGCCGCCATCCGCCCGTGCACGTTCAAGAGATGCTTTTCCTGAGAAATTAGTTCCCTTACCTGAACTTCATTGGCTTCTGTGGGATCTCACTGGATTTGTTATGGAGTATTTTTATGGGATAACTGCACAACGTAGAATCATAGAATCACAGAATGCTTGGGTTGGACGGGACGGTCCTCTAGCCCAACCCCCCCTGCAGTGAGCAGGGACATCTCCAACCAGACCAGGTTGCTCAGAGCCCTGTCCAACCTGGCCGTGATAGTTAATGAACAAAAATCAGTCTTTAAAGTTCAGTTGTTGACCTTTGTTGTTGTCAAATTACTGAATCTGTAGCTTTGTAATACCTTGCTTGAAGCGTCTTGCGGAAATCACGCACTTTGGAGAAGTTTTGGTGACGGATGTTGTGTTGCAGGTGGTACAGCAGAAACCTGAACAGAAGCAAGGCAGAGCAGCTCCTCAGGAACGAGGTGAGCACAGCAGCCTTCCGGTACTAACCATGGAATTCGGGTGAAGTAGCTTCTTTTTATGAAAGCAAGTGCTTATTTTGGCATTGCGCAAATCACAGGACGAGTAAAAGAGACATTTAGCTTAAAACCACTTGTACAAAGCTGTTGGTGTGCTTGTGTTTCAGGATAAAGAAGGTGGATTTGTGGTGAGAGACTCCAGCCAGCCTGGCCTGTACACGGTTTCCCTTTATACAAAATTTGGAGGGTGAGTTTCTGCGGCTGCTCGGCACACCTCGTCTCGCCCGAATCCATTTGCATCCGTATCCAAATCCACGGGCGGGAGGAAAGCCCAGGAGAGAGCTCAATAAAGAAACGAGGGCTGCTGTGATAGAAAAGACAGGGGACTAAAATAAGCTTCTTGACTCCATGGTTAGGTCATGTTTGGTTTCGTCCAGCGTAGCCCTGAACCTCCACCCAAAGGTCCTCTCTCCCGCCCCGTGCGGTCTCTTCCCTCCTGCCAGCCCAAGCGCTTGCGTCAACATGTGATGAGCTGGGTCGGGGAGCTTGCTGGGCTGAAAATTAACCTTTTGTGGGTTAATCTTCAACATGGCCTGAGCACTGAGATGAAGGCGAGTCACCAGCGCTTGGGATCTTAAATATTCAAGCTGCTCCTGACACATGTGATGTTGGACACTGCACTGGGCCTTCTGGTTCCCTTTTCATAGCCAATGTGCTCCTCTTAACCATTAGTAATAACGCAGTGCCATTTGTTGTGAAGTTTCTGTTAGTGTTATCGTTATTATTGCTGTTATTTTTCCAGAGAAGGTTCATCAGGAATAAGACACTACCATATAAAAGAAACGGTGACGTCGCCGAAGCAGTACTACCTCGCAGAAAAACACGTCTTCAACTCCATTCCTGAAATAATTGAGTATCATAAACACAACGCGGCAGGTAGATGGCTTGGATTTTTCCTGTTGCTTAGGGTTGATTTGAAAAGGGGTTTGAGGTGGGTTTAGTTGTTTTTTTTTTAATGAAGGTTTTTAGGTTTGTACAGATCCTTCTTTCTTAGGGAAGTCATGAGACATTGCATTTTTCATTTTTTCAATATAGGCAATGATTTAAAATGTTTTATGTAAAAAAAAACACCAAAAACACAAAGAAAGTTTTTGTCCCCAGAGTAATCGAAGAACAGCTGTATTCAGTCAGGAAAATTCATTCCTTCAGCTCCACATCTTTTCTCCAACAGCTGCCTGTAGCCCGCAGCAGATGGGTAGGGCTGGTACGTCCCCGGAGTATTCGCCAGGCACTAGCTTATTTCACCTGCAGGTCTCTACCCCTTAAAATGATCTTACCTTTCCCTGTAGCACACAGGTGAGGGCAATAGTGATGTATTGTTCAGGAAATCCCTAAAGATGAGTCTCTGTAAAGGTGAGACACTTCAGGTCTATAGCTGGCCGCTGATGCTGGTGTCCTCCCACTGTACGATAGGATGGGGAGAACTTAGCAATTAGATTCAAGGCACAGATACTATAGTATACTTTTTTTGAAGTCAATTCTGTGCATAAATTTCCCTTGTGAGCTCTATTCTCTAGATGTTTATATCAAATTTATATCAAATTCAGATGACCCAGCGTTTCCTGATGATGTTCTGGAAAAGGCCTTTCTGTGAGACATGCTCTAAAATGTCACCCTGCTTTTCCTTTATTATAACTAATTTTACTACTTGTTTTTTGCTTGCTTGGTTGCTTTTACCTTAGGCCGTGTCGAGTTCTGACAAGATTTTAGGAGCATATTCAGCTAGCGTGCAGCGTTTATTTTGCAGATGTAAAATCCCCTGTGAAACGAGTGGGATTTACGTGTGTGAAGCAGAAATGATCAAAAGTAACGCTGAGAGTACGCGTTTTGGATAATCTTTCTGATCCGAAAGGGCTCCGCAGGCTTTGTTTGTGCCAGCATGACTGTAAAGCACAGATACATACGCGTACATCCGTGTCCACCTCTCACTGGTACAGCAGCAGCAGCGAGCTGGACGCAGGGAGTGCTCCCGTGTGCCTCTCGCAGCCACTCTGAGTAGCCAAAACAAGGCAAGAGCAGAAAATACGGGCAAAGCTTTCTCTCATAAGCTCATTGTTGCTCAGCGTTGAAGCCTGCGGTGAACAAGTGGCTACTTCAGCAGTAACCTGGGTCTCTCCAACTGTCTTTGAACATCAGGTCTCGTCACCAGGCTGCGTTACCCAGTGACCCCAAAGAAGACGACAGCGCCCACGACCGCAGGATTCAGCTACGGTAATTGCGCGTCGCATTAACCTACACGTATCTTTTCTCACGGTTTTCTGCGTGTAAGTTGCCACAATATTTTCTAAAAACTTTGAAAAGACCTGATTTGGTACTGTGATTGCCTGCACTAACTGACGAGGGTCCAAGTTGTGCCGTGGAGGACGGGTGTGCGAAGGCGTCTTGGCTGGTGGTAGGCGCGTGGTGCCCCGGGCAGCAGCGAGGAGACGCAGGACGCGTCACCGCTGCTCCGGGGGAATTCGACATCTCCCTCTGCACTTTTGTGGACGCCTTGAACACTGCTGGATCAAAGAGCTGTGCCTTTGGCTCCTCCATAAGCTTCCAGACTTCTGATGCAACCGTGGTGGCCCTTTGATCTTTGTGGGAGGGGTTACTTTCTCTTTTTTATTTTAATGAATTTGGAGAAACCTGTTTTGAGCATGGCACACCAGGTGACGTGAGCAGCTTCTGCACGTTGTGGCACAGCTTTCTGTGATGACAGCTTGTTGAAATCAAGTCTGATAACACCAGTACGTAATTACCGGCTTCAGGAAAGCTGGAGTTTAGCCTTCTGTGTTGGTCTTGAAGGTTATGCTTAAAGATTGTGCTGCTTAAAGCTTATGTCTAGCTAAATGTGTGTTGTGTGAGATAGGAAAGTTCGAAGTTTTCAAGTTAATTTTTAGGTGTTTTCTCCCTAAATTCCCCAATTTACTTGTAATCCAGCATTTCGCTTTCCTCCTCCCTATCACCTACCAGTTTGGTACATTCCCCAAGACAGTAGCCATGGGCTTTCGTTTACTTTGCTTTACAGAGAAATGGGAAATCAATCCCTCGGAACTGACCTTCATGAGAGAGCTGGGGAGCGGTTTGTTCGGCGTGGTGCGCCTTGGGAAGTGGAGGGCGCAGTACAAAGTCGCCATCAAGGCAATTCGGGAGGGCGCGATGTACGAAGAGGATTTCATTGAAGAAGCTAAAGTAATGATGTGAGTTCACAGAATCACGGAATCACAGACTGGTCGGGGTTGGCAGGGACCTCTGTGGGTCACCCAGCCCAACCCCCTGCCCAGGCAGGGTCACCCAGAGCAGGCTGCACAGCACCACGTCCAGGTGGGTCTTGAATATCTCCAGAGAAGGAGACTCCACAGCCTCCCTGGGCAGCCTGGGCCAGGGCTCCATCACCCTCAGAGGGAAGAAGTTCTTCCTCGGGTTCAGCTGGAACTTCCTCTGCTTCAGTTTGTGCCCGTTGGCCCTTGTCCTGTCGCTGGACACCACTGGAAAGAGTCTGAAAAAGAGTCTTCGCTGCGGGAAAGGGCAGCGCACAACAAAGCAACAGCAGTGCTGGAGCTCTGTTGTCTTCTGGCACCCCTTCAAGGTGTGGGACCCCTGCCTGGTTCTTTTATTTGCCAGCTCTTGGCCTCCGATGCCGTTGATTATAAGTAGAACACTTCAGGCAGGTGGTGTATTTGCAGTTTTGTGGGGTGGAGAGCCAGCGCCGGGTGGAGGAAGTAATAACGATCTCAATCTTTTCAGGAAGCTAACCCATCCTAAATTAGTCCAGCTGTATGGTGTGTGCACGCAACAGAGACCCATTTACATCGTGACCGAGTTCATGGAGCACGGCTGCCTTCTCAACTACCTGAGGCAAAAACGCGGAGTTTTGAGTAAAGACGTCCTGCTCACCATGTGCCAAGATGTGTGTGAGGGAATGGAGTACCTGGAGAGAAACAGCTTTATCCACAGAGACCTGGTAACATCTCCTTAGGCCATACACTCATCTTCGAAATTCTTCTTTTTCAACTTGCCTATTCCTTTTTGAAATGGCCTGTTTGTAAATAACGGCTTCTGTTCTTGCAGGAAAATGTAAGTAGTTGAAGTTGGCTCTTTAGTTTCAAATGAAGTCTCTAGAACTGCCCTGTACAGAAAATGACGAGAGGTTTCTCTCTTCCCAGGAAACGGAATAAAATCTCTCTGAAATTTTTATAAAGGGTTAATAGCTATTTGTGCTGATACAATAGTGTATCTCTGTTGTCTACTGGGGCAATCTTCACCACTCATGAATCCCTCGAGATGATGATCTTTTTTCTGGTGATTTTTTTACATAATGGTTTCACAGAATCACAGCATGGTCGGGGTTGGCAGGGCCCTCTGTGGGTCACCCAGTCCAACCCCCTGCCCAAGCAGGGTCACCCAGAGCAGGCTGCACAGCACCGCGGCCAGGCGGGTCTGGAATATCTCCAGAGAAGGAGACTCCACAGCTTCCCTGGGCAGCCTGGGCCAGGGCTCTGTTACCCTCAGAGGGAAGAAGTTCTTCCTCGGGTTCAGCTGGAGCTTCCTCTGCTTCAGTTGGTGCCCGTTGCCCCTTGTGCTGTCGCTGGGCACCACTGGAAAGAGTCTGGCCCCATCCTCCTGACACCCACCCTGCAGATATTTGTAAGCATTTTAGTTTAGTTGTCAAAACAGTATTAGGAAGGGCAAATGCACTCACACCTCTTATTCTGGACCATGATGAGAATACACCACTGAACTGGGTAAACTGGTGAACTCGCTAGCAATGGGGACAGTGTCTCCATTCGAACGTTGTGATTTGGCTGCAAGCAACTGCAAGTTTTTTCACCCAGCTCTAACCGTTCCCTTTGCAGGCTGCCAGGAACTGCTTGGTGAGTGACTCGGGAGTAGTCAAAGTGTCGGATTTTGGCATGACAAGGTAGGGCTGAGTGTGCAAACGCATCAATGGGGATTGGGGAACGTTCACCTAAGCCTTGGTCTTAGTCGTAAGGCAACACGTGCCAGCAAAAATTAGCTTTTTTGACATCTCTAGGGAGCATCATTTGGTTTATTTTTTACCAGTGTGCTTAAAACTTGTTTGTTCTGCTATCATGTATTGATTTCCTTATGGATTTTAATTCTGGACAATCAAAGCTAGGCAGTTTATTCTCTAGAGAACTAAGTGCGTCTAGCTCTTACCATGAAAGTCCTAGCTCTGAACTGACTCCGTGGTCTGACTGATCTTCTGATAGCATCTTTCTGGGAAAAGCTTAAGAAATTTTAATCTTGCAGTGATGCAGGAGGCATATTGGAGCTTGTGTCTCGGACAGCGGAGCTCACGCTGCAGAGACAACAGCCATTAATCTGTATTTTGGTAAATAAATGGTAGAAAGAGGCTGTTCAGTGAGTTTGGGGTCCTCCTAGGGTGGATAGTTCAGAGATGTGTTGCACTAGCCAAAGGGTTGGGAGGTGCTGAGACATGGTGAGGGGTTAGTTTCCTGCCCTCGTTAGCATCCATGGGTGCTACATCAGCTGGGTGATGTGTGGGTGGGGAGCAGTGCCTACCAGGAAGGTGTTGAAGCACCACGGTCTGATCATACTGCTCTTGGCTTCTGCCACCTTTCTGTGCTACTGAGCTTGCACGTCCCTGACATTGGAATTCAGACTGGCCGGTGAGAAACGGAGCGAGAATTTTGTGCTTGTGCATCACTTTCTCTTGTAATACAGACATTTAACTTGCAGGTGGCCTAAACCTGTGTTGTATAGCTAATAATCAGAAAAGAAGACTCTCAGGTCATAAGAAAAATGACCTGGGTCTCGAGTGAAACCCTGGTGCTGTGCCAGAGAAGCTATTTTTTCTCGTGCGATGCTAACAGGCACGGCCATTAGGTGGCAATGCCAGCTTCGGATAGTCAAATCTGAGTTATCATCTGTAGCCTTGGAGCCTGGCTGAAAGATACCATGGTTTTCTTTTTTTTTTTTCATTTATTTTTAGGTATGTCCTTGATGATCAATACACAAGTTCCTCGGGGGCTAAATTTCCTGTGAAATGGTGCCCTCCCGAAGTTTTTAATTATAGCCGATTCAGCAGCAAGTCAGACGTCTGGTCGTTTGGTAAGGCATTCATCATTGAAAGAAACCACTATTTTTATATTTTATCAATAGCAGTTAAGCTCCAGTTACTGGGAAGGATTCAGGCATCTGAGAAGAAGCTCGGAGAATCCATTTGCCACAGTTTTATGCTCGCATAAAGTTCCACAGAGATCTTTAGAACTGTTATTTACTAAAACCCAAGCTACTAGAATAAGATGTTTTCAGTGATGACACACAAACACTTTCTAGAATATGGATCTCAAACTATTTATCTGTCAGAAATCCTGAGCCCAGGGCACAAAATAAACATATATTTTTAAGAAGCTCTTGGTTTATTTTCTTAATATTTCTTTTCTTTTCTTTTTTTTTAAGGTGTATTAATGTGGGAAGTATTTACAGAGGGAAAAATGCCCTTTGAAAAAAGCTCCAACTATGAAGTGGTAACGATGGTTAGCCAAGGACATCGTTTGTATCGGCCCAAACTAGCCTGTAAGCAGGTGTATGAAATCATGGTGATGTGCTGGCAAGAGGTATATACTCATTTAATTTTTTTATCTTTGAATTGAAAAAAAGGTCAATCTAGCAAGAGGGGTAAATCTCCGTTGCAGCATTCTGACTGTGTCTGGCGCTCTCCGCTATTCACGTGTTTATTGCTAAGGCGAAGATCTCCCCCTGCTTTGCCACTGAACTGGAGCTCTGATAAGAAAAACCATGGAGGGAATTTCTGTGAAATCAATGGACTGTCAGATGAAGTATGCAAAGGCATTTAGTGACAAAATTAAATAACTGCTAAATCTGCGCTCGTCACGATTATATCTGTGTACAAATACTGCTAGCAAGAAAAATTCCGTCAGAACGGCCCAGAGGTGGAGAAATCTGATTTTGTGTTGCCTCGGTTTATTAATCATTCCAGCAACACGCCAGAATGACCAAAAATATTTTTTAAAGGAATACTTCATTGCTAGATTATAAATTATATAGGAAACATAGATTAACTTGCAGTTGAATCTAAATACAAATGCGTCTAAATACAAAAATATTTCCTTATGTAGGAAAATCAGGAGATTAATAGTTCCCAGTTAACCTTAAGCCTGTTTATATAAAAAAATTGCATATTTATTATTAATTTCTATGATAAAGAAAGATAAAAATGCACTGTACTGTGAATGCTCCTAAGCCAGAAAGATAGCGACTGTACAGTTTTCACAGAGGTCAGAGGGGCAGCAAACCCGAGTTTAATACTTACTCAACTAAATAAATGTAAAGTGGATTTTGTAGTATTAAAGCAGAAAGTCTCTAAGAGGATAGGTGCGTTTAATGAGATGTCTCTAATTCTGAGAGAGCAATCAAGGAAACCACGAACGGAAAGAGCGACGTGATCTGTTTCTGGTTAGTCTTTGCCACAGGGGGTGCTGGGGGAAGACTGCTCTCTTCCAGTAATAAAGGTGGCTGACACTTGTTTTGGAAGAGAAGGTGCTGGAACAGAGACCAACTGGTCATCAAACCAACTGGTGGAGATCGAAACTGTACAAAGCAATGGGTTTATGCAGAAAAAAAAAAAAAAATAAAAACAACAGTGCCCAGGAGGGCCAAGGAGTGACAGTCGTGTCTGTGGTTCAAATAGGCAATTCACAGGAGCCAGGGGATTGCAGACGATAAAATCTTGTTCGCGCTTGGTAACCGGCTTGAAATGGTCATTGAACAATAAATTACCTGGAAGATAATGATAAGTTGTTTGTTAACGCTCTTTGAATGTTAGTATCTGTTTACAGGATTTATATGAACATCAATGAATTGGTTAAAACTGTATTGATTTAATCAGGGGTTGTTAACAACAAAATCTCAGCAGTCATCATGTAGGAGAGAATCTTCGTGAATCGCAGAGGACACAAATAACGGCAACATACCATCAATCTTTGTCATAAATTAAGATGAACTGTAGGTACCTCAGTCCTTGATTAATAAATTAATAATTTCTAGAGGGAAGTGAGTAGCGAGGCTTGAAATTCAGCAGGTGATACAAATCTAATTAGGATGTGAAGTGGAGAAAAGGTGCAGGTTACCCAGACCTTCAGCAGACATTCATTGTGTCCGTAAGGTCCGTGCAGAGGTGGCCTCAGTGTGTTGCTGTAACTAAACAAACCAAGCAGGACGTTATGACACATAAGGCACTGTATGGAGAATAAATACAGCAGCTGAAAGATGATGTTGCATAAGTCCATAACGTGGTCTCATTTCGGAGTCCAAACAACACCGCTGAGGTGCAGAGGCTTCAGAGAGTGACACGGAAAATTCTTAGGAGCGTGAGCAACTCGCTTAAAGGAAGATCGGAGCAACTTGTTGGGGGTGCTGGCGATGGCGAGACAAATGAAAAAGTGTAGTGGTATGGAAAAATAATTATGTGAAGAATGTAGTCCAGCATCACCTATTCATGTTTCTTCAACGCATAAAAAATTTGCCGCTTACTGAAATTAAGGGATACAGCTAAAACCTTCATAAGGAAATATTTTTGCATGTCACGTTTAATGAAACAGTAAATTTGTTGCCACAGAATTGTATCAAGACCAATAATTTATCAAAATCAACCCAACTTGATTGCTTTCTGATCAACTTGTGCATGCTTTTGTTTTTAGAAACCAGAGGGACGCCCAACGTTTGAAGACTTGCTTCACACAATCATTGACATTGCAGAGGGTGAAGATGCTTTCTGAAAAAAAAGAAAAAAAAAAAGACAACAGCAGCACAAGTACAGGAAAGAAGCCGCTTTCCAGAGATGTGGCTTCACCATTTCTTTTTAATGGCTTGATCCTGTAAGCTGCTGGATGCTGCTAAACAGCGTGGGGAACTTCTAACGTCTGATCCGCTTCGGCTCAAGAAGAGTTTTACATGATGTTGGGAAATGAGCACAGTATCTTCAGCAATGCTAGCAGTCTCTCTGTTTTCTCTGAAAAGTCAGCGTTGCATAGCTGGCAAGTTGAACTCTTTATGGAGGAAGAGAGAGAATGTGGCCAAAGCCCAGGAGCTTCATTTGCGTTTACTGGGTTGGGTTCCTGTATATACAGTCCATGTTTCCAAGTTTCTCTTTACACGGGCAGTAGAATTAGTAGTGATTTGCATGCTTAAAAATTGAAGGTATCTATAAACGGCTGTTTACTGACATTGAAATGTTTCCAGAGATCCTCCAGAAGCATTCTTCTTCTCAGTCGATAGGTGTTTTATGGCACATCAAGAGCACAAAACGTGCCTCTTCCATTTGCACAGAGCAGGTTGTTGACAGCACAGTCTTCAGTTCAGTGTAAGGCTCCAAAAGCTTTGCTTCAGACCTGAGCCATGATATGCCCCAAGACACTCTCGGCTGTTTGGTCAACCAGAGAGCTCCCACGCTTAGTCTTGATGTTACTTCTGAAAGATAAATCCAAGGTTCAGCACAACTGGCTGTCAGTGTACCATAGTACCTTGTTTTGGATTAATTATGAAATAATTTATATGCTGTATGTATTGTAAATATAGAAATTCCATGCATTTATTTATACAAAGTGTGTTTTCTTCTTGAAATTTTCAAGCACAAGTTTGTCCTACCTTCACTTACGTACACGACTCCATCCACGGGGTTGTAAATGAAAGAAAGTACACTCGCAAGGGTGTTGAAGGAGGGCTCCTCCTTCTGCCTGTCATCTGTGCGTACAGTGATCTAACCTTTCTGTTCTTAACAGAAAATATCATACAACACGTGTATGTAAATAAACTGAACGTTAACTGTTGCTTGGACCCAACTCATGTGGTGCCAATAACTTGCTGTCAGTGCGTCCTAAGCCAAACTCGTTGCTCATGTGAACGTGGTGTTATGATAATCCATGTGTATATATGTCTGTGTGTATACACACTCTACACTAAATCTATATACAGTAGTATGAACAGATATTTCAGTGAATTTGACCACCTTGAGATGTTCAGAGTCAAAATGCCTGAACTCTCATTGGAAGTTGCGTGTCCTTCCCCCTCTGCCAGAGGCTGATGTCTTCACGGCCTTACTGCAGCCTGTTTCCACCACCCTGGCGTTGGACCGGTGGACGCAAGGAGTATTTACACTTCAGTTTTGCTGTGGCCACCTCCTGAGTAACTCCATTACATGTTGTCTTTTTTCCTTTTGTTACTCGTGCCCTTGCGCCACGTGTAATAGAAAATAGTTGCACAAAAACTTTTTTCTGATTTTTTTTGCGAGTAGGCAGAGCGGACTATGGTGGAGTTGATTTCCAATCAAATTATTAAAAGGTAACTATAGTTAGCTTAATACATTCCATCATTTTTGCACTTGAGTATTTCTGTAACCAGTTTTGGAGATGCTTAAGTCCCCGCACTGCTTTGCCTAAAAATTTATGTTCAAAAGGAATGTTCAAAAGGAGGAAGCTCTTGTTGCTTGGAAGAAATGCTTTGCTTTTCTTGTGCTGCTTCATGGCAAAGTTACAAGCTGTCAGAAAAGATTTAAACTGCCATTTTGTTCTTCTTAACGACAAAGTCTCGGAAGATTGTCACAACTATGCGAACAAACCTCTCAAAGTGGTGAGTCCAAGCCACGACTCCATCAATTCCAACCACATGTCTTGCTAAAGGGAAAAATCTGGGGATTTCCACCTGTAGTAGAAAAAGGAGCATGGAAGATCTAAGGTAAGCTGAGCTCATCTTTCCTTCCCAAACTGCTCCTTTGCACCTCGTTTTCTGAGTGGGGGCCCTGCAAAGTATGGCATTGCCACCACTTTGTCATGAGGAATACTACAGTAACAAGCAATGCTTCCCTTAAAACACAGATGAAGCATAGGAAAATCAGGAGATTAATAGTTTCCAACTAACCTTAAGCCTGTTTACATACAATACTTACATATTTATTATTAATTTCTATGATAAAACACCCCCTAACCTCTGACTTTTTGAGGTGGGTGCTTTGAGTCCGACCCCTTTGCCTGCCTCTTCCCAGTACCCGAGGATAATTTCTGCTTACCTGCCACTGGCCTTGATACTTCGGATGCCAGGAACCGTGAGGCACCTAGTTTTTAGATGAAAGCATTTTTTCAGCTGAATGGAGCCTTAGGTGGTTAATTTTGGAAAGGATCAGAATGCCTCTGGAGGCAGCTGTCTTGCTGAATCTCTGATGTCGTCAAAGATGGGTTGAAATACTGCACCATCGTTTATTCTGGATGAGCTCACTCATCCTTAACCAACGTCAGTCCTTCTTCCCCTTTTTATTATGAGTTTTTTCAATGTTGGGGTCAAAAATTCATCTGAACAGAACCAAATGTTGTGATATACATCTGTTGTGGTTTTTTCCCTTTTTTTTTAAAGGAATACTTTGTCCTACCTATTGCAGTTGAATAATTTTTTTTCTGTAAAATGTATGTTGGATTCCAGAAAGCAGACACTTTTTTCATTTTTTTTTTTTTAAACAGCTGAGATTAGTGTGCAGTCTGTTTGGGATGTTTTTTATGGTTTTTTTTTTTTTTTAAAAAAAAAAAAGGTAGGTAGGCGGAGTTTGTGGTTTACCGTGTTTCGTCTCGGAGTGGAGAGCTCAGCTAGGGCTGTTTTACTGGCACTGCTGGTGAAGAGAGGTTTGCATCTTCGTTTGAATACAAGCGGACGACCAGACATGATCCTTTCTACCTGTAAGTAAACTGGGCCGTGTATTTTCATCTTGTAGTTTTGTTTTGTGCCGCAGCGGGGTACTTCGCAAATGAGCTATTTAAATATTGCCGTGAAACCACCAGCCACTTTCCTCTGGTGCTGCTGGAGTGATGTCTGCTCAGAGTGCGCGTCTTGACTTTCAAAATTACTGCACAAATAGGAACCCATTGTATGATGGATTCAGCAAAGTGACTACTTCTATGTATAGATAGGGAGATATTCCCACCTACTGTCCTTAAAAGCATGTACCATGTTGCTCAGGGAGGTTGTAGAGTCTCCTTCTCTGGAGATGTTCAAGACCCGCCTGGACAAGGTCCTCTACAGCCTACTGTAGGTAACCCTGCTTCGGCAGGAGGGTTGGACTGGGTGACCCACAGAGGTCCCTTCCAACCCCTACCATTCTGTGATTCTGTAGAGCATGGACACGAAGAAAACAACTTTGGTAGAACTAGAGCCATCATTCTTCCAGAGCAGAACTAACTCACAGGAAAGACAGAAAGCCTCAGCTTGCACATGTGAAAAGCCAAAAGCTTGTCTTTTAACGCATTTTAAGAAGCAAACTAAGTGTGGCTTTCTACCAGGTTATGGATTTTCCATTACTGTTGAAAACTGCCAGATGTCCCACATCAGGAAGCATATCGTGTGCTACAGCAAAGCTCTGGGCTTGATGGGTAAAGTGGGGTTTGTAGAGTTGAGCAGAGATAACCTGCTGACCTTGCTGCGATGGCAAGAACTTTATGCAAAACACATTAGAAGAGCGCAAGTCTTAGATGTGGATTACAGTGCTTCCAAAGCTAGCAGTGCTTTGAGAAACAGCGGATCAGAAGAAGAAGCTCAAGCCAAGAAACCTATGAAATAATAAAATTATAAAATGCAGATTGTAAAAGTTAATCTCTAACTCATCGTTTTTATCGTTTACACTGCTTCCCCAAGGCTGCGAATTAGAATGAGTTGTAACTGGAGATAGGAGGAAGATTGCACTGGTAAATGTGTGACTTGGCCACCGATCCAGGCAGTGTTGTCAACCCCGCGCACACTGCTGGGTGCCGTGGGACTGTGTCAGGCCAGTTCTGGGCAGCAACGGAGCATCTCAAAGGCTGTGTGTGCTCTAATAAAAAAATTACTATTTCTTATTTTGTGTGATGGGTGTTGATGAGAAGAGAAAAAGAAGAGGAGAAGAAGAGAAGAGGAGGAGAAGAAGAGGAGAAGAAGGAGAGGAGAAGAAGAGGAGAAGAAGAAGAGGAAAAGAGGAGGAGAAGAAGAGGAGGAGAAGAAGAGGAGGAGAAGAAGAGGAGAAGAAGAGGAAAAGAGGAGGAGAAGAAGAGGAGGAGAAGAAGAGGAGGAGAAGAAGAGGAGAAGAAGAAGAGGAAAAGAGGAGGAGAAGAAGAGGAGGAGAAGAAGAGGAGGAGAAGAAGAGGAGAAGAAGAAGAGAAGAAGAGGAGAAGGAGAAGAGGAGAAGGAGAAGAGGAGAAGAGAAGAAGAAGAGAAAGGAAGGAGGCGTGGGTGGGAGGAGGGGGTGTGCGGCTGCACGAGGCCCTGGGCAGGAAGCGCAGCCTTCCTGTCGCGCTGCGGCGAGAATCACCGCGGCCCCGGGACGCAGCTGGCGGGGTAAACATCTCCCTCCGCCGCCAGCTGAAGGGCAGGGCACGAGCAAGTCTGATCAAGTTATTCACTCAGTCTATCAAAGCTTTCGCCATTTGCAGCGTTGGCCAAGTCTTTCCAAAACAGCATCGCAGAGCGGCTTTGGGCCTTTCTGTAGTGAGTTAGGAACCCAAAAATACGATTATAATCAAGGGGAGAAAAAGTGTTGTGCAAGAAGCTTGCCAGTGAGTAGGGAGGATGTAAAATGTGTAGATCAATGCATAGGTCTTCGCTCGAGATGCTGAAATTTCAATCCAACAGGTCAAAACTTCCTGGCTTAATTAGACTAAAGCAGGATCTAGCTCCACGGAACTGGAGGCCTTGCTCTGTTGGTGTTCCTTGATAACGTTTACCAGAAGACCCAACAAATTTCCACACCGAAAGGAACAGTTTGCACTGCTGTAATTTATGCTGTTGTTAATTTCTATGGAGGTCATTCCCCAAGTGCTCTAGGGCTAATGCATGGACAAAAGACTTCCAGCAGCGATGGGGTTGCCAACAACCGATGGGTAAAGACAGGTTTGTTTCAAAGAGCTGGAAATGCTCTTCTTTAGGATGTTCAATATCTGCGTGACTGACAGGCTGCGATTTGACACTTCAAATGCTCTGACAAGAATGAGGAGAAGCAAACTTAGCAGAACTGTGTGAAGTTTGTGCTGCTCCTCGGGACGCAGCCATTCAGTTTCCCGTGGGCTTACCTGGCCCATGGCCTGAGTCAAACCTGAGATCTCGCTTTTTGCCTGCAGAACTTGGTCGTATTTTGTGATCTTGAATTTGTTAGACACTCTACCCTCAGAAAAATCACTCAACAAATGAAGCACATGTCCCAGGAAGCACTGTAATTAAAGATTTAACCTATAGCTCTTCTGTGGTTCCACGGACAGGACAAGAGACTAAACACTTAAAACTCCGCAAGCATATACGATATTAAAAAGCATCATGTACATTCATTTATTGCTAATTGCTTTTGGCATAGTAAAGGGGGGGTCAAACACAAAAAGCTTCCGTTAACAGAGCACGCATAAAATTCACTGAGGGTGAAAAGGATTCCTGAGCTTACGCTATAGATTTATTCAAGTTGATGGGCTCATAACGAAAAGCACGACAGAATTACATGTCCATAACATCAATCTGAACTCCTCATGCTTGTGCTAACAGCCAAAACTTTAAAATCTGCTTAGAAGATCATTCTTACATCACGTTGAAACTCCGCCGTGCTGCTTCTAAAGATTTCTGATGAGTGTACTCTAAGGAGAGCAAGTTGTCTGGCAAGGAAGAATCTATTTAATTAGACCAGACGGTTTGATCAGAAGCAGACAAGCTTTCAAATGTCCTATTCCTTTTTGTACATCGATTAAACTTCGTGGCACTGGCTGAAGTGAAGGAAACCCAAGAATTTTTTCACCTGCGGTGTTTATGAAACACAGAAGTGATTATAAAAAGCAATGGGGACCTAACACAGTCTAGGTCTGGGGACAAACACAACTCCTTTCCAAGATCTTTGGGAAGGTTTGGTAAGCAGCACGTGATTTTAAATGCACTTTTTCTAACGGAGTTGCCATAAGCTCCTCAAAAGACAGTAGGTGCAAGAACACGCTGTCATGCAGTGTGCTTCCAGGGCACTAATTAATACTGCTTTGGAGACACTCACTCCTTAGCACTGTGACACTACTTTACTCGTGAATTACGGGGGTTTTGGGGGAACAAAAAAGCAACTTTAATAAACTAGAAATAATTCCCAGCTGACTTTTAAAAAAGCCATTTTCTTTCCAAGCTTGTTCTTACCTAGAGCATTAATCTCAACCCTGTGGTAAAACAAGGCTGGAGACCGTGTTCGGGCCAGCCACTATGATTTTAAACTGCTCCGGGACAGTTTCATGTACACTGGAAAATTCTGCAGCCAATAAATTGCACCGCCCGTGTCTTTTCAGCCCGGTCTCTTTAAAGAAACCCGCCGGTGTCAGCTGGCGTGGGTATTGGCAGTCGCCGCGGTTTGCACAGCAGTCAGCGGAAAGGTTTTTATCAGACAGTTGACAGTGCCTGGTGATGAACGTGGGTTCGCTGGCTTCCCACACGACGGGCTCTTCACAGGATGCAACAGTCTCAGGGGAATTGCCCCACGGCTTTCAAGATAAATACTCTAACCAAAACACACGCGAGACAGGTCTCTTTCGCTTCCAGCTAAGAACTAGTTCTGGTCTTACCTTTCTGACATCTGACATTCTCCTTTCTTTCATTAGTTCAGGATTTGCTAAATTAGGTATGTTTCTAGAGAAAACAATTACATTTTCATTGCGTTGGAAGGTCGCTTAACGTTTTGCGTGCTAGGATGTGTACTCTCCGCACACTTGGCTGACGCGTTGGTAGCAGGCACTGGCAGAAGGTCTTACGGGACACCAGAAGGGATGTCCTACTTATCCCAGGTGGGATTAAGTCACTAGGATCAAGAAGCCAAGAACGCCATGAGAGAAAAACGAAATTGGTTGGAGAAAGACACACCTTGTGAAAGATGAAACAATAAAATACCAAGACCTCAGACACTCTATTTCCAATAACTTTCTGACGCTTTTTTTTGTACTGTGACCTCTGTGGCAGAGAAAACTCAGGACTCATTGGAGTGGGATATAAAGTTTATTTTCTGTCAGAGCAGCTGGGCATGACTGGGGCCTTGTCTCTGCATGCCTGGCTCTTGTCCTTCCTTGGAGAACATTTGTCGCACCCGAGAGCCGGAGCCCGGCTGGCTGGTGCTGCTGCCCTCTCGCCCGCTGGCCATGCATGACGGGGGAGATAGTTTGAGGACCCAACTCAGCCAAGAGCGATTCCCCACTGGTTTAGCATCCCGGCTCACTCCGTTGGAGAGGAGATGAGCAGAGGGACCGGGGACGGGTCCATAGCTGCCACAGCTTGGCTTAAACTGCCATGGGAACACAAGCTGGGGAAAGCAGGTCTCAGCCTGAGCAGACGTGGACCAGAGCAGATGTCAACCATTTATTTACCTCGTTCAGGTCTTCTCAATGCCTTCCAACCTATTTAATGCCATATCTGCTGCTCATACAAGATACACTAGATGGATTTCTCTGTAAATGTATGACGTATGTGATGGCGTGTCCAATGTATTTATCTCTGGGTTATCAACCACTTGGCGCATAAGTGTAAAGCACACCTTAAAAGCATTTAAACCTGGGTTAATGCATATATTATGTTAATGGCTACAACAGAAACAGGAAAATCACTATTAATTCAAAGAACTGAATGTAGCATGTCTCCTTTAATAAAGCACACACTAAGAAAAAACTTGTTCATGCAAGTGTGGTTTTGCCATTGCTGAAGGGGACAGCTCACCTCCTGTCCCTGATGATGTTCTCATCCTTTTGCTTGCGTTGGTTAGAGCTCGTGTGGGGCGGTGTCAGATCAGTCAGATTGGTACTGATCTGGCTGACAAGGTCTTTTTTTCTCTTTCTGATTTAGTGAGCTGATTTGACTCAGCACATGGCCTCATAATTGCTAAGATGTTGTAAGGGAGACAGTAGGAGCAAACAGCTGGGGCGACAGGAAAGGTCTGCCGTCTTTGGTGGGTGCAAATTCAGCTTTCACGCTTTGCCAGCTGTCTGACAGCAAGGCAGAGCCAATAATGGGGCTGAGCCCACGTGGTAGTCCTTAGTTCTGTAAGTCTTGTAAACAAACAAACAGGAACACTGCAAATCATGGAAAATGTTCTTGTTCACAGATCACACCATCCAGTCGGTGTTCTGCTGCTGCTGCTGCTACACGGTGCAAAAAAGGTACGTGAAATGCTTCAGCTTCTCAGCAGTTAGGACGATCAAAAATATCTGCACGTAAAGGACTTCTTAAAATCCCTCTATTTTTGGTGGAACTGCTGATTATGCAGAAGTCTAAAGACACTCTACCCTGCACGCCCCTAATGAAGGAAGGCATATATATCTGTGAATGTTTTTATGGGAATATTTGCAGTTATGTATTCACACAAATACTTCATGTTTTTCAAAATCAGAGCAATGAGAACAAAAATGAACCTGGACCCTGACACTGGCCTGGTGACCCAGTACTCGGCCTCACAGCCAGATGTTTCCTATGCATCTACGTGGAAGTGCAGGGTAAGTAATGTTTCAGCAGGTGAGAAGAGAGAATTGAGGTGGTGTCCCGTATGGTGGCTCAGCACCAGACCAAGCAGAGGACTAACTCACTCTGGAGCATGTAGTGTCCTTTGTGGCATAAAAATTAGAGTAAAGGTATCTGAAGATTCATACTGAGGTAAACAGAGGGCCACAGTGAGGTTTCCCAAGCTCTCTGTCATGGACGAGGTGATTCCTTCTCCCACTTTTGGGTCTGGGTGATGGAGGTGGGAAGAGCAGGATGGAGTTGTTGGGTAGATGTAAGCTCACCCTGCTCAGCTGGCACAAGAAACTTCCACCTCAGTTTTACTAGATCTAAGCTGAATTAATCTGAGCTTTCAAAGCATTTAAGTGCGAAGCTAGAACCTAACCTGATGCAAAAGAAAAGGACTATGCTCCTGCCAATTTGAGCAGGAACTCTGTGGTGCCCTCCCTGTTAGCTCTCCAGATAAATGACCAAATCTCCAGACCTTGTAACTCCACTGACTTCAACGCTGCTCTGCTTTTACACCAGCTGAGGAGCTGTCCCAGCATTTGTACCATGTAGAAGTCACCCCAATTAGGTAGATGGCTTGTTTATTATTCACTGTACTTTCCACTGTCATGCTCCTACAACAAACTACTCAAACATACGCCTCACTGTTTTACAAGTGATGAGGTGACAGTGCCTTACAAGGGGAAGTAATGACCACGATGAGTTCTTTCTAGTTACTGAGATGGTATAATAGCAGGGGAATTAAGCAAGAAATAGTAGGGAGAAATGACTAATTATAAAAGATACTTTTTTTTCACTAGCGTAAGAGGCAATTGCGGTCAAAGAACAAGCCGTTACCTCCTCTACCTGCCGAGGCCTTGGAAGACTACACCAAAAAACCTAAAGTTATTGCACTCTATGACTATTTTGCTAGAGGACCCTCGGATTTACCGCTCAGGAAGTCAGAAGAATACATTATCCTCGAACAGTATGATCCCCACTGGTGGAAGGCAAGAGACCAACAAGGGTAAGAGAGTGGGCATCTCCTTCAGTCTCGTGTTCATGTACTTCAGACCATGTGAATCCCTAGGCTCCGAGCCATGTGCAAACCCAGCTTGCCACACTTCCAGTGCTTTACAATGTAGTGTGCGTGTGTAAACACTTCATAAAGACCACAGAGATTATTAAGACATGTGCCTGAAACAAAATCCCTGATCCCAAATCCCTAGAGGTTTTAGAGAGCTAAATAACTTCAGATAGGGTTCTTTCCACGTTTATGTTTGCGTCGAGTCGTTCCCCCTTCTCCTTTGCATTTTCTTCAGTGTATCTTGTACTCTGATGTTGGGAATGTTTTATACAGTAACTGTCTCCTTTTCATTCAGATTTCTCCTTTAAATACTTAAAAATATTTTTCTCAACTCATATTTGCAGCAAGAGTACACTGATTATTCTCTATATACATGCAAGCACACACTTCATACTTCTTCATACAAAAGCTTTGTGTAGGCTAGAAATGAAAATGGTGGCTTCTGGTTCAGAAGAGATATATATATTTTTTTCTGCATTTTCTTTTGATTTGACTTGAAAATGTTTATCGACATGCGGCTCTCACGCTCTATAAATACCTATCCCAGGTATACTTTTTCATTTCAGTAGCCGTTTACAGTTGTGGGGCAGAAAAATTGTGCCTGGGATGAATGAACTCAGGCTGCTATTCAGTTCCCACATTGGGATTTGATATCTAACGACGTAGCCCATAGGGCAAGGAACCTTTGTAATTCAACGAAAGGCAGATGTGTATCTTAACCCTGTTAGTATTTTACACTGTACAATAACATTATCCCCAATGTGTTGTTTCAGGAATGAAGGTTTAATTCCCAGCAACTACGTTACTGAGAACAAGAAAAGTAACTTAGAAACATATGAGTAAGTACCCTTGAAAATGATAATTGTGCTTTCTTTTCTGAAAATGGATTGCAGTGATACATTTTAGTGCTCGATTCTTCAGTCTTTATTAGACACGAACAGGTGTTTATTGAAAGCTCTCTTTTCTTGTTACAAAACGCTACTCTTAGAATGAATCAACCACTTTGATTTGGAACTATCTGCTCAGAGTGTAACATCAAGTTACAAACACTGAGCACTCCAACAACCTTGATTTGCATGAATCACCATGTCAGAACCCAGATGTTTCCCACTTCTGCAGGCTCACTACGTCGTGTTTCTCTGTTCTGATCTCTTCCTGATGTGAACATATAATTAACTGACTAGAAGCTAATTCCAGTTACTTCAACCTAATTTACTGGAGAAAAGAGAAACATTCCGTGAAATTCTAGAGCAGAGAGGCCAGATGCAGTGAGCAGGACTGTAAATTTCATCACAGTTTGGCATAAATCTTTCCTGGGTGTTCTTTTGTTTGAGTTCATATTTAATCACAGTGAATGGGTGTGTCCAGTTCTGGGCTCTCCAGTTCCAGAAAGATGAGGAGCTACTGGAGAGAGTCCATCGGAGGGCTATGAGGATGAGGAGGGGACTGGAGCATCTCTCCTACGAGGAGAGGCTGAGGGAGCTGGGCTTGTTCAGCCTGGAGAAGAGAAGGCTGAGAGGGGACCTTAGAAATGCCTCTAAATATCTGCAGGGTGGGGGTCAGGAGGATGGGGCCAGACTCTGTTCAGTGGTGCCCAGCAACAGGACAAGGGGCAACGGGCACAAACGGAAGCAGAGGAAGCTCCAGCTGAACATGAGGAAGAACTTCTTCCCTCTGAGGGTGACGGAGCCCTGGCCCAGGCTGCCCAGGGAGGCTGTGGAGTCTCCTTCTCTGGAGATATTCCAGACCCGCCTGGACGCGGTGCTGTGCAGCCTGCTCTGGGTGACCCTGCTTGGGCAGGGGGTTGGGCTGGGTGACTCACAGAGGTCCCTGCCAACCCCGACCAGTCTGGGATTCTGTGAATTACAATGGTCTAACAAAGTCATTCCAAATTAAGAGATGCTTTTATACAACAATAGTTTCATTCAGGTTTTTGGACTGGGAATAGTGCAACTATTAAGATGGATTAGTTTTTGAAACAGAGCAAACATTAATTTTTAACTGACTGAAATTAAAGTATAGGTTATCTCCTTGTTGCAGGTGGTACTGCAAAAACATAAACAGAAGCCAGGCAGAACTTCTTTTGCGCCAGAAGGTAACTCTGCTTCTACAAAGAGCTAACGATATCTAGCAAAATCTGTCAGTAGAGGCATCACAAGCGTTACCACAGTCAAATCCAAATCTGTTTGGTATGCAGTAGGAGAGACTACTTTAAAATAAAGTAGTAAAAATAAAATAAAGCTTTCTGGAGTAAGTGTACAGTGCAGACTATCCAGACTTCAGAGTTTTAAGGTGTAGCCCCAGCAAATTCTATGCAGATTTTCCACACCAGACAAGCTGAATTGCACGTGGCTTATTGTGCTTGTCTTTCATATGAAAACACCAAAGATCCGTGTTTCAATCCGTGAACTGAGTAAGTCAGCGAGGTGGCAGAGCTCAGCAAAACCCCTGTGCCCTCCTTATGTATAGAACAAACAATCCATACTGCGTTCTACCCCCCACCAGTTACCAAAGTGCCTGACTCAGCTAAACTCACTAGGTCTTTGCTCAAGGACTGACACTGGGCTTGGGCAAGGTTGACCAGAGAACATCTCAGGTGACAAAACTGTTTTACAGTATTTTTTTTCCTAGTGATTTGTAAAATTTGATTTTTTTAAGAAATCAAAGCGTTTTCACTACTTCACACTGAAGAATATAATTCAGCTAAATTATTTAACTCCAAGAAATTGTCTGGCACTTTGTGTTTTCCCTTGGTTAATTTTGCTCTGCTATGTATCTAGCTACGAATTCCTGCTCTCCACTGCTTTATCTCCCTCCCAAGCAATCATGGGCATTTCACAGAAGTCGGTAATCAGCTGCAAGTCCTATCTCAAGGGAGGATTATTCAAGCTCAGAAGCAGAAAATAACTCTACTTGGATTTCTTTTCAGTCCAAAGAAGGTGCATTTGTTGTCAGAGATTCGAGTCAGCAGGGACTCCTTACGCTGTCCGTGTATTCGCTGGCTAAAGGGTGAGTTGCTCGGAGTGGTTGGGTTGGCAACAAGAGGTGAAGGAGGAGCTTCCCCCAAACTCCTCGGGTTCAGTGGGTGGGTTGGACAGGAGCTGTGAACCACCGAGGTGCTGTTCGTGTGCAACCTCCATTCCCCACATGCAGAAAGGAGGACGGTGGGCAGTGGATCTGGGAGTCGGGGTGCAGATGCCCTGCCAGGACAAGATCAACTGCACTCGTTGAGGTCCTCAAATAATCTGCTCCAAAGGCTGTGCATCCCACCTGCGTAACACAAACAACAAGCAGCTGCTTGCCTCTCTAGCCATGTCAAGCGCTGTGGCTGCCACCCCACCCCAGCCTTCGGCCACCACACCAGACGGCTTCCCTTCTCTGCAGCTCTGCTGTCCCAAAACATCCCTGTTTTCTCCTAAAATCATCTGATCTCCTCATTGAGCAGTCTGACTGCTTTTGCCCGGGGACTGCAGCAGGATTTGCTTCCTCCCTCATTAGCAATCACCTTCAGCATTGACTTCATCCCCCTTGAGCTGCCTCGAAACCAAGACAGACAGATAGTGTGGAGAAATACAGAAAAGGAAACTTCTCAAATAAAAGCACCAATGAAGAGACTTTGGAGAAGCAGAACAGAAAATTTAATCTCACAGCATACATTAATATGTTTTTAAATTTTTGGGTATGAAGAGCATTTTAATTTTGAAAGCTTAGATTCAAAGAAATGCCAAATTGGGAGGAGCAGCTGTTAAGTGCTACAGCTATGTCTTACGGATGCAATGATACGAGGCTAAATACTTCTACAGTAAAAACCATTGTGCAATATGTCCCAAAGCTGGGAGAGAGATCCACTCCAGGAGTCTTTTTTTTTCCCACCTGAAACAACATCCCACCTACACACAGCCATTTTAAGCAGAGAATTGTATCTCAAGTTTCAGATTTTTCTGTGCACCTTTTTCAAGTAAAATTTAATCAGATTTATAGCATAAATTATTTTTATTGAAAATTATAATCCTTTGTTGGTTTCAGAAGCCATAATGGAGACATTCGACATTATCAAATTAAGAGAAACCACTTGGGACAATATTACGTAGCAGAAAAATATCTCTTTTCATCTGTTCCTGAACTCATCGAGTATCATCGACACAACGCTGCAGGTAACCCGTGTAAGCTGACACGGCTTTATAACTGACGATTTGAAGCTCCTCAGGACTTTGAGAGGTTGGAAATCACTCTTCCTCTGATATTTTCCTTATAAAAATAGAAACAAGCTTTTCTATTGCTAACGAATTCAAACCTGCCATGGGCCTTTCTGCCAAAGTCGCAGCTGCAGTGTGCATATACCGTGGGGGAAGTGAAAGTCCCAAACTCATTTATGTGAATTAAATGGATTTTACAAAGCTAGGAGCCTAATGTATTTACCTTCTCTCTATTTTCATGGTTCATATTTGACTCCATGATGTGACTTATATGAGATTTGATCATAGTTCTTTCCTTGCCCACAACGCTGCGACTTGCATGCATGCAATCTAAGAAAAACAGGAGCCATGCTATGCGTCAGCAGGCAGCATTTCACTGACTTTGGCAAAAAAACCCCCGCCCCACAAACAATCAAAGGCAGAATCAGGGAGCACAAGGACTCTCTAACATCGATTTGCAGCCTACCAGAGTCAGCCACCTCTAACCGTTGGCTGACAGCAGCCTTTTATAATTTTTAGCAGTAGAACATGCTTTTCATCTTGGTTCTACTCATCATTTTAATACAATATAAAATGGTTTTACCTGAATGAATGGCGATGGGAAAGCACACAGAGATCCCTCGCGCTACTGAGGAAGGAAGGAAGATGCAGGGATGGACAGAGCCTTTTGCCTGAGAGGGGGGGATTGTAGGAAAGCCACAAAGTAGGAAGGGACCGGCATATAACAGCGGGAAAAATGAAAGAATGAATGCAGGGAGTTCTTGGTGAGGGAGCTGCTCACTGGTGCTGTTCGCTCATGAAGTCAATGAAAATGAATGACAGACACACTACATCTCTTGTAATAGGAAACAACCCTGAGAAATCATGTTGGAAGAGACCTCTCGAGCGGGTGATGTAGTATTGCAGCACTCATGTAGTATTATTTCAGATCACTAACATCACACAAACAAGCAGCAGTGTCACTTTGGGTTGTATGAAAACATAGCTACTTCTGTAGCTGGGCCGCTATTGAATAGCCTTCCTCCATCTCTCTTCACTGTAGTGTTTGATCCAAACAAGCTGTACTAAAAAGTAACTTCAAGAAATAAGAATTGTAAATCAGATTCTAAATATTTTTTTTTGAGAAGAGGTATGATATAGCATACTTTAAAATGGGGTAATTGGTTATTGTTGCTTTGTCCTCTACAGGTCTTATCACTCGTCTCCGACATCCCGTTGGATCAACCGGATACTCTCCACCAGCAGCAGCAGGGTTTAGTCACGGTAAATTTTTTTATCTTGTTTTGGTGGAGATTTAGGTATCTGTCTAGGCAAGCATTTTGATCACATTTGCCCAGTTAGTAAGGAAGTTGTCCCTGTGAAAGTTCCCGGTAATGAGAAACACACAAACCGACGCATTTTCACCAGAAACAGACACTCATTTCCTCGTGAGGCGTCAGAACCAAATGAGACACCTGACTCGAGTCCTTCTGTTTAGCGGCTGTTGTGTTTCTGTTACCACCACCAGTGTGTTTCAGAGCTAGCTGGGCTTTCGTAAGTGGGCCCAAGACTCAAATATATATTTAATAGCTTTTCAAAGGCTATTTGATGTATTGAAATGCTTAGGAAATTGAAATGAATATTAGTTATGGGGAAGATATTCTTTGTCAGCTCTGCAAGTTTTAGAAATAAGAATGGTAATAATACCATATTAGAAAATAAGCAACAAATTCCAGTTTTGGCATATCGATGAGGAAGTTAATATTATCTGGCTGATTGGAACCTCCAAAGTCCTGTGTCTTCTCTGTGTATGTGGCCATGAATCTCCAGGCTCAGTATTTCTGAAAGGCTGGAATATTCTGGTTGTTACAGCCAGTAACTATTTCTGTAGCTATGCTATTCACCCGGAACTTGTCCAGAGTTAAACACATCACATATCATACTGCCAAAAAAAGATCTCATATCTAATCAAAATTAAAACCTTGCCTTATCTTCAAGCCTCAGACACGCCTACATTAAGCAATTTAAAAACTCATCACATCCTACAAGCCATAAAATAATATTTACATATAAACATATAGGAGCACGTGGAAATTTTCAGATATTTTAAACCCATGTTATAGCTGATGAACAGCCGTGATGTTACGCTGCGTGCATTAACTGCAAATAGCAAGACACGTGTCCTGGAGCACGGTTCAGGAAAGCTGACCTGACTGTTGTAACATGTTGGGTGGTTTTTACAGAGGAGTGGCAATTAAACCCATCTGAACTGACGTTCATGAAAGAACTTGGGCGCGGGCAGTTTGGCGTCGTTCAGCTCGGTAAATGGAAAGCAACCATCAAGGTCGCCATCAAAACAATCAACGAAGGTGCAATGTCAGAAGATGATTTCATCGAGGAGGCCAAGGTGATGATGTAAGTACAAAAGCTGTTATATCTGATAATTGCCATTGAGATGACCAAGAAATGAATTGGTCTTAATTGCATTTGAGATAAACAGACAAAGCCAGTTTGATGGGAATGGTGGATGTGCAGGACAGAAGATATGAAAATCTGAACCAGACTGCAGCAGTGGCACCCATCAGCAGAATCTTTCTTTAGAAGGTGCACTGCCTTGCGCTGTAGGGAGTAAATGTGCTGATAAACAAACGTGCTCCTACAACTATCCCTGGAAACATTCAAGACCAAGTTGGACAGGGCTCTGAGCAACCTGATCTGGTTAGCGGTGTCCCTGCTTGTTTGCAGGGGTGTTGGACTAGATGACCTCTAGGGGTCCCTTCCAACCCAAAACTTTCTATGATTCTAACTATTCTTTCATCCATTAATCATTGCTTCTCAGACCACTGGCAGAGCTCATAGCCCACTAAAGATTCTGAGAAACGGTCTTACCATTTCTGCTAATTTTGCGAATTCGGAAAGTATTCAGACCAGGTGTTGGCACAGACCAACAGAGAAGAACCCTTGCAGGGTCATCACCCCTGCCCGAAAGCCAGGCATAACGAGACCTTTCCATTTCACATCATCCAAATCAGGTTTCGCATTCATTGCATTTCTATAACTGATGAACTGTTATGAATTCCAGGAGTGAACTTTCTGGAGGAAATTATAGGCAGAAATGTGTTAGATAGTGGGGTAACTCTGAGGCCAGTTCAATTGAATAACGTTATCAATTACTGAAAGTATTTTTCAAAGCCATCACGAGGCTCAAAGGTCCAGTTACCTGCCAAGGACAACTCATTGCCTGTCTCAAATGCGATTTTGAACAGGAAACTCTCCCACCCGAAGCTGGTCCAGCTTTACGGAGTGTGCACGTGTCAGAAGCCTCTCTACGTTGTGACCGAATTCATGGAGAACGGCTGCCTGCTCAACTACCTTCGGCAACGGCGAGGGAAACTCAGCAGAGACGTGCTGCTGAGCATGTGCCAGGATGTGTGCGAAGGGATGGAACACCTCGAAAGAAATAGCTTTATTCACCGTGATTTAGTAAGTACAATAGGTTTTCTAAAGTTCTTGGTAAATGCTGGCAGTATAGAACACGCCGCTGCATTTTATGGGACACTAAGGTGTCCTGTAAGACTTCAGCCCTGCAGGATCCAGCAAGTCAACAGTGTTTTCCTGCCTGTAAACCAAAACTTCTCAGCTGTTGTTTTGTCTGTGGACAGCTGGAAAAACTACCTGGTGGTTGAGAGAAGTCAGAGAAAACTGGGATGTTAGCATGGGGCAGGCCGGCGTTAGGACATCTCAATACAAGAGTCTCAAGCAGTGATATCACAACACAACCATAATCACAGCAATACAAAAGGTCAGCAACAATGAGGCTTTTGGAGCTTTTTTAAAACAAAATCTTCTGCTGTCTACATTTTTTTCTGCTCCCCACTGCCATATCTTGATGCTGGGATATCTGGGTGGCTTTTCTGCCCCACCCCTCACACACAGGGAACCACAGGAGCGGAGCTTGTTTCCTTGCTCCGCATTTTGTTCAATGCTCACATCTGGATGCAGAGAGGAAACCTTCCTTCTCTTCTCCCTAGCTGCCTGAAGAAATGTAAAATCTTGACAATTTCCAAGGAGTTCCTGACTTCTGCCATGAAAAAAAAATCACAAAACATTTTTAAAAAGTCACAGTGAGCATCCTAACGCTAGTGTTCAGGGAAATCCCTGCTTCGATAACTAGTCTCTGCAGCCGAACATTTCTTTTACTCTGCAGGAATATGTAAAAATATCACAACTCCTACTACATGCATTTAAGCTGATTTATGCTATGTATGTGTAACTACACAGTAGCAAAATGTGTTCACTGACTCAGAGACAGAAACTCACTTATTTTTGAGCAAGACACTCATCTCCTGTTAGAATATAAACAGTATGAGCTGTAACAAAAATAATCAGCCATTGTATTTTTCTTAAAATGCTTTAGCACAGATTTTAGATGTTTCTCTCATTTTCCCCAGGCTGCAAGAAACTGTTTAGTCAGCGCCGAGCGCATCGTGAAAGTGTCCGACTTCGGCATGGCGAGGTACGAGGCCACTGGCGCGGGTTTAGTGAGTCCCTGCTCTCCGTCAGCTGCGGCGTGACCAGAGTTGACCCCATTGCTTGCCTCGCTGATTTGGGGAATCCCACCGCGGCCAGTTTTTGAATTCTGACGAAAATCATAATGTTGTTTAGCTGTTGTGCCACGAAATGGATGCCGTGTCCTCCTCTTGGTTATGGGTGAGGGTAAGACAGGTAAACAAAGCGCCTGGTGAACTTCAGAGGTAGCTCGCGGGCAGAGGAACGCCCAGCGAGCACAGGGCTGCGGAAGCTTGAAGAAAGAAGTTCCCCCCATTTCTGAGCAGCGGGGAGGTCATAAAGTCCCCGGGGACAGAGGTGGCAGTGGCTGTGTCGGGCAGGCAGGAGGTGGGGAGGACGGGTAGGAAGGGCACTGAGCCCTGCTCTAGCAGGGAAGTGGTTTTTCTGCTTGGTGAGAGGACCAGCCTAACGAAAAGAAAGCAAAACGCCCGCTGACACGTGGTGCGTTTATGGAGAAGCGTGGCTCTGCCCTCGCAGCCTTCCCCCAGAGACGTGCGGGATTCCACAGCGGGGCTGGCCGAAGGACCGACTGCTGCCCCAGGGGTTGGCTCGCTCCTTCCCTCCTTCCCCTCGCAAGCCCGGCACAAAGCACTGTGTTTTCCTGGCTGGTTCTTCTGCTGGATGAGTAGACTGAGTTGGCTCACTCTGGGGGCAGGTGAGCTTGGACTCATCCAAAGGTACCAGAAAGACCAGTGAGAGACCAAAGCGCTCTCAGCATCCAGGCTGAGAATGATGGACCTGAATGGCTCAGCGCTGCCAAAACATGGAGACCCAGTGGTGTGGCTCTAGGACAAGCACTCACTCTCCTCGGGAGACCATGGAGAGGTGACAGGATCACAGTCTCACTATGCAGACCTCACACAACTACCTCTACTGGTTATTTTGTACTGTTATTTCATACACTCCTTACCCAACAACCTCTCACCTTTCCGTGCCTGCACCGAAAAAAGGGAGACAACGAGACGATTTCTCGTAATGGGGCCTCCTTTACAAGGTGCTTGAAAAGGTGCCTTTGCGTTATGCTTTTTGTGGGAACAGATGCTGCATACTGCACGTCTGTTGTCCGCTCAGGAACGCTCATACTGGGAAGACGTGCACAGAGCTTGTAGGCAGTTAGGGATCAGCCTCATAGCCTTTTAAAATGTTGCCCTACAAATGCCTGCATCTGGCACGTAAATTCATCTTAACTGGGAGGCCAACTCCTCTAAGCTTGGGCAAAGAAAACTACTTTTCCAGTGCACATGCAGAGCTGTTGTCTTGTATATGATGAACACTTCTTTCTGTGTTGATTCTGTAAGAACATGCCAGAAATTATATTTGTGAGGCTGGGCAGTGGATCCCGCCCACCAGGTACAAAGTGTAGCCCTCTGCCAGTAGTGTTTGGGTACAAGCAGTTGGAAAGGTGGACTCTTTTCAAAAGAGACAACAATTATTTATTGCTGCTGGTTTTCCTGCCCATGGCGTAGGGATCTTCCCTACCGATATACACACCCAGAAGATGACAATAGCAACCATCCTGTCAGTCCTACAGAGAGTCTTAAAAATGTTTTATTCCAACATACTTCTCATGGTCAACTCAAGTAATTCTTTTAAACAGAAATCTCTCTCAGTGCATAGCTTCCAGTGTGTGCATTTTATATGAAACTAGTGATACCATTTCCTTGTTTCTAAATCGACACTGTATTTTTATGGAATTACAAACCATCTGTGGAAATGTTGCCAGTACTGCTTGCCCTTTACCTAACATTAGAATATACACTGTTTCCTGTTCTTCTTTAGATACATCATTGGCGATGAGTATATCAGCTCTTCAGGTGCCAAGTTTCCAATCAAATGGTCATCTCCTGAAGTCTTCCATTTCAAAAAATACAGCAGCAAATCAGATGTCTGGTCATTTGGTGAGTTCATTGGGTTAATGTGCAACGCGCTGTGCTTCGCTAAAACCACTGATGTGATTTAGGCAAGCGTAACCCTACGGACGCTACCTATCTTAGGCCTGAGTTCTTCCCATTTTTCACATCTTGCCTATATGGGACAAGTATGTTTTTTAATAGAAAGGTTCTGTGCCTAAAAATTTGACTGAAATGTGCATTCTTGGTAAGACCCCTTTAGCCACATGTATATTACAGAATCACAGAATCACAGAATGGTAGGGGTTGGAAGGGACCTCTGTGGGTCACCCAGTCCAACCCTCCTGCCCAAGCAGGGTCACCTTCAGTAGGCTGTAGAGGACCTTGTCCAGGCAGGTCTTGAATATCTCCAAAGAAGGAGACTCCACAGCCTCTCTCGGCAGCCTGGGCCAGGGCTCCGTCACCCTCAGAGGGAAGAAGTTCTTCCTCGTGTTCAGCTGGAACTTCCTCTGCTTCAGTTTGTGCCCGTTGCCCCTTGTCCTGTCGCTGGGCACCACTGGAAAGAGTCTGGCCCCGTCCTCCTGACACCCACTCTGCAGATATTTGTAAGTATATATTAGGTCCCCTCTCAGCCTTCTCTTCTCCAGGCTGAACAAGCCCAGCTCCCTCAGCCTCTCCTCGTAGGAGAGATGCTCCAGTCCCCTCATCATCCTTGTAGCCCTCCGCCGGACTCTCTCCATCTCAGTTTCACGGACCACCACCTTAGCTGACCTAAAAGAGAGCGGAATTGTCTCAGTTAAAAATGTTTTTGGTTGTCTTTTTTCAGCTAAGGCTATCCGTATTTTCATGCTTTACTCAATACACAAAAAAACAAGGTTGTTTTTTGTTCTTCGAATGTTGTTAAACAGCTTGTGGGTTCGGGGTGTTTGTTTTGTCCTAAATATTCCGGTTCACTTCTAGGTGTGCTGATGTGGGAAGTTTTCACAGAAGGCAAAATGCCTTTTGAGAGCAAGTCAAATTCTGAAGTCGTCCGCGAGATTTCTCAGGGCAACCGACTCCACCGACCACGTTTGGCATCACATACTGTGTACGAAGTCATGTACAGCTGCTGGCATGAGGTTCGTTGCCCTTTTTTTCTTGTGACATTACTATACAGTATTATTCCTTTGTAATGTGGATATACAGGGATTCTCCAAAAACCGAGGTATTAAGTCCTTATTTCACATCTGTGGCATCCTCAGTATCTATCACTACGCTTTTTACAAATCATATCTATGTTTACAAGCCTCTGCTTCTTTTGACTGTTGCCTCCAATAAAAAGAAAGCACTTCAGCAATAGAACAGGTCTTCTAGCCCATCCCTGGTTTGGAACATGCGGCTGCTGTCTCACTTCTCCGCTGCATCAAGTGTAATACCTTCTTCAGCCCTCCTTCGTGCATGGCTTTCTCTAGCTCTGCTCGGAAGGATAACCTTCACACGTTCATATACTACGCGGGGATGCCCACAGTGCGGATTTTAAATCCCATTTTTAGCTGTACATCAGTGCCTCTGTACATCACCACAGCTCCTAGGCTGCACCCCTTTCACCCTCTCCACTCCGATTTAGTACTTCATGCTCTTTCCCCATTTCTCCAGCAACTATTTCTTTCTATATTGGTACAAAAACACCGATTTCATCAGCTTCTTCATCTGAGTAATCCCTTAAGGTCCTTCTCTAGTGTCTACAAGAAATGAATCTTTAATTTTGGATAAAAGGGACTTTCAGAAGACCTTTATCCGCAATGCTTTCATGTAAATAGGCAGGTATACACTGAGAGTAGTTGGGCAATCTTGTTGCTACTCTTCTCTCCTTTATCCTACCTCTCCTTGCTTGCCCATCTTTTAACTCTACATGGTATTTTCAGACTCTGAGTAAAAAAAAAAAGGCTTAAGAGACTGAGACCTAAACTGCATCTAGCTCGCTTCCTGCACACATCCACCCGGATGGAGCCAGCAGAGAGAGGACAGGGAGGAGTTCTCTCTACTCCTGTCTGCCATCACCCAGGAGTTTGTTCCCCACCGAGCTCCAATACACCAAATGACACAACAGCCAAGATCCTTTTCAACAGCCCAGGAAACATTCCTGAGTGTCCTGGTTTCCTCAGAGGTAGCGCTTTCCAGTGACCCATTGCAGGGGACAAATCCTATAGGAATTCCGGTCCAGAACTGAAATAACGAAATTTTAAGAATGCTTGGAAAAGTGGCTGCACGCACACTGCTGGTGTCATGAAGAACAGATGAACGGTTTTCCCTCAAATGATACACTTGATCTTTTCTTCTGTACAAATAAAGTGAAATGTAATTTTGAAGTGGTAGCTCATATCTACTTGTAACCATCTTCTGAAGTCTGGTACTACAATTGACCAATCTGCTCACATAAATTTATGCTTCGCTTTCCTTTTCAGAAACCTGAAGGACGTCCTACTTTTGCAGAGTTAACAGAGACCCTCACGGATATAACGGAGATGGGATGATCAGAGATTTTACACCAATATATTTACTCAAAGTCTAGCATTCAGCATGTCAATAGCGTGGCTGATGCAGAAAACCTCAGCCTTTTACAGCGGTCTCTCCTTAAACCACAGGACCAGCACCCTACGTATTGAAGTAGCTCTTTGGACTCGGCCCAGCTTTGACTCATTTGAGGAAGATACCTCAAGAGACTGGCTCAGGACTCTCCGGGCTTTATTTTCACTATTAAGAAGAAAAATCTATCTGGAAAGAAGTCACCAAGCTTAGTCACCTTATAGGCCTTTTTTTTTCTTCTTTTGGCCAGAGCTACACTAAATCCTGTGACAATAATATTATTTGGTACTTAATATGACTCACGCACTGGAGAGTACTGCGTGGCAGCAGCGAAAACGATGGAAGAACCTCTGATAAAGCTCTGGCTAGGTTGTGCTTAAAGGCAAGCCCTTTTCCCCCGCGAAGCACCCAGCACCGAAGAAACGGAGCGGCGTTACAGAAGGGGTGGCATGCCAACGGACACGATGAAATTCATCCATGTGCCCACTGCGGGGGATAAAGGTGAGCAACGGGAGCCATCGTCGTTCAGCGGCTCCCAAGTCACACCCGAGCGGCTGGGGAGACTCAGCATCCCTGAAGCATTTCAAACCTGCGACGCAGGTCAGGGCGTCTTCCCTGCCAGTTCTGCAGGGAACTGAAAAGAAGAAGAATACTGAACTGAAAGAAGAAGAATAACGACCATCTTACCCAAACCTCTCCCACAATTTGCCAGCGTTGTCTCCCATTCCTCACGTGCTGCTGTCTGCTCAAACACCCGCGCTCTCCCTAGTCCTCCCCAGAGTGTTTAATAGGCAAGTTAAAGC
Organism: Opisthocomus hoazin; assembly: GCF_030867145.1. Classification (NCBI taxonomy): domain Eukaryota; kingdom Metazoa; phylum Chordata; class Aves; order Opisthocomiformes; family Opisthocomidae; genus Opisthocomus; species Opisthocomus hoazin. The sequence continues at coordinate 85,755,105 of NC_134418.1, forward strand.
TGGAACCTGACCTTCAAATGAGGTGCTTTGGATTAGTCTAGCTCAGATGGATGCTGTGATATCTGACACAGACAATGTCTGTAACCCTACTTCTTAGGTTATTATTCACCTTTAATTTTAAATAATTTTAAATCTCAATTCGATACAAATATAAAGAAGGAAAGGCAGATGAAGTTCATAATTGCTTAATATAAAATAATCAGACCATTACAAATAAATAGGTTATTTAAAATATGTGATTGCGTTGTGAATTATTTATAGGTAAACACATCATGGTATTTAGTTTTATGGCATTTTGTAGACAAAATATCTAAAACACGCTAGCTGAATGATTGAGTTCTGTGCAATGCAATTTTTCATTTCCAAATTTAAAAAAATAATTGTAACAACAAAATTATCAAACATCCCAAGTTTTGAATTTCCAGAAGACGATAGCATCTCTGGGTCAAATTCACTCCTAGCGTTCACCATTCATCTTCACCGCAGTCGTATTTGGACAGTTCTCGCCCCTTGGGAAAGGAAGTTGTTTGTCCTCTTGTTTGAACTTCTGGGAGTGCCTTCAAACACACCTCTAAGGCATTTTTGCTTCAAGTGAAGCATGACAGCCCTATCGTTTTGTATAATCTGCTAGAAGAATTGCCACCAACTGACATCACTTTACTTTTATAATTGACTTTTTATGAGCACTCAATTGCTCATCAGACCTATAACGAAATACAGCTCTGTACGACAGAGTACCACGCGTTGGTCTCACCACGGTTTATGGCCAGGCCACAGAAGTTCACGGCGTTTCAGCAGATGATGTGCTATAAAAGCCAAATTCAAACTGTCTCTGCAACATGAAAGTACGCTGGGATGTTGACTAACTTATGAGGCACCTTTTTTAACCGCTCTTGTAAAACTGGTTTTGCCACATTTGTTACTGCAAGTTAATGTGTAATGCGCTGCAGAACCGTGCAGTAAAGGGCAGCTCCATTAGGTTTATGTACTCAGAGCACCCTGCTCGCACCCGTTTCACTGAGCTGTCCCGGGGCGAGCACGCATCCATCCTTGAAACATGTTGGTCTCACACACGGAGCCAATAACGCCTGCCTACCAGGCTTCAGCCTCTCAACATGACCTTTCTGTAGGCTGCTTTGGGAAAATTATGAGTAGGCTGCTATTAACACTCTCCTACAGATAAATTTACAGCTGCTGTCCTCAGGCAGACAGTAAATAAACCAAAAAGCACTAGAACGTGCTTCAGAGTCAGTGAGACCCGAGCTTAAACAGCAACAAGAAAGGTCTACGGGACAAAGGTCAGGTACGTACAGCGTATTTACTTACCAGAAAAGCTACATCCATAAATCAAGACTAAGTAGGCCACCTTAGTCCTGACGGTGCCTCTGAGCTCAGCTCAAACCTAACCATAGGCAAACAGGCGAAAAGGAAAGTACTGAGAGGGGTGAACAGTGCCTGCCACCCGTGCCACCAACCATAAAGAGGCACATGTGGGCTGTTAGCTGATTTTTTTAAAACTTTGGTGTAGTAAGAGGGAGACCTGGAAGAGCAGTAAAGGTGAGAAGGAGGCACTATGCCACCTTCATACAGCAAATGTCCAGGCAAAGGCTGCAGGAGTGCTCAGCGTTTGTAGCAAACCAGCTGATGTTTCCTGATCAAACAGCAGAAAACCTGCAGCAAGTCAGTATTATGGAGAAAAAAGGCAGAATTCCCAGCCTCTGTGCGCCAGTCGCTTCAGATATCGCTCTTTTCTATAAAAAAGCCACACTGTTGACAAACTGGGAAGTATTTTCAGCATATAAAATTACTTCCCTCGTTGGAAGTACTCCTGATGAGCAATGGAGATCAACTACTTGCGTGCAAGAGTCTGGTGACGTTTATCTCCGGTGCCACTTGGTTTTCAGACCCATTTTTTTACCCCCTCTCTAAGGTTCCACAAGCCAAGAGGCCTCGCGGACAGGCTAACTAACGCACACCCCTCACGCGCTCCCCGCGCTCAGCCTCCCCATCCTGTCCTCAACCTCAGCACCACGGCAAAACCCAACAGAAGGGCGTCAGCTATGGACAACCTGCTCTGTGAAAGAGTGTTTTCCAACGTGCTTGCCAGATTTGTTTTGCCAGCATTTAAACAGCAAGAGTATGGTGTTTGCTAGGAGTATGTAATTCCCCAAGAGCTCCAGGATGCAACCACGATGAGTGAAGATGCTGAAGTTCTGAATCGGCGCTCTTTGGGATGAAGGTTTTTTCTAGCGTGGCTGTTCTGAGCGTGGCTGGGAAGGTAGGTAAAGGAAGATGGTAGAACTGGTTTCTGTCGAAACTAATAACCTCTGTACTTCCTTCCAAACTCCCTGCAGACCGTTTAACCTACCCAAGACTTGACCTACCTACATTTCACCAGCACAGCTATGTAATGAATTCAATTGCCCATTAATTTGTCCTGTGGTATGGCAGTAATGAGTAGCTGCCACAATTTGTTTCATATCAGCATTTAAAAACCATAATTTGGTTAGCAATGTATTGCCTCTGAGGTCTTCTTTGTTCTAGTTCTTAACCATTCCCCCTGCTTTCCAAAATACTTCAAATTACTTTCAATGACCTCCTTCATTTCACTGCCTGGAAAATCTGACAACTCACTGGAATATTTGCCCTGAGAAAGAGATCCCTCGTACATCAGCTTTGGGTCCTCTGCCCTAGTTTAGAAGGGAAGGCATGTTCACTTGCTGTTCTTTTTGTCCCTCAAAATCCGTCTCTTTTGACTACTAATCATCAGCATTAAATGTTCCTTGCTGATGCTTTCTACAGAACACCAGAGTAAAAATAACACATCTGGACTAACCGGGTAATTCTGTCAGAGAAGATAAAACTTCTTGCTCTCCCCATACTCTTCCCTCCAGTTCCATCACAACATCACAGACATTTTAGCTCAAGGTGAACATACAGTAGTGTCACACATGGCTTTCCTAGGGAGCAGAAAACTTTCTTTCCTATCAGAAAAACTAGTAAAAGTCAAAGGTACCAAAAGCAGGTCATGATCAGACGCACACAAACTGCACGGACATCAGCCAGACCTTCACCATCTAAAAATCCACTTCTGCGTGCACAGGACAAGCTGCTAAACCCAAGATTATTCGCTTTGGATCTATCAGACAGCATTTAAATGCTTACCACAAATATGAATTACACTGCTTTTTATCCCTTGTTTAAAAAACACAGATCACTTCGTACACAATCCATGAATAATTTATTACAAGAGAAATATTAGCACAGTTTCACTAAAGATTGAAATTATTCCAAATACCTAAATATAAACTTTTTCAAAAATAATGTCCCTTACAGCAAATGTTGTTTATACAAAAGGAGAATCAATAATTTACTACTTTACATGACAGACTTCATGTACACCATGAAAATATGCATTAACTTTGGTTTTCTGACATTGTAAGAAAATAACATTATTTTCCTAGTAGATGTCATTTATGTATAAAAGCAGATATGCAGGTCCAGTAGAAAATAGAGAATTTTTGCTTGGTACAGGTTAGTTTACATAATTTACAGCTCAATTATGAGCCTTCGTTCACGGAAAAATTCGCTATCCACCCAAAGCATCCACTTTTACGACACTCTGTGCACGTTAGAGAATACACACCCTGCTTCGTGAGGAGGTTCTGCTTGGCATACAGATCTTAGCTGATTAAAATCGGTTTTTAATTGCTGAAATGCCAGTATCCTCGGGCAAAGGTTCTGGACTCCCACCTCCAACCCCCAGAACTGGAAATATGACTTTTCCGCTGAGCTCCTCACGACCCACACATCCGGCTGCCGAAGCCACCTTCTTGCTGACGAAGTGGCAACAAAGGGGACTGTGGTGAGTAACTCCTGGCCTGAGCAAGCTGGTTTGGGGAGATAAAGATCCGCGACCACAACCGAGGAGCACGCTGTGGTACAGACATTCATCTTCCAGGCCCACGGCAGATTAATAGCTAAAACATCTAATAAAGGGGAATACTCATTTTTAGAAAAGATGAAAAGGCCAAACTACAACTAAAGATGTTTTTGATGTTTCTCAACCCTTGTTTGAAGGCCTTCCTTTACCTGGTATTTTTAGATACGGCGCATGAATTGGAAAATGGATTTTGCTTTTCTAACGGAATATAAAGTAACAGGACTGTTTTGTTGTTAAGCAACAATGATGTCTTTCCAGAAAATAAGAAAAAATTTTGAAAAGCTTAAATGGGTTTTGATGAGTAGATGGCAATATTAGAAAGAAGTATGGAAATAAGTAAAGCCCCTTCTTAAACTTCACAGTAGTAGAAAAGAGAGTGGAAATTCTTCAATGCACATTCTGGCCTTCTTCTGCCTTTGAACAACTTACTCTTTTATCCCAATTTTTTTAAGCCCACAGCAACTGTGTTCAGGCCTTCACTGAATTTGCTTTTTCTTCAAATGTAACTTTGTCACAGCTTTGAAATAAAAAAGTACATGCACATCCAGGCATTTGCAATCTGTTCTGGACTCTTAAGGCAGAAGAGCTAAGACTTTGCTGTTAAAATACGGATTCTGAAGGAGAATGGTTACCGAGAACCACACTTCAGAAATTTTTTGGTGACTTCTATTCGAGATTCATTGGCAGGTCAGCAAAAATTAAAAATACTTGCATAAATTTTATATTAAAAGCTAAAAGGGTTAAACAATGTTTTATTAATATTATGTCTCCAATGTCTCCATTGACTATCCTTCAGGTACCATCAAGTTTGCTTGGCAATAAAATATAAAAATATAAAGCAAGCCTGAAATATTAAGGCCATCACTACAACAACAGCAGAGTGCTTGTCACTTCAGCAGTCACGATGGGAAAATCACGCTTTGTAAACACAGCTTACAAAGACCACTCTTTTCTGCTAAAAATTGCCAACAGGAGATGCTGCATAAAAAAAGGACAAGGCTGTTCATTGCCTGACACACAACCACCGTCAGGTTTCTGTCTATCCCGTTAATTATTGAACATCTTCATTCATTACTGCCAACAGCTGGCACGGAGGAGGGGCCCACACTTCACTGGCCTTACAGATGGATTTCCAGAGGATTGCAGAAAAGAAGAGTGTTTTGGTAGACACAGGTGGGCCAAGCCTGCAATTTGTGACTCTTCAACGGTGGAACACCGCTTGAGAGTTTCACTGATTGAATAGAACGCTGTCCTCCTCATATGCCAAAGCTGGGTCTTCCATGCTCTCCAGTAAAGTGTGACTGGTTTCACAGCCATGGTGTGGTAATGATGGTTCTTTGGCAACAGTAGACATCAACTGACTCCAGGTGATATTAGTATTTTTGAAAGCGTGCAACAGAAAAATGCCGATGATGATACTGCAGAATCCACTCAGGGTTCCAATGATATCACCGACGTCCATGCTACTCCACTCCTTGAACAGGATGATGGAGCATGTCACGACCGTTGTGGTGAAACACACGTAATAAATAGGTGTCACCAGAGATGTATTGAACACGTCCAATGCTTTGTTGAGATAGTTGATCTGAGTGCTGACTGAGAGTGCTAAGACGCCCACCAAAACATAAACCAACGGATGTCGATAAACTGGCTTCCGCTCCAGCATTTGTTTAATGGCAATGCCCAGGCCTTTCACAGATGAGACAGAGAAGGCACCAATGAGTGAGCAAATTAAAATATAGATCAGTATATTCGTCTGACCTCTCCTTGGAGCCACGACAAAAATCAGCACGAGGGCAACAACTGTCAGGAGAACAGCAAACGTAACAAACGCTGTAAGAAAGAGGAAAGGGAACAAAAGTAGTGCGCTTGAGAAGAAATACCAGACTACGTCCAAGTACGTGCTGCAAGCTATTCAGTGTCCAAAACCACTTTTCTCTGAACCATAGCACAAGTTCATTGTAATTGCATACAGACCTGGATCTCGCAGCTTTCTTTCCATCTCGTCTAGTGAGGTGACCTCCTCCTCCTCAGGGGCGTGAATAACCATGACCGTTGACCCCAAAATGCTCAGCACGCAGCCCAGCTTTCCATGAATATTCAGCTTCTCATTTAAAAAATAGGATGACAATATAGCACTGTTTGGCAAGATATGAATAAAAAGTTCAGCTCCACCCGCCACGCGAGCCATTCAAAATCTGTCTGTGTAACATTTTAATTACAACAGTAATTAAAAACCTCTTTTGAATTTGGATATATGGGACGCCAGCCTAAAACAATCACATTTTAAGGAGATTTGCAAGTAGGTTGGTCAGGACCAAGAAGGTCAGGTCAGGTTTTACGGGGGTTAGCAACCCTGATCCCTCCCCTCCAGGCTGTAAAGGGTCTGAATTGCTCAAGGGACTTCTCATTACTGATTGCCTGGGTCAGGGGTACGCACTCCACTCTCACACACCTGTAGATTGACCACAGGAACTGTTCTTTTCTTCAAAAAATGGTTTAAAGCACTTCATTTGCCATTAGAACCCACGCATGCAAGTTTTGGGAACTGTTCCTCCTCCTCCCTCCCTGGGCTCTCCCACACCAGCTTGCCAGGACTCCCCCCAAAAGCACGGAGAAGGCACGTGTGTCTCCCCTTCAAAGAGGACTGACCCCAAGGTCTCCAAGAGTTCAAGCTTTAACCTAAGGACAATAACATGGCCCAAGCGAGGCCACCTCATGGGGCACACGATTAGACTCATAGAATGCTTTGGGTTGGCCATCTAGCCCAAGCCCCCTGCAGTGAGCAGGGACATCTTCAACTGGAGAAGGTTGCTCAGAGCCCGGTCCAACCTGGCCTTGAATGTTTCCAGGGACAGGGCCTCCCACCTCTCTGGGCAACCCATTCCAGTGTTTCACCACCCTCATGGTAAAAAATTGGGTGTTTCATCACCCTCTTAGTAAAAAATTTCTTCCTTATATCCTCGTACTCGCCAGCGAGAGCACAACAAGGTGCAGGCTTAACGGGGTGCGGACACGCTCACAAATAGTTTCTCAACCCACTGATCCAATTACAGCTGTTTTTCTTGCACAAGGGTAACGAGCTCGCTGGCACGAAGTTCTCACGACCTCTCTGTTTTGTGAAAACCGGAACGACTGCTACCCACATCAAACTCGGTCTGTTCTGCAGAGCAGCAGCCAGGCAGCCGGGTAGGCTGCTCCGACCTACGCGCTCAGCCCAGCAGATCTGTCGGTGACAGAGTTACACCGGGTTTGCTACGACCAAACGGCTGCATTTTTAGCAGTTAGATTACTGCAAGCATCTTTTTTAAAAAAATTAAAAAAACGTGACCCAGGCTGGTTTTAAACACAGTGTTTCGTATAGTATACTCGGGTCTTAAAATCAAGAGTTTTACATTTAAAATACAATGGTTTAATTCTGCTAATAAATTATTTCCCAGAATGTTTGTTGTGAGCATAACCCATGTCTTTTCTGCTTCTGTGCTAGCCATATTAATGTACGTGCTTGAGTACTTGGACATCATTCATTTCCTCATACACAGGAAATACTGAGTGTTTGAAGGGCATTCATATTTCAAAAGAACAGCAAATTTTTATTGCAGATATTAAAAAAGCTAAAGTTTTCTTTGCCTTCTTTCCAGAAGGACTTGGAAAAGACCAAATGAACCCAAAACGCTTACTAAGTGTGCCTTAATATGAAATTATGCTCCTATAAAAAAGTAATGGTTTTGAAAACATTTTCATGGGGGAATACTGTATCATTCCCTATATCCACAAAACTCAGTTCTAAATAAGCAAGGCATCTTTCCACCAAGAAACAAAAAAGCATTTTTTGTCAATATATTCCCTTTCTATTTTCCTATTAAAATTCTCTACTTTCAGTCATAGACTTTGTTTTTTCCTCACGGGGGGAACAGTTCATTTGCCAGAGTTTGCTCCCAGAGTGTACTGACCTGATGAGAACACTCAGGGCACCCAAGGGGGTAACTAAGGTCGCAGGTGCAAAGGCATAGGCAGCAAAGTTTGCAGCTTCTCCTAACCCCACTGCAGAAGGAAGAACATTTGGCTCAGGTTGAAGGCAGGGAATAAAAGGCAGACATTTACATATATTTTGTACAATAGCTGTGATAGCAAATATAAACAAAAAAAATCTTTTTTCTATACTATATATGCAAGTTTTCCTTTCAAAATTATCTAAACTCCTCTGGACATAATAAAGGCTGAAGGAAGTTAAATACTTTTCCCCTAGAGTGCTCCTAGAAGCTGGACAGGTTCAGCCCCATAGCTTTTGACTGGGTATTAAAGAAACAGTTGTTTTTCTGCAGAGAGCTCCAAAGAGCAGTATTTCCAAGATGGGATATCGGAACTATTTCTGTCATAAAGGTAATTGCAAAGACAATTCTTGCAAGTCAGGGAAGAGAAAAATCAGGGAATAAATCTATTTAAAACAATCTGCTGTATGTAGCATTTACATACAGATTAGAGGAAAGAGGCGACTTACTTGATAGCAATCCAGCCCACCAAAGCCATTCCTTCAAATAAGAATATCCACCTTGTCCTGAAAGCAGAGAAAATAATCTCATCTTAGAGGAAAGAGATCACTTTATTACAATAAACAAAACTACAGCTTCACATTTGCCTCTAGGAATATAAAGCACTGAAACAGCATGCTACCTGGATGCGACATGAAGAATATTTCACTTTATTTCGACCGACATTTTTATTAATCGCTTTACTGCGTTGTGACTTGGACTTCTGAAAAATGCTATTTGACTAAAGGGAACATTCTGAGCAAAAGTAACATGTCCATGAAGATTGCTGGTGAGCTTAAGACATGCTTCAAAGTGCATTCCCAGGTCAGACCCAATATACTCATACACAGTCAGCTGCATTTTGACTCTGCTTATACTTTAAATTGAGAGGAATTAGAAAGAAAAATGCCACTACATGCTTTGATTTTTTTTTTACTTAAAACGTAAATATATTCAACCTTCATTAACAGATTTTTTTCAAATAACCAAATTCTCTGAAAGAGTATATTGCAAGAAACACAGCAAACAAAAGAAACACTGCTAATGTCCTAACGCCATATATTTAAATCCATGCAAAGGGAATAATAAGATCAGTCCAATGGGTTTTTTAAAAGCTGTCCACATTTTTCTAGCTCTTCATCTGTTGACTTCGATAAAAGGATAGTTGTACTAACCGTAGAAACTTTTGCAATAGGTATTCCACTTCCTGCTTTTAAAAAAATGACTAAATCTGGTTACTGTCTTCAGACTTTCCATCTCAAATGGGGGAGGGGGGGAAGATGGAAAAAAGAGAGGGAAAGGCATTTTGAAGGGTAAGACAAAGGGAGAACTTTATTTGGTATCTAACGGCTGTCAACGAGGAAGTATCACCAGCTCACCGTATTTAACACCCCCAGAGCCCTAAGAATTCTGAGATCTCAGGCCCTGTCACCGCACCGTATTTCCATCCCCAGCCAAGACAGGACTTCGGATCACCGTTAAAACACGGCGGTTTTCGACTACGACGGTTTTCAATGTGCGATAAGTGACTCAAACCTTGATTTTGTCAGGCTATGACAGAGGTGTTTGTGTCCCCAGGCAGGAGAACGGCGGGCAGCACCGCTTACCAGCTCGGGGGACTCCCTTGTCCGCCACTTTCAAAAGTCCTTTCTTCTTCAGTATGAAACTAGACCCAATAAAGATGCTGGAACCTATCGCCAAAGCCAAGCCAACGAAGAGGTGGTATTTGCTTCCAGCCGGCATGGAAACGCTCTGGTTCGTTTCATTGACAGTCCCGTCCACAGAGGCGAGGAGAGCGGAGCGGGGTTCTGACACGTTGATGATCCGGCACCACGCTTGGCAGCAGTCGTGGCAAACGAAAGAGAGCACAGCACCTGGGAGGAGAAAGAGGAGGACAAGTGATTCTCGAACCAGGCACGACTCTGAAGGAGCCCCGTCCTCACTCTGCTTACTCCTTTCCACGTCTTCCCAGAGCACTTGTCATTTCTGGCTGTGCAAATAACTCACAAAATCCACATAATAATACACACAATGCTGCCCCAGGTCATTATCCACCCCTGTAATTCACAGGCACGTGCCTTATTTTACATATATTTCTTGCACCACATTGTCTCGGTCAAGCGACTAGGGCAACACCAAGGAATTCAACAATAAAATATTATCTTCCATGTAAAAGTCAACTTGAAATCGTAAAAGCTAAGCTAAAATGTCAGGGGAAAAAGGGTTCTTTGTGCTGTGCAGAGACCACATCCCCGAAACACAAACATACCGCCAAATCCATGATTTCAGACTTCGCCTGCTAGGGTAAGCCTGCTGTTATTTCAGGCTTCTGCTCTTCTGTTTGTAGCTGAGATTTGGAAACAAAAAATATAAAGAGAAGGAAAAAAACATATATGTAGGGAGCAAAGCCTTGCTGCATATGGGTAGTGGTCAGGCATTGGACCAGGCTGCCCAGGGAGGTGGTGGAGTCCCCATCCCTGGAGGCATTCAAAAACCATGTAGATGTGGCACTTCAGGACATGGTTTAGCAGGCGTGGGGGTGTTGGGTTGGCGGTTGGACTTGATGATCTTCCAGGTGTTTTCCAACCTTAATGATTCTGTGATTCTTCTATGATAATGCATTTTCTTAAAATTGGTCAGTGACTACTGCATCAGCCAGATCTTCTTTAACCAATCATAAAACTTTGAGGTGGAGGCCTCATTACAACTCACAGCAATTTTCCTCCAACCTCAACAAGCCCTCGATGGAAGTGGACCACAGCCTGCAGAGCCGGGTGATCCCAAGCCAAGACCGCAGCTCCACGCTTTCCGCCGGCCAAGCCTTATCAGCATCCTCGCGATGACAGCCTGTGGGCATGACGTCACCACCATCAGCCCAGGAACATTTTTTAAAGGAAGAAGGGGTATTGCGTTTCCAAGAACACACAGAGTCGTTATTTTGCCCGGGGGAAGCAGGGGGCAGGCAGAAATGCTGCATCTGGGCTTCCAGGCATCCACGCAGACGTTTCACAGTTTCTCATGGTAGACTGCAGCATGCAAACAGCGAGGAACAGGGAATCCAGGCTGGAGCAGCCTTTTTGGAAAGAAAGGTTTTATTGCAAAGTCATGTTAAAATATGAAACAGCAGACGCAGAAGCACAAAAGCTCAGTCCATGGTGATTCATACAGAGCACTGGATGCAACAAATAATTTTGCTTTCCTTGTTTCCCCTGTAATTAAACTGACGCACGAAGGACTCATTCTGCAGAGTGGCACCATCAGTAATAGAATCAGGTTTTTTTTTTTTTTTCCAACTGAAGAAAACCACTCGGAGAGTTGGTAGCAAAGGATGTGCCTCTGTGCCTCTGTTCACACCTAGGCTCTCAAAATATTAATGTTCTGCCAAAAGCATTTCACTGCACAATTAACAATAAGCAGCCTTGGATAATTCACCTAATACTGTTAAGGAAGGAATATTTACAACATCAGAAGTATTAAAAACAGTACGAAATTTGACAGCATGTCTTCGTTTGCAGCTGCCAATGCTGGTACTGACCCTGGGAGATACCCGGGAAGGATACTGGGAAGGAATACCTGCTCCCAGCTGCCCCGTGCCCTGCTGCTGCACATCACGCACGCGCCGGTAAGTTAACGCCTGGTTTTGGGGCTGTGAAATCACGTTTCCTTGTTTGCCAAGCCAGTTGCCACACAACAGGAGTTGTTTTGCATTGCTAAGCCAGACTTTGTAAAAACAGTCCTGCAGGATGGGTATGTCCATATTCTGCAGCTGAAGATTAAAATCTTAAAAGAATTTACAACTGCATGAAATGATTTTTGCGTAGTGTGCAGTATTCTGTCATCAGGATGATGATGATGAGGGGACTGGAACATCTGTCCTACGAGGAGAGGCTGAGGGAGCTGGGATTGTTCAGCCTGGAGAAGAGAAGGCTGCGAGGGGACCTTAGAAATGCCTCTAAATATCTGCAGGGTGGGGGTCAGGAGGACAGGGCCAGACTCTTTCCAGTGGTGCCCAGCGACAGGCCAAGGGGCAATGGGCACAAACTGGAGCAGAGGAAGCTCCAGCTGAACCCGAGGAAGAACTTCTTCCCTCTGAGGGTGACGGAGCCCTGGCCCAGGCTGCCCAGGGAGGCTGTGGAGTCTCCTTCTCTGGAGATATTCCAGCCCCGCCTGGACATGGTGCTGTGCAGCCTGCTCTGGGTGACCCTGCTTGGGCAGGGGTTTGGGCTGGGTGACCCACAGAGGTCCCTTCCAACCCCTACCATTCTGTGATTCTGTCATCATTGCTAGAAGCTGCAATTGGCTAATGTAAAAGAAATGGGATTTGCATCGGTATCTGGAAGTATTTTAAATCCCTGCAGTATTAGCATAGTCTTAGAGGAAGAAAATTTGGCACATCCGTAAGTTTTGATGCAATTATTAAAGATTAAATTACAAAAGGAAATTACAGAGAAGTCCTTTAAGCATAAACGTCTCCCTCAGCATCCGGGCAAGGCCAAAAAGCGGCGACCGAAACCCCTGAGCTCTCAACACCTGGCAGTGACGCTACACCAGGCTGGTGACACTCGTGCCCCCACCACTCCGCTACCAGAGGCTTTCTGCGAGCGGCAGCAACAGCTCTTGCTTGTAATTAAAAGAAAGCATCAGCAAAAAACTGATAAGCACTGATCTTTTCGCTACTAGCAATGGCAAGGGCAGCTTTCCGTTGGTGTGTAGGATTTCTAAAGCGAAGAAAATATCACTCTTCTCCCTCTTTTCGTGAAAGGTGTACTTTCATTCAGCTGGAGACGAATGCTGGGATTATTCCCTTCCATATGACACTGCTACTGCTTTTTCTACCTATTCTCAGGTTTTCCGTTCCCTGGCAGACTTTATGACATCAAACAGTGAAAATTTAAACACGTCTGTAGCAATCACTCAGCGGCTGCTGCAGGATGCATCTCTCCTTTCTGAAACATAATTCTTGCTCACATTCACAAAGAGAGGGATTTTTCGCCTGTTATCATAGCATCATAGCATCATAGAATCACAGAATGGTTTGGGCTGGGAGGGACCTTGAAGATCATCTGGTTCCAACCCCCCTGCCATCAGCAGGGACATCTTCCACCAGCCCAGGTTGCTCAGAGCTCCATCCAGCCTGGCCTTGAACACTGCCAGGGAGGGGGCAGCCACAGCTTCTCTGGGCAGCCTGGGCCAGTGTTTCACCACCCTCATGGGGAAGAATTTCTTCCTCATACCTGATCTAAATCTGCCCTCTTTTAGTTTACAGCCGTTCCCCCTTGTCCTGTCACTCCACACCCTTTTGAAAAGTCCCTCTGCTCCGTCTGCCAGCTAAGAGGAGTTGTTTTGAAATGGTTACGATCTCTGCTTACTGTGCCGAGAGGCTTTTTATAGTTTTAAAAAACCGTGTCCTTGGCTCCCCTCGGACGCACAGCGCTGTGTCGCTGCGCCCATCACAGACCCACCCGACCGCCGGGAAGAGCAGGCAGACCCAGGAATTTCTGTCGCTTTATTCCCCGCCGCCACCGCTCGGAAGCTGACCTGGAAGGGCTGGGGAAGGTGACAAACCCCGGGGGCCACCCGGCTCGCCCAGGTTTCACCTCCGAGACGCCAACCACCACCGACCCACCGGCGGGACCCCTCCGTGCAGACACAGACTCCCCCAGCTCCGACCTGGGGCCAGCGGTAGCAGGAAACCACCCCAAGCTCAGGCGGCCACGGATGTATTTTTACTATTCAGCTAAATCCAAAAAATGCTTTCTGAAATGCCCCCCCCCCCCTCCCAGCACTGACCGGCGCGGCAGGGCTCTGGCTGCCTCATGGCTCCGGGTCCCCGCTTCGTGGCCCGGACCCAGGGGCCAGGGGCTCTCTCCCGGGCAGCGCTGCTGGAAGTCTCTCCGGGTGTAATCCCCTTCCCTCCCTTCCCTCCGTGTTGGGGGAGGTTCCCACCTGCCAGCTCACAGCCCAGTTTCTGTCGAGGTGTGTCAGCTTTCCCGGCTTGCTGCCACCGGAGAGGGTGACGTAGGCTGGTCCGTCAGCTGGGGGAACGGCTCTAAACTAAAAGAGGGCAGATTTAGGTTAGATATCAGGAAGAAATTCTTCACCATGAGGGTGGTGAAACACTGGCCCAGGCTGCCCGGAGAAGCTGTGGCTGCCCCCTCCCTGGCAGTGCTCAAGGCCAGGCTGGATGGAGCTCTGAGCACCCTGGGCTGGTGGAAGATGTCCCTGCTCATGGCAGGGGGGCTGGAACCAGATGATCTTCAAGGTCCCTTCCAACCCAAACCATTCTATGATTCTATAATTGTGTGGTTTAGTGGTGGACATGGCAGTGCTAGGTTAATGGTTGGACTCGATGATCTTGATGGTCTCCTCCAACTGAAACAATTCTATAATTCTACGGTTTAGTGGTGGACTTGGTAGAATCACAGAATGAATCACAGAATGTTTGGGGTTGGAAAGGACCTCTGGGGATCACCCAGTCCAATCCCCCTGCCAAAGCAGGGTCACCCAGAGCAGGCTGCACAGGACCTTGTCCAGGCAGGTCGTGACTATCTCCAGAGAGGGAGAAATTCAGGGTCAGGTTTACAGTTGGGTCAGGTTTACAGTTGGACTCAATGATCTTAAAGGTCTTTTCCAACCTAACTGATTCCATATACTCGTTTCTTGGTTGAAAATCTTTATATAGCTCTTGCTTCATGTTTTTAAATCTGCAATAAACTGCAAAAACACAATGAAACTCTTTTTTTCTGAGAAAAAATATTAAGTCACAGAAAACTTGTAGCTAACAGTCCAAGTCAATGGACGGACGTGAAGAATACGCCATCTATAATATAAATACAGAAGGGTGTGGGTGTACTTCGTGTGTGTACTTCATTGACGATTTATAGTACTTTGCAGAGTCAACTCATTTCAAAGAACTTTGAGACAACGCCAGGAAGAAAGAAACTCTGTAAAAGTAATTTATCAGCATTGATAGATTTTTCTTTAGTGTGGATAACGTGGAAAAACAGGAAGGAAAATAAAGTCCTGATATACAATCTTAACATCTGACATAAAGAGGAAAAAGATGCTAGCTTACCCTTCAGAACGGCTCCTACGACTGCTTCAGAGCAGTGCCTGGATCGTCAGCTAACGCGAATCAGCGCAGCTCTGCTTATTCCGGGGAGCTATGCCAGCCGCGGCGAAGCACAGAGCAGCCGTTCTGCGCGTGGTGTAACACCACGCGTGTCCCAACGGCCAAAGCCGTCCTGTGGCCGTTCACATTTCCCCCAAAGAGAAATGAGGATGTTGTGAAACCCTGCTGTACCTTCCTGGGTTCTCGCACTAGCCTCTTCCATGAAATCTGGGGAAAACTCACGAGAGGTTATTAGGCAATGAATGAAAGATTGGCTGAACCTGACTGTTAAGCAAGCACTGACTTTAATTGTTGGTTTTCAATAAAATTGGAAGCGCTGAGTATCTACTCGACTTTACACTTTTATAAATAAAATCATGATTGGAAACCTCATTTTTGTGCCTTAATAAAACCCATCTTGCCTTTGTGTGAGCCACAGATGACTTAATTAAACAAAGTTTGTCTGACTTCTTGGCTTTGTCATAAATTCTCTAGTTTTGTTGAGGATTTTGTCTCATACACATATACATAGAGTTGCTTATAGGTCTTATTACACAGTATTTAATTACATCATTGTAAACAATGAAGATGATGACAACAGGTTTCACCACAGTGAGAAAAACTGTTCACTGTGCAGCTAGTCCAGGTGCAGATGTGAAGCAATATCTAGAGTTTTATTATTATTATTACTATTATTATTATTATTTATTATTATTATTATTGCCTATGGCATTTTGAAGTCCTGTCATCATTGCTCAGCTTCCCTGTTCTGCATTACTCATCTCTGCCTGCAGTTGCTGCTCCCTGACAGGGTCCAAACCCGAACTCCATCCCATACAGCAGCTGCAGACAGGTTTATTGCCTGTCCTGCCATGCAGCCATGCAGAAATTACTGAGCTCGATTTGAGAGTGGAGCTCTAACCATGAGAAGTCCACATGTACTGAAGCTCTTGATTTAGTGTAGACTTGTAGGAGCAACACGCAGGTGAATTTACTTCAGCTGAGGCACAAATGGTGCCTCTAGATTGCAGTTCAATATTGCTGTACTTGCTGTGCAGAGCTTACCCCTGTACGTGTTGCCTTAACTTACTTTAACTACTACTTTACTACAATGACTGAAAGACAAGCAAGGCTAGATATATCAAACTTCTTTTAACTATGGTGCTTTTTCTACCACTCTCATCAGTGACAGTATCATATATTGATGATTTTTTTTTTAATAATAGAATTAATCTCAAAGGAATCACCTTTGTCTGAGTAAATATTTTACCATCATTATTCCATGCAGCCAGCCTAGGTTTCCCATGTTATTGTAGCTTGAAATAAAACTCTGCTAAACAGAAATCCTACCTGACTGTTCAGAGCTATTGGCACTCCTGCAGCATCACCACACATATTCTTTATCCCAATGATTTCACTGAATGAAGCTCTGTTGGTTTGTTCTTTTTTCTTCAGAGGGTTTTCTGATGGGCCAGCCCCTCTGTTCCACACAGGTTCCAGGCTGGAAGGAGAAGAGACATCTCAAGCCATCCCAACCTGGGTGGCACAAGGATAGCCTCATTGCAAATTCTGCTCAGGGCATATAAATAAATCTAAGGGAGGGTAGATTTAGACTAGATAAAAGGAAGAAATTTTTTACCAGGAGGGTGGTGAAATACTGGAAGGGGTCCCCCAGAGAGGTTGGAGATGCCCCATCCCTGGAAATTTTCAAGGCCAGGTTGGACTGGGCTCTGAGCAACGTGGGCTGGTTGGAGATGTCCCTGCTCAGAGCAGGGGGGCTGGGCTAGAGGACCTCTAAAGGTCCCTGCCAACCCAAAGCATTCTGTGATTCTATGATTCTGCGACATAGCTCTGCTGGGCATGGCCACCCACGGCAGTCACTGTGCCTGCAAATATTTCAGAAGTACTAATCCCTGCTCGGAGTAGTCATGTCAAAACCAGGGTCTGGACCTGGAAGATGCTGGTAAAAAGCTTTGACATAGTCTTTTAGCATGCTATGTGCTGTTGTACGGTGTGCCTGTTAGCTGTCATCTCCCCAAAAGTCTTGCAGTCTTTCCAGTGCTTTCTGATTCCAGCCTCATCTGCGTATGGGAATCTTACACACCGACACACATCTTAAATTGCTTCTACTTCTCCCACCTCCATCAAGCACCCCTTTAGCGCTAACGTGAAGATACATTACCACCTACTGGTGGAGATAACTGCTTGCGCTGATGGCTTCCCAGTCATCAAGCCTCGCTGGGCCGACTGTGCTTCGTGACACTGAGCTCCCCGTAACACCGCTCTACACAAAAGAGCATTAAATAAGCCAGAAGCCCTGGAGCCTTCTCAGCTGCAGCACTTCCGACATGACATTCGTTGCAGAAATAGCATGGGCGTTAGAAAAGTTAGAACAGACAAAAAGCTTCTTTGCAGAAAATAAGCCTGCCAAAACCGTGGTCCCAATCCAAACACTCATCTGCGTACACAGCTACAACACAGTAAGCTGAAAGACAATGTTGTGCCGTTAAACCCCACTTATTTATAAATAAATGCATATGTGTAATGTATCTAGCATTTTGGTTATGGGTGTCTGAAACTAGAGGCAGCTTTAATAGGATTGAGAAGAATTACAGATGATGACAAAGCAAGATACAAAAATAGATTAAAGTTGGCCTGCTAAAACAATAATCCACTAGTGCGGTCATTCTCCCATCAGTCAAGGTTACTTCACTGGAATACGGAACGACAGGAAAAATATCCGTGAAAAGATATTGACTCTAAACTTACATAATTACCCGTGAAGTCGATGACAACTATGAAACTGGCTTTTAAAGGAGGGTAGAATTGAGACCGCTGTGTTTATCTCAGCCAGAACTTGTCCTGCAAACCTCTTCACAGAAACGTGATGTCCCAGCTACTGTCCACTGAGGAACTGGTCTGGCCCAGCAGGACTCATCGTCCTCTGTTTGAGAACGTCTTTGAAAAACTCCACTGTCATACAGAGAAGAAAAATTAAGTTAGAATCGCTTTACAGCACTGATTATTTTGAAAGAAAACGGACTGTTCTCCACCAGAGTAAAAAGGTGTACCTGCTTTGCAGCTCGCCGTGGCTTGGGAGAGACGACACAGGCTTGCCTGGCTTGGCTGGTCATCTACAACTTTTGGACAAAGGTATGCACCACACTTAGCTTGATGCTCGTGTGATATACACAGTCAAGATACCTGTCCCAGCCACTCAGTGCCACCACATATTCACTTAACCACTGCTCGGCATTGGACATTGAGATCCTTCAGACTGCAGGCCAGGCAAAAACCGGTGAGAACGACAGAGCTGAAACAGATTCTCGTTCAGTACTAGCTGAATGCAGCGACCTTCCGAGCTTCCTTTCATATCTATCATTTTAGAACTGGAATTGTATTTCAGTCCTTTGAAGACAACAGCGAAACGTAGGCCAGAACTTAGAAGATTATTCACATCTTATTCCATTTGTTACGTTCAGTACCTTCTTGTAGATTTGTATATCTGGCTTCCACTGGGTGTAAAGTTACACATTTCCTTGTTGCCCGTTACTGTTTTATTTAAACATTTTTTAATCTTTTAAATTTCAAATGTGTATCCCTTTTCCTAAAGCAAATGTACTGACTTTCTTCAGGGTTGGAAAGTCCTAGCTGCAGACGCGGCTGATTTTTTTCTCTGGTCAGGAGGCTGACTTGTGACACTGAGCATCATTTTGGGTTTGTGATTAGATCTACAACGCGTCAGTCCACTTAGGAATGACTGCTCGGTCACCTGGGCCACAAGATGTAGGATGGTTCGTGTGAACGCCAGTGGCACCGCTTCCGCCTGCTCTTAAGGGTTAAGGAAGCAAATGTGCTTCCCCCAGATCCTGGGGTCCCAGGGGCCGGACTGCTTTTCTGGATTCTGTTTGTTGAGAGGTAGTTAGAAAGTAACTCAGTAACTTCAGCTATGCCTCCGTTGTGACAAAGATAGCATTTCAAATTTGAACATTCACTCCTTTTGCTGCTTAAAAGATTTTCTGCACTGGATTTCACGCTCAGCAATGCCTTTTTTTTTTTTCCAAAATGGGCCATGTAAAACATGTCAGATTAAAAAAAACAACCACTCAAGCTCCTGAGAACTTACTTTTCCTCATTCTCATGGAATCCAGCAGTGAAACGAGAAAGCTGAGGTATGCAAGCACTTCAACGTCTTCTCTTTCAAAGCACACTAGGACGCTCTTGGGGCTTTCTTGATCGTGTGGCCACCACAGATGAACCCATGCACATTGCCAATGGAGGAGGACTGCAGTTACTCTGCAAATCATTCTGCAAAGTCATAATCCATACCAAACTTGAAGAACAGTTCAGTGTCTTAAAACTTCATCATTATGGCATTTTCCACTAAAAATATATTCCCTATTCATGGGCTTTTTAAGCATCAAAATAGGAATGCAAAAGTTATGTTAGATGATTTAAGATCTTTCAGTAGTTTGGAATGGTATTTCCTATTACTCAGCAGTATGATAAACACATTAAAATAAAAAGGAAATTTCCATTTATGGTGTTTTGTCTATTCTAGTAAAGACCTGTTACTACAGTCAAAAACCATCTGCAATACTACAACAACAAGCCAGCAGACAATACTGCATATCTCCCTCTTCTTGTGCGTGTTGATAGAGCTAGTAAGCTTCTGCTCAGGTGAGGGATAATAGTGACTGGCACTGTCACTTTCATCTCCCTCTAAATCTCAAAATCCATCACTAGGTCAAGGAAATCCTCCTCTAATATCCATGCCCTTCCTCGGGAATAATTCAGAGAACTGCACATGGGACTGGCTGGTTGAGGAATCGATCAAGAAGGGATTTACGTCTGAAATGTTGATTATATTTAGCTTTCCATGGTGGCTCTGCTTATGTAGTGAGGAAACGTGGCTGATTTAAAGGACTGGGATCGCTACCAGAAGCAGCAGCTTACATCGCCAAGGTAAGCACGGACACTGAGGACCTGCTTACTGCAGGACTGCTAGGGACTCGCTGCGTGTCAGAAAAGAGAGATTTTGCTGTGACACACTGCAGATTTCAATGTTAAGCACGATTTTTTTGCTGCTTTTTGTAAAGAAAAAAAGTAAATATGTGATGGAACATTCTGCTCTGGGATATCCTTACTCAAAGCATTTTCTCTGAAAGTAATGATTAGAGAAGGGAGTATGGTGGGCCAGTAAGAAAGTGAGAAATAGGTAAACTAAAAGAGCAGAAGAGATGGAAGCTGATCTTCCATTCACTACAGTCCTGTAAAAGGATAGCTGCCTTCAATTTCTTGCGGCTCTAAAGATTTTGATGTATAGTAATTAATACAATTAGCTTTTAGTTCATAATTTTTGAAAACTCAGTTGTTTATCGTAGTCATGAAATTTAAAAATGAAAGCTAGTAAAAGCAAACTACTAGCGACGATAGAGTAAAACCAATCCGGTACAAATCTAAAATACCTCTAAAGCAAGCATTTATCTGTATTACCTTTCAAACTCACTACCTAAGTATGATAATGTGAAAATAATCACTGGATTTTTTAAATAAAAGCCGTGTAACAATTTGTGACAATGTATCAGTTTAAGAAAAATATGTGTGACTACAGAAGATGAAATATGGTGGTGATAGAATTTAGTAAACACCATCTGAAATATTGTTTGAAAAACCTCTGTAATGCAACTAGCAGATGCATGAAGGTGAGCTCTGGACACGCGGAGTTTAATGGGCCATTTTCTGCTGTTCCCAATGTCGGTGGTTCGTCACACAAATGCTGTAACGAGGTAACCACGGTCCCCAAATTAGGAGGAATTACTGTGCCTGTTCGACCTGCACTGGGCACATGCTGCATCAGCCTCACTGTGTTTTAGACTCAAGGACTTCAAAACTCCCCACAATTTGCTTCGAGACTAATGGAATTTGAAGTTATTCTTGCGCTACGTATCTTGACTGATTGGCAACGGAAAAAACCTGGTGCAGCCATCACCAGAGCCTGACAGTCAGAGTCAGTATTTTGAGACTACGAGGTAGTAAATACTTCCAGTTTCCACGTGCAGATGATTTTGGGGCATACTTAATGCCCACTTAGTGCTCCCAGTGCCTCAATAAGATGAAACGTTCAACCCTGTCCCAAACGGCAGCTCCTCTTTCCCAGCGAGTCCCACGCACGGCTGCCATGACTCCTTCGGCAGAACGCAGAGCACCCCAGAAAAGATGGTAACGGAGCCAGAGAAATCCCTTTATTGGCAAAAACACAGAGAAAATCATCTTTGTGGGGAATGAACAGGATGCAGATTTTTGCCCCAACTCCAGGCTAAGTACTCTGGATGGGTGCAGATTTTTCTACATGTCCTATTTTACCACACTTCTCTTGGTCTTTAACCTCTAGCGCTTCCGCAAGCCAGCAAGGCTGGAGAGCACAGAGTCGAAGATGGGGTTTTTTGCTCTTGAAACTAAAGAGGACTCCAAGACAAACATGAAAATTTAGTTGCTATGTAGAAATACCGGTACTGGGAGTCTTCATGCAAACCAACTGGTTTAGAGCCCACTCTGTTGGAGGGATGATTTCCCTCGAGATGAATGTATTTGCATTTGTCTGATGCTGAGTGACCAGAAGTGCTCGGACACAGCTTTATTTTGCACCTTTATTAGCGAGCTGTGTGGACTCCAGTGTGGCTCTGTGGAGGATA
This sequence comes from Opisthocomus hoazin, assembly GCF_030867145.1. Classification (NCBI taxonomy): domain Eukaryota; kingdom Metazoa; phylum Chordata; class Aves; order Opisthocomiformes; family Opisthocomidae; genus Opisthocomus; species Opisthocomus hoazin. The sequence goes on from NC_134418.1 coordinate 85,776,885, forward strand.
TAGGTTAAATCAGGATGGAATTTTGTGTGCCAGCATTAGCAGAGCTTTCAGAGCACCTGTAAGCAGACACAAAGCTGCTTAATTCAACCTCCACACTTTCAAACACAATTTATCCTTGGAGTAAGTCAGTGGAAACTCTGTTACAGCTTTTAGGCTCCTGGTGAAACTACTCGAAGGTTTACTATGTCTGAGAATCTTTTTATGTGACATCTTAGACCTGATCCTTGCTCTGAAGCATTTAAAGACTGACCAGCAATGTTGGACTACATTTAGGACTACCTGTGGAAGAACATATCTTAATCTACAACCTTTACCTTTCTGCTTTGTAGAATGTTGCATATTGCCATATTTTTTTTTTTTTTTTGCATTATGTGTCATCCTGATGACTGCTGGAAACATGGGTTTCTTCTCCTGTTTCCTGTATAGGAATATTTTCAGCTTCATTGACTAGTAAGGCAAGTCAGGTGAGTCTGGCAGTCATGTGGTAGCTGTATCGTCCTGCTTCTCTTCAGAGTGTGCTTGACTACAGCACGGAAGTATTTTCCTTGAGATTGAGTTGTTCCATGGCATTTGACTTCACTTCTGAGTGGTACTGCTCAGCCACTCATTCGTCGCTTTGTGGCTGGCAGACACCTCTGTACTCTGATTTCGCATGCACGGGGATACGGTTACTGCAGCGGATAGCATCTCTTTCATAGTCCTGTTGAAAAGGCCCGGTCAAAAGAAGATCACACCTGTACACACAATTCATGCCCAAAAAGTTGGCAGTCTCACTGGTGAATGAGAAAAATGAAAATAAACAAAACTGTAAGAATAGAGGTGAAAAGGGAGAGCAGAAGTTATGTACACCACGACATTTTCAACCTTTTTTTTTAATACTGAGATGAACAAGACCGACCTGAGCAGCCACTGATATTTCCATTTAAGTATTTATATCCAACTTGCTATAGGAGTAAGGAGACTCTACTCCATCAGTCTTTGAGATCCAGTTACAGAACCTACTCTCTGCTCTCAACAGAGATGTCAGACACGCTAAAATTTCTTTGAACATCCAACCGACGGATGCTTCCTAGTCTGGTTTTCAGGATGTCACGTGTGCATGAATCTGCTTATCCATCCTGATACAATAAATTACAAAAATAAATACAAATAATTGCCTTTGGCTCAAACCCAAATGAAACAGCAGTAGATGTTTCAAACACAATTGTCTAAATATTTTTGTAGTATGTGATTGGGCTCACGAAATAGATCTAAATTATCACTTCTTCTTAGAGAAAGATGTATTGAACAGTCTCTTTAGCAGCAGTTGCCTCCTCATTCAGCACAAAGAAGCACCCACAGTGCCCTTTCTTGTCTGGCAGGAATGTGATACGAGAGAGAAAACTACAAATACTGTTGTTGTTTTGGGGAGAAGCAAGGTTACAAAGGATTCACTTTTAGGAAAAAAGAATATTGCTTCTTCCTTCTGCTAGTTGTGAAATGACTTGATTCTCTTTTAAATCAGTCTTCTTCGATTGCCCAAGGTAAGGCAAACTTGACCATGAAGGTAGGAGTGATCGAGACCCATCACTCCCACACAATCGTTCCCAGCGTGGTAGTGCAAGACACCAGTGAGGACCCTGGACCGATGGACAAAGGGGAAAACGGGTATGTGGAATTTGCCATTTTCTGTCTGTTAAGGGTTTCTTTCCTTTGATAATTTGCATGGGATTAACTAAGCACATATACTTGCCGTCATCTGATTTTCTTCACCGTCTATTAATAAATTCAATTGTTAAGACTGTGATACATTGCTTATTGTAAATCTTTAGGAGATTAAAATCTGTGCTCTTTTAAGCTCCTCAGATAACTTAGTCCATGATTAAAATGGTGAGAAAAGATAACTTAGTCCATGATTAAAATGGTGAGAAACAGTCCGCGACAATTTAGATTAAATGTTCTTTTTGTATTTCAGCAGATATCACATAACTGTGTTGTTTTGCTGTTCCCTAGGCAATGGTATCTACCCGGTGCATTTGCACGCTACAATATTAACAACAACAGTAATAAAGATGAGTAAGTATCTTTGCCACTTCCTAAAATGAGAGTACTGCGGTATCGGTTGTTTAAGCAGCAATGAAAAAGAATGAAATATATCTAACCATATCTTTATAAACAGTTATGTCATTCAAGTAATCCCAAAAGAGACTGCAGGTACATTCGATCTTCATGCACATCAATTATGACAGTCATTCCGAATACCAAAGTTATCGGTCTTTTATCTATTAATTTAAAACAAAAGTAGTTCTAGGTGAATGCAATAAGCAAACAGTTTCTGAAGGCCAAACACCCAAGTATAATGTTAATCTTACTGAATTCAGATGGTTCTAATAAATGTGGAAGCAATGGCTATGTGCATCCCATGAGCCTATCACATTTTTCTCTTCCTCAGAGAGAAGAAAAAGAAAAAAGAAAAGAAGAGGTAAGATAAAGAATAAAGCTACTACTATTTCTAAGACATTTTTTTCCAAATATGTTTTAACTTTGTAACAACTGTAAATGTGATTCTATCTTTTAGCAAGTCAGAAAAAAAAAAGGATGGAGAAACACAAAAGAACAAGGAAAAAAAGGAGAAAAATAAAAATAAAGATAAGTCCAAGAAGAAAGAAAATAAAGAAGAGTAAGTATTTTTCATTTAGGTCCTGCTGTGTTGGTCCAATAAAATTGCTTTTGGTGTAAAACCAAATCCATTCGTGGACATCCCGTAAACAAGATGCTTATTCTGTAGTGCATGAGTTTACAGACTGCTGCTGTTCTCCCTAGAGTAGAGTTGTTCTGATCTAATTTCGGATGCGGACAACAGAAATATGCATGCATGGAATTGATCTGGAAAAAAAAAATAAAGAAAAATTTCCTGTGGATTCTGATTATCCAAGATTTTTTGGAGAACACCCTGCAGCAAAAGATGTGCCTGTGTAAAGCAACCTTTTCCACACATCAGGGCACCTACAAGCAAGTAAACTCTTCTATGATCTAAAAGTTCTCGCTTTACCTTCAGCTTGGTAAATTCATAATTCTCTGGCCAAGGAAGAGAAACTTAAAATAGCGCAGTAGGAACTCGTGTTATATGATGTCACGTTCTTTGGTTTATTTTTGTAAACTCTGCCAATGTTTCACCTTTCTCAGAGCTAGACTTTTCCCAGGGAGAAAGGCAAGGTTTGTCTCACTTCTTTAAGCATTAGCAGTCACATAGCCATTTTATTTTTTGAAAGATAATCACATTGTCAGACAAGACATCTAATTGGGTAGGAAACAATTTAATTTAAATAGGTTGAAATTACATGCGACACTGTAACCTGAAGTGGGACTGCCAAGGGGATTTTTCTCAGCAAAATTTAGATTTTGAAGCTTGCGCCCCAAGTCACACCTAACAAGCAGCTTCGTGTTCTCCACCCATTCAAGCAAGGAAGCTTAACTTTAACAAAACCATCTATTTTACAATAATAATTTCTGGAATGTTTCGTTCCTCAGAAATTGTTATACGTATTTTCAGTCCCTCATTAAACCACCTTTTTTTTCCCTGCCTATAACTTAGGAAGAAGAAAGACATTTTAATCATTGATCCAGCGGGAAATATGTATTACAACTGGTTGTTTTGCATCACGATGCCTGTCATGTACAACTGGACCATGATTATTGCTAGGTGATGTACTCCTTTAAATGGCTATGTAAAGCTTCCGGCAAATCGTAATATCCCTAAATAGATTTTTAAAAGTATTTTTTATTCGTCACTGATTTCATGCAAGTATTTAATTTTCATTTCATGGTAATTTACTTTTATCTTTTCCTATTCAGAGCCTGTTTTGATGAGCTTCAGCATGACTACTTAGTGGTATGGTTTATTATCGATTATGTTTCTGATGCCATCTATGTTGCTGACATGTTTGTACGGACAAGAACAGGTAAGTATGCTCAATAATTAATTATTGCTCTTCATATATTTGTGTCAAATAATGCAGAATACTACTCTTGTTACCTGGGTACCCCTGATGAAGTGCAATATTGAAAAAGACATCAAGAGAAGACAGGTTTGTAACCTATAAAACCAGGAGAAACTCTGATGTGTTACTCAAAGAATACACAAAGCCTGCGGTAAGCCAGGCGCAAGCTGTTCTGCCCGCAGCTGACTTACCAAGACAAAACAAACATGCAGTGCAGCCAAGCGCGGATCAGGGGCTCTGAAAAATTAGCACCTAAATCTGGATTTTGTATTTAAGGAGATTCAAGTATTTGCTTGATTTTCAAGACCACTGAGCAAGCAAGACATCCAACTAATTTCAGCTGTGTTTCTTTTAAAATCCTACCCTACATCCAGAGCCACGGAGTAGATACACTCAATGTGGAACTGAAATTCCCATGTTCAAATTTTTTCCCTCATTAACCACCCTTATAGCCTGTGGATTTTTTTTGGGGGGTTGGGGTTTTTTTTCAGATGTTCACCATAGTGGAAAAGTGGAGGGAAAGAATCAAGAGCTAGAAATGTTTCATTTTCAAAGCCGTATAGTTTAGCTCAAGCTGAACCATATAGCACCAAGTCGAATATTTGGAAATGAGAAGTTATGTACCATCTGGGACTTGCACCCCAAATATTTTTCAAAGTAGGTTTGGATTGACATTAAACACAACACAGTTGAAGTCATAAGATTTTTTACTATTTATAATTTGATTTTAGGTTATCTGGAGCAAGGTCTTCTGGTGAAAGAAGAACAAAAGCTTCGAGACAAATATAAAGAATCTTTACAATTCAAATTAGATTTTCTGTCAATGATACCAACTGATCTCTTATACTTTAAGGTAGGACTGAATTACCCGGAATTAAGAATAAACAGACTACTGAGAGTAGCTCGGATGTTTGAGTTCTTCCAGCGAACAGAAACGAGGACAAACTACCCCAATATCTTCAGGATCTCTAACCTTGTCATGTACATTGTGATTATTATTCACTGGAACGCCTGTGTGTACTACTCGATCTCGAAAGCCATTGGATTCGGGGCTGACACGTGGGTCTACCCCAACACCTCCGATCCTGAATTTGCCCGTCTGACGAGAAAGTACGTCTACAGTCTCTACTGGTCAACACTGACGCTGACCACTATCGGTGAAACACCCCCTCCCGTGAGAGATTCTGAATATTTCTTCGTGGTCGTTGATTTCTTGGTTGGAGTATTGATTTTCGCCACCATTGTTGGTAACGTGGGCTCGATGATCTCCAACATGAACGCTGCCAGGGCAGAGTTTCAAGCAAGGATTGATGCTATCAAGCAGTACATGCACTTTCGGAATGTGAGTAAAGACATGGAAAAAAGAGTCATAAAGTGGTTTGACTACCTGTGGACAAACAAAAAGGCTGTGGATGAAAGGGAAGTCTTGAAGTATCTGCCAGATAAACTAAGAGCAGAGATTGCAATCAACGTTCACCTGGAAACACTGAAAAAAGTTCGGATTTTTGCAGATTGTGAAGCAGGTCTGTTGGTTGAACTGGTTTTGAAACTCCAGCCGCAAGTATACAGTCCTGGAGATTACATCTGCAGAAAAGGAGATATCGGACGAGAGATGTACATCATCAAAGAAGGCAAGCTGGCAGTAGTCGCCGATGACGGAATCACCCAATTTGTGGTCCTCAGTGATGGCAGCTATTTTGGAGAAATCAGCATTCTCAATATCAAAGGTAGCAAGGCTGGCAATCGAAGAACAGCCAATATTAGAAGCATTGGCTACTCGGACTTGTTTTGTCTGTCGAAAGATGATCTCATGGAGGCTTTAACAGAGTATCCGGATGCAAAGGCTATGCTGGAAGAAAAAGGCAAGCAAATCCTAATGAAAGATGGGTTGCTGGACATCGAAGTTGCAAATTTAGGAAGTGATCCTAAAGACCTGGAGGAGAAGGTCACCTACATGGAAGGAGCAATGGACAGATTACAAACAAAGTTTGCCAGGTTGCTGGCCGAGTATGAAGCTGCGCAACAGAAACTGAAAAAAAGACTTACACAAATCGAGAAAATATTGAAGCCAGTTATAGAGCAAGAATTCGCAGACCTAGAGGAAGCAGATCCATCCACAGCTAAACCTGGAGTGTCAAAGGTGGAATAAAACATTGGAGGTTGCCAATAAGACTTCGGGTCAAATCCTGCATGGGGCTGAATATATTCATTTCCAATCTTTGTAGGACCTGACTACTAATTACAAAAAATTATTTGCTGAAGTAATGTCACTAATTTCCTACAAGCAGCACATATTTGGCAGGTTTCAGAAAGAAAAAGAAGCCTGGAGAATGAGGGTGGAAGAAAACACCTTGCTCTCGCACAAAGAGATGGCATTATCTGCTAATGCGTTATGTACTTTTTATGTAACACCGCTCTCCAGCAAATGCGTTCGGTCTACGTACAGTCACGTACTGGCAAAACCTGAAAGGTTTGCGGACTATTTTGAAATAATTTCTTTGTGTCTACTTATGGAAAGAAGGAAAGTGTTGGTAACAATTATATTATCTGAAGTCAATATGAGCCACAATATTAAATCTGTATATAAACCAAAATCTACTGATTAAGTATGGGATATTGCATAAAGAATTAGAATCTGCAATGCAGATGCGAGTACTGAAGGCTGTAAGATATGGAAAATACTATTACTTTATTTGGTCCACCCTGGCTGATGTCTCGAAATGTAAGCGGGCAGTTTTAATTGGTCCTTTTTTGGGGACATTACATGCAAAGGCTGGAATAGAGAGGGGAGAAAACATAACTTTTTGTGAACACCAGTATGACAAATATGCATGGCTCAAAATCTAGCTGTTCTTTCCATAAAAATAACAAATACGTAGTACCAAAGACTGTTCTGCTCCACGTAATCATGTGGCTGCTGAACGTGGACTATCAAGTTTTTACGATCCGTGCTTAGAAATGTTTATGTCCCTAATGTACCAGTTGTGGGTGCTGGCAGAGGGCAAGGGGCAGGCGTGACAGAAAGAGGTCAGACTCTGCCTACAGCATCTTCTGTAGCTGCTGTTGGGGAAAGAATACAATGACTAAATAGGGTTGGGTTTTTTTAATTGATAGGGTATTTCTTTCTTCTGTTCATAACTACTAAGACAGCAAAATCTACCATTTCATATGTCAGGTACATTTTCAACTGCTTTAAGAAGCATTTTCTCCTTGGATTTTTTCCCTAATGATGTCTTTTCCATTGGAAAAAATTGTTTTTGTTAGTTGTGGTCTCAGCTGGGTGTTTTCAGTAGACTCTGATCATAGCCACTTAATGCTGGAAAAGTTTGATCACAGGGAGTGAAGAAAGGGACTGCAAGGAGCGAATGGGTAATTCTGTACGCAGGGCAATTTGCTTATCCTGGGCAACTGGACTGCCACTCTTAAAAAACACATATGTAAATATTACTACCACTTGATAATATCTCCATACTTTCATTCTTCTCCTTAACAAGATGGAGATATTATAAATTGGAACTTTTGTGAAGTGCATTTGTTTCTGGTTGTTTTATTTTTTGTAATGTTGATTGATAGGTTTCCAGGATGCCAGAGATTTATAAATAATTTCTGATTTCACTGCAAGGATTAAATGTTATTTAGTAATTAACGTATAGGATACACATAGAATGAGGATCAACGTAAATACGAAGTGGCTGTTCATTCACTGTTGATCCTGCGCTTTGAATGACACATGGCATAACGTGCTGGTGAGGGGAACGAGTACGCCATCGTTTCATTAACGACTCTACCCGTGCACACAAGAACAAGCGTTATTCCGGCATTTAACCGTCCTGTGAGTGTCGGACTTCGCAGTCGGCATTCTTCCAACTCAGGTCTTGAATCTAATTTGTGATCAGTACGGCAGCAGCACCTGACAGGGCTGCGTCATGTTTCGGTAGGCACTTAGGGAGCCCTTTTCTACTTTGTTGAAGAGTTTAAGACTTCATATTAGAGCAATGTGTGTGATACGAGTTTTAATTAATAAAGGCAGAGATCCACTGTTCACGTTTTTTCTTTTATTGATCCTTCCGTCTACGACACGAGTGGTAGTCACTAGCCACCTCTTTCTTGAGAATAAAAATTCTTTGATTTAAAACCCTTCAAAATAAAACAGAAAACCACAACTGACCTCCAGGAGTTTAATTCTTAATTTTTGGACTCTTTATGACTGGAAATCTTGTATTATTTAACCTTTATAAGCATGTATCTGCTGAAAAGAACCCCTTGATGCAGAGCTTCCCCCTGGCGTAAGACAGAACATAAGGAAATGTCAACGAAATTAGCTGCTTCAACTTGCACCTATTTCCCAGAACTGTTCAGGAGGCACGCAGGTGCCTCGCCATGTGTTTCTGTGCAGTAGAACCTTCTGGATACACTTCACTGATGTTTCTAAGCACGCTCGGTGGCCGATCTTTTGACTCTCGCGCTCTGAAGAGAAGCCGTGAAGAAAACAGGCCTAAGAGCTGCAGAAATTTACTCTGAGAAGAGGCTGAGGGGAGACCCTACCGCTCTCCACAACCACCTGAAGGGAGGCTGTAGCGAGGCGGGGGTTGGTCTCTCCTCCCAGGCAACCAGCGACAGGATGAGATGAAGTAGCCTCAAGCTGCGCCAGGGGAGGTTTAGATTGGCTATCAGGGAGAATTTCTTTACTGAAAGAGTTGCGAAGCAGTGGAACAGGCTGCCCAGCGAAGCAGTGGAGCCACCACGGCGGGAAACACACAGAAACCCGAAGCCGCCCCGCAGCCATCCCTTCGGCCGCCACTTGCCTCACGGCCGGGCGCTAAGCGGCGCCCCCGCGCGCTCCCCTCAGCGCCGCTCCCGCCCCGCCCGCGCGGGGGCCGCCGGGAGCTGTAGTCGCCCCGCCCCTCCCGCGCAGGGTCTGCCGGGAGCTGTAGTCGCCCCGCCCCGCCCGCGCAGGGTCTGCCGGGAGCTGTAGTCGCCCCGCCCCTCCCGCGCAGGGGCTGTCGGGAGCTGTAGTCGCACCGCCCCGCCCGCGCGGGGGCTGTCGGGAGCTGTAGTCGCTCCGCCGCTTCCGCACCGAGCGGCCGGGCCGGGCCTGGGAAGGGGAAGGGGAGGGAGCCCGGCTCGGCGGCGGCTCCGTGAGGGGATTTCGGTCTGATGGAGGCGCCCTGGCGGCAGGGCGGCCGGGGCCGGGGCCGAGCCAGGCCCGGGGACGGGCTACCCGGCCGCGCTGGGGCGGCTGCCCGGCCCCCGGCCCCGAAGGCCCGCGGCGGTGCCTGCGTTGCGGCGGCGGGGCCCGGCGGTGAGTGTCGCGTCGTGTTCCCCCCCCCTCCACGGCCCGGAGGCCTCGGCGGGGGACGGCGGTTCGGGGCCGGCGCGGGCTTTGCCCCCCCCGAGCAGGGGGGAACAGGCGTGAGGCGGCCCGCGGGTGGAGGAGTCCCGCAGCTTCGTGAGGAAAGCCTGAAAATGGAGCTCGGCCACAGCCCGGGAGGTCACACGCTGCGGGCAGTAGCCTGGCAGGGGGAATTAGGAGGTGCTGAAGAGCTGTGCCCTGCTTGAAGGCCTTGGTGTCTCCGTGGCACGCTGTCTGAAAGGCCCTTTGGGTTGGTACCAGCTCTGTGAAGTTACATCATTTTTTTTTTTCGCTGTGTGAGAATCCACCTCTATTTCACACGCGATAACTTCCAAAAAAGCTTAGATTAAAATACCCCGTCGCTTTCAGCGTTGCCAGCTGTGAAACAGCATGACCCCCCCATTGTAATAAAGACTTCTTGGATGGAGGGAGATCGATGAAAGTCATCACTTCGAAACACAGCATCACAGACTGGTCGGGGTTGGCAGGGACCTCTGTGGGTCACCCAGCCCAACCCCCTGCCCAAGCAGGGTCACCCAGAGCAGGCTGCACAGCACCGCGTCCAGGTGGGGCTTGAATATCTCCAGAGAAGGAGACTCCACAGCCTCCCTGGGCAGCCTGGGCCAGGGCTCCGTCACCTTCAGAGGGAAGAAGTTCTTCCTCGTGTTCAGACGGAACTTCCTGTGCTTCAGTTTGTGCCCGTTGCCCCTTGTCCTGTTGCTGGGCACCACTGGAATGGGTCTGGCCCCGTCCTCCTGACACCCTCCCTTGACAATCCCCTGAAACCACCAGATGCTGGGAGAGGCACCTCTAGGCTATCAGCAAATTGTAACAGTTTCTTTTGCCAAGAATTACCTCCTTTTTTGTTTGTTTGTTTTTCTTCCTCTTGCTATGGAAGATGTGTTTGTGTGGGATGTGCGTGTTTGTATTTTTTGTTAAGTACCCTTTTGGTAAAGCAGCATCGCAGGTGCGTTATGTTCTGACGTGTTTGGTTGGGTTTGTCTGCAGAACTTGGCAGACAGTAATTCCCGCTGTGAATTTCGTGGGTAAGGCACAGTGAAGAAGGAAATACAGTTTAGCTCTTCTTGTGTGGTATCGAAGATGTAGCGGGACACTGCCCTGAAATAAAAACATAAAATCAGCAGGCTCATTAAAGAAAAGGACAGTTCAAAGTGTGTGGAACTGAATGTGGTGTTGTGATTAACTGTCATGGTATTAATCGTTAATCTATTTTCTTAATAGAATTATCTTCACAGAAGAAATTTGATGAAATTAAGGCAGCTAATCAGGCTGCAGCAAAGAAGCTGGTTGAAGACCAGTTTAGCTCCTCATCTGAAGATGATGATGAAGATGCTGAAGTAAAACAAGGAAAGATTTTGGCCAAAACATTCACCATTTACACCAGTCAAACTGGTAATTTTTTTTAATTTATTGACTTTTATTTTGGTATGAAAGCATGAACAGTGCTGTGTTATTGGCTGTGTGTTAGAATTTTTCCATAATTGGAGGGAAAGCGCTTTATTCTGTTATCTTGTATTCAAAATATTTGTTCCCAGCAATGCATGCTGGCTGTACTTCTTGCCTTTATATGCAGAACCAAGGGTGCAGTTTAGAAACTGTCTTAAATACTGCTAATAATGTGGTTTTGTGATAATATATGGCTGGCTTCTGTTTAGAAGGGAAAAACCACCTTCTGCAGCAGTCTCAACATGTACAGAATAGTAAATCAAACATTACTGATTGCTTTAAAAAATCTTTATACCTTAAAGATGGAGATGCGAGTGAACTGGAACGTACAAGACAGTACATGCATGAAGCTTTTCAGTCAGGGGCTATGACATGTCTGATCTGCATTGCTTCGGTTAAAAGGAACCAGGCTGTAAGTATTTTACTGTCGTCTTTTAGAATAAAGGAAATATAACTGTCTGAATAACTTGTGCTTGATTACATTACTGAGGTAATTCTTGGGATCGATAGTTTTAAAAATAATGGAGTAGTAAATGCAACATTCGGAATCTTTGGACTTTTCAAATGGTTGAAGATATAAGTGGTTATATATACATAGTTTTAACCAGAATATGTATCTTTTGACATATGTTTTTTATTGTAATGTAAAATATTATTTTTAAGTTTAGAGAGTAGCAGATGAAAAGTAGTAGTGCAGGAAGGCCAGAGCTTGCAGGGGTGTGTTCAATAAGCTGTGGTGCAGCAAGCACCAAAGGAAGAGATACTAGGAAGTTAGGAAATAATGTTGTTAGATTCATAGCAGGGGAGCTGAGATAACCTTTGCCGCTCCGAGTGCTGATCAGGTGAAAGAGAATGTCTGAGAAGATTATCTTACTTCATATAGGTACATTTTTCATGGGAGTAATTTCAGGACACATCTTTTTTGCTTCTATCATTATATGTTAACTTTCCTTTGATGTTGAGAGGCCCAGCCCTGTTTCTGTTACAGTTACTTGAATCTAATGCATGTTTGCAACTGTATGTTTAACATTAAGAGAAAAAAGGTACAGAAAGTCTTTAACTTCGTAAGCTAGATGTACATGGACTGCAAGTATCCAATGAAACTGCAGTCATTAACTTTTTTTTTGTAGAAAGAAATGCACTATGTTTTGTATGAATTCTTAATATTTAATCCATGTTTTTTCAGACCTAAAGATGCAAGTTTAGCCTGACTTTAAAGTTCTTTGTCTCTTGATAGAGTTAATCTCATCTCAGCAGAAGTGAGATGATTTGGCAACTTGGAAGTCTTTTATAACTCAGTGGTGTGTTAGTTATCTTGGCTGTGTAATGTTTCAGCCAAGTGTGTTTGTTTACTGAACGTCTCCTGTTTAGCTTTAGTTTTGGGAAATTAGTTACTGCACTTTTCGAAACTGACGTCATTGGCTTTGTCCTCTAGAAGTAAATGGGGAAATCCTCCTTGTTTTCATGGTTTAGTTTTATAACAATGTCATAAGTTATTAAAAAGATGAAGAAATTTAAAACTTAAATTTTCTGCTGCATTTCTCTTACCAAATTGTTGTGGTCATTCTAAGCTGACAATTTAAGACATCAACATGTGGAAAGTACCAAAGTCGTAAGACTGCACGTCTGTTATTTAAATTGCTTTTCAGAAGCAGGCTGATACTCTAAACCAAGGATTGTGATTTCACTCCAGAACTGACAAAGAGAAGCGTACTGGGAACAGCAACGTAAAGGTTTAGTGCTGCAGACAGGATACTGGCAAAGTCAACGCTCCCAAACACATTTCCTTTTAATTCTCTTCCATTTTATACCTCTCTTGCTCTTTGAACAAAGGACACTGTGTTGAAAGCCACACTTCTAGTCAGATCTTTTGCTTAGTAGAACTGCGTGTAAATCCTAAAATTTGAAAGGGGGAAAGATCTTTTTAGTGCTTTTTTAGGAACCTGATGAGGTTCAACAAGGGCAAGTGCAGTGTCCTGCACCTGGGGAGGAACAACTGCATGCACCAGTACAGGCTGGGGCTGACCTGCTGGAGAGCAGCTCTGTGGAGAGGGACCTGGGTGTCCTGGTGGACGACAGGTTAACCATGAGCCAGCAGTGTGCCCTGGCTGCCAAGAAGGCCAATGGGATCCTGGGGTGCATCAAGAGGAGTGTGGCCAGCAGGTCGAGGGAGGTTCTCCTTCCCCTCTGCTCTGCCCTGGGGAGGCCCCATCTGCAGTGCTGTGTCCAGTGCTGGGCTCCCCAGGTCAAGAAAGATGAGGAGCTACTGGAGAGAGTCCAGCGGAGGGCTGCGAGGATGAGGAGGGGACTGGAGCATCTCTGCTACGAGGAGAGGCTGAGGGAGCTGGGCTTGTTCAGCCTGGAGAAGAGAAGGCTGAGAGGGGACCTTAGAAATGCCTCTAAATATCTGCAGGGTGGGTGTCAAGGAGGACGGGGCCAGACTCTTTTCAGTGGTGCCCAGTGACAGGACAAGGGGCAACGGGCACAAACTGAAGCAGAGGAAGCTCCAGCTGAACCCGAGGAAGAACTTCTTCCCTCTGAGGGTGACGGAGCCCTGGCCCAGGCTGCCCAGGGAGGCTGTGGAGTCTCCTTCTCTGGAGATATTCCAGCCCCGCCTGGACGCGGTGCTGTGCAGCCTGCTCTGGGTGACCCTGCTTGGGCAGGGGGTTGGACTGGGTGACCCACAGAGGTCCCTGCCAACCCCGACCAGTCTGTGATTCTGTGATTCTGTGTGATTCTTTTACTGCCAAAATGTCTAGAGATCTAGAGTGTGACAGGGAGCAACGTGGAGGGAGAGCTGGGCTTGCTCAGCCTAGCAGAGAGGAGGCTAAGGGATGAGATGGTTGCAGCTTTTGCTTGGGGTTGTGAAGGTGGCTGAAGGCAGAGTCGCCTTTGTGGTGACGGGTGGTGTAATAAGGTGCAGTGGCACGAGCCGGGGCTTGGGAGGTGCAGACCGGGTACTAGGAAGGTCTTGTGACACTCGAAACAGGTTGCCCAGGATGGTTGTGGAGTCTCCATCCTTCAGGATTTTCCAACTTTGCTAGGCAAAGCTGTGACTGAACTGAGCCAAGTTGGCAATAGTCCCGCCTCAGGCGCGAGGCTGCGCTACGTGCCCTCTAACAGTGTGTTTAAATCAACATTTCTGTGGTTACATGAGCGTTTTGGGCTCTGTAGGCCTTAGCAAAAACTTCCCACAGCAGCAGGAAAAAAAAAGATCATAGGTGTGAATCTGTAACAGTAAAACTGCCTGTATTAATCTAATGATAGGTATAATCTATCTTTGGAAACCCATTTTTTAAATGGGAAAACGGCAAGCTTGTATTTCTTTAGATATTACGGATGTTGATCAATGGAAACAGAAAGAAATCTAACGCGAAGCAATTGGCACTTGTATCTGCTCTTCAGGTCTGGAGCTGTCGTGGATGCTTTTGCATATTTCACCTGGTGTGTATCCAGAAATGGGCCAAGGACAGCCTCTTCCTTGTGTCTTCTGTGACGGATGATGATTTTGGGAAGAAAGATTATCCCTGGCCATGGTGAGCTCTTCATGCTACGTTTACAAAGATACCCTTAGTGTGGAACATACGTCAACTGGAGTTGCTTTGGAGAGGAAAGTCCTTGTAAATGACATGCACACCAAAAAAAATGTAAATTTAGAAGACTGACTTTTCTATTATTTTCCTGAATTATTTTTTAATTTTCATTGACATGATTCAGGAGTATTTCACAGTGATATTAAAAACCTGCTGCATCAAATTTGTTTTAACTTCTGAGAAGGTAACTTCTCTATCACGTGTCCTAGCTTCTAATATTTATTTCTGAATGGCTTTACATATTCATCACTTTTAAAACTGGCACTGTGAAATAAATAGATTTAAAAAAGCAATTCTAAAATAGCAAGATCTAGGGATATTTTTTTGGTTTGTTTAGTCTGTATAACTCAAGCATTAAGGCCAGTCTTGCAGCTTTACATGAGATTGTGTAAAGCAGAGGCTAATATTGTGGCTTTTTTGTTAGGTTTTTGGCTGCAAGTTCAGTCAAGGTTTCTCTGTGTGTACTTGTTCTGTGCTTTATTTGCCCACCTACTTTTATGTGGGAATTTGTAGTAATATCTTTGAGATGCAATCTTCTGCCAAATTTGGCTGAAAGTGTCTGGTGGATTCGAAAGCTCTATGAATGTGGGATCTCAGAGAGCAGGTTTGCTTAGGAAATGAGCTATAAAAGTGCTGATATTGATAATGATTATGCTGCTACAAACTAGTTTTGTGCTTAAGCATAATGTTTATAATGAAACAATGTCAAGGCAAGTGGTATTTTAGTTAACATTTAAGCGTGTGTTAAAACTGCACAGTCACTACAAAGAAATTGTTTATGGCCTGCAATGTATTACATAGGGGCAAACTGACATTTTGTTTGATAAAAAGGAGTGCATAGGTCTTCCAAAGCCTCGGTCCTCTGAGGAGGAGCTCCTTGTCTGTTGTCTTTTCCCAGTGTAGCCAGCAATGGGAGCTGCTTTGCTTCTCCCTCCTTGTGTTGCCTCCCTCGTCCGTGGCTCGTACCTGACAGCCTGTAGGGCCTCTGGCACTAGCAACCTGCAGACTTTTGGTGCCTGTCTACCTTTAGGAATAATGTGTTTTTCAATATCTGATGCCATCAAGGAAAACAAATAAAGATGTGCATCTTATAATATCTAAGATGCTGAACTGGTACAACCTAAAGCCTTTCAGATAAAATTTTAATGATTATGTGTAGTTTTAATAGCATCACTAAATCTTGTTTTACACAGCTTATAAATTGCTGCTAGTAAAAAACTGGGGTTTTTTTGATTGCCTCTGTTTAGGTAGGTTAACTCTTTCTTTTGTACGTTGCTTTGGAATTACTTGACATAAAAATTGTTCTGTATGCTTGCTACACTGAATTTTTTTGTATATATTCTCAGAGAAGAAAGATTGCAGTGATAGGACAATTCCTTAGACATTCTAATGAATGTGTTCTAAAATCTGACATACGGCAAGACCTTTAGTTGTATATTATAAATTTAGTTATGTTGTATTGGTTACAGTATTTGTAAAAATGCTCATTGGTAGCCTGGTAGCAATCTTGGGAAACTGAAATGATAAAAACTGCTTTTCTTTTTAAGAAATTCTTCAGAGAATTGCTTTTTCTTTCCACTCCCTTTTTGCCTTGTTGTAGTCCAAAATGTAGGTTCGAATACAAGCGGTCTGAAACTCCCAGTAGGTATTACTGCTACTGTGGAAAAGTGGAGAATCCAGCACTGGACCCGTGGCTGGTACCTCACTCCTGTGGTCAGATATGCGAGAGAGAGTTCAAACCTTCTTGTGGTCACAGATGTTTGCTGCTCTGTCATCCAGGTGAGTCCATCGCGTCTCTTGCTCGTGTGACCTGTGTTTGTGTAGCTGTTACGCAGTTTCACTTCAAATCTGCCAACTGCATTTAAAATTCTCAGAATAAAACGGATGCAGTCGAGGCGGCGTTTGCTGCGGGGCTGTCAGCGAGGCATTCTTTTTGCTGCCCTTAGGACCCTGCCCGCCTTGCCCGAAGATGGTCACAACAACCTGTCACTGTAAGAAGGCTAAAGCGGTGCCCCGAAGGTGCAGCGCCAAGGGGTGGTCGTGTCGCCTGCCCTGCGGACGAACGCTGCTGTGTGGGCAGCACACGTGTGAGAGCTCCTGTCACGCAGGTAGACCCACCCGCCTTCCTAAACTTCAGAGGAGCCCTGGTTTGAGTTGTTAAGGTACATCATTCTGTCGCGATTCCGACTCTCAAATGTCGCTTCGCAATTACACACAGGAGATTGTCAGCCTTGTCCCCGGGTCAGTAAACAGCGGTGCATCTGTGGCAGACAGACAGCAGAAAGACTTTGTGCGAGTCCTCAGTGGCAGTGTGATCAGGTGTGTTGAAGCTCTCTGTTTTAACTTATTCTTCATATGTATAAAATTTGGTTACTCAGTGTATTAAGGACTGGTAAAACTCATTCAGTAGGAAAATAATTTAATTTTTTACGTTTTGAAAGGGCAATCAAAAATGTCAGCAGCAGTGTTTGAGGACAGATCTACCTGGTGGCCCAGGTTCATTTCTGATAGTAGTTAAAATGTCACTGTTCTGGAATCGTGCTAGGGTTAAGCCAGCACTGAACCTGACCTTGTATTTTCTGTTTGCTTGTACTTGAGGCTGAAATTTCAGATGCTGTCTTCAAAAGTAAGCATGAAACTACAGCTTAGTAGGTAAGAGTTTCATGCTTATTTACTTCTAGTGACTGTAACAGAATGAAAGCATTGCAAGTCATTCTTTGAAGTATAGTTGCAGCTCATTCTCAGGACCAAGGCTATGGATTGACAGATTGTAAAAAATAAAAATAATTCAAAAAATACAGTAATGGGGGGAAGGTGACACCAAGAGGTACCTGGTCGTTACAATCCCTGTAAGAAAGGCACTCAGCCTCTTTCAAGTATCAGTTAAAATGTGATTTATTTCAGCTAAAGCTGCAGAGAAAGGGAGTATGATATAAATAATAGCATGGCCCGTTAGATGCTGAGAGCCCTGAGCTGTGCGGTGCTGAACAGGCCTCTGATCCACATGCAGCACGCAGCGCAGACCCTGTCTGTGGGAAGGGTTACCCCGCTTTGGTCAGCCAAGCTGTTGTAGGATTTTCTTGCAAGAAAACAACTCTGCTCATCATTTCTGCTGTCAGGCAGAAAGGATGTTTGCAGGAGAGCTTCTTGCTGCGCTTTTAGATAGAGGCGAGGGCATGCGGGTGGCATAATCGCTGGTACCAAGCGGGAGCTGCCTCCAGCCTCCACTGTTCTTCCAGTCAGAATCTCACTGCAGGGGTCAGGAGTTTTGTTTGGCGATCTTGGCGAATATTTGATTTTTTTTTAGATTCCACGCAGATGTCTTTCGCCCGTGGTTTCCCCCTGGGGTTGCTCGGTCTTGGTATGTAGTTCTGTTACGTTGCATTCACTTGGTTTCTCTGACTTTTCCAGGTGTGTGGGAAACCTTTGCCTTGTGGTAATCACACGTGTGAGCAAGTCTGTCATGCTGGTCCCTGCGGAGACTGTCCTCGTTCTGGGAGAAGGTCCTGCCCATGTGGAAAATCAAGTAAGCGGCTTTTTTTTTTTTAAAAAAAAAAAAGATAAATTTAAAGAAAAAAGTCATCCAGCCTTTGACAGTCAGTAGTTTAGGTTAATTCTGCAGGGCAGGGTCCATAAAAAGTTCTTAGAAATAGTGAACTGTGACAGCTTATATTAACTTTTTTACTGACTTCTTTCAAAGCTTTGTTTAGTACCAGGGGTTTAACTGGCGATGTGAATGACTGCGTAATTCTAGAGAAGCTTTTAAAAAAGTGAGAGAAAATTGGCATTTGAAGTCATATTACAGAGTGCATTTGAAGTCATATTACAGAGTGCATTTTTTTTCTAAATGTTATGGCTTTTTTCCTAAATATTTGCTTGTACTTGTCTCTCTCAATCTAGAGTTTACATTGCCTTGTACAGAAGATGTGCCCACTTGCGGCGACAGTTGTGACAAACTGCTGGAGTGTGGCATCCACAAATGCTCGCAGCGCTGTCATCGAGGTCCCTGTGAAACATGCAGGCAGGTTGGTCCTGCTGTAGCACGTTCATAGCGTGTTGGGGTTTTTGAGCACTATATGCAGGGAACAGTGCAAGTCTCCTAAGGAAAATGAAGTCACTCATAGCTAGTCATGAAGTCATACCTAGCGCAAAATCTATTCTGTTCAATAAAAGCAACACATTTTTTCCCTATTTCCCACCCCGACACAATTTTGAATTAATAATTGAGCATGATGTATCTGAATTGATGCATGGATGAGGGTTTTATTGTTTTGGGTTGGTTTTGTTTTAATTATGCCCTACAAGACACTGTATTTTTTCCTCAGCTCTTCTAGCTTCCTTGCTGCTTTGTCTTACTGTGCTGTTTCTTCATTGGTGAAATGGAAGATGCTCTAACGTTATTTCCATGTTGGAAAATGATGTTTTGCTCTGCTCTAAATATCTGTGGAGCTTCTGTGGTCTGGCCTGTAAAGTTGTTGCTCTGTTTGCTCTCGGTTGTCTCTTCCTGAACCAGCTTTGACTACGAAGTCTAGTTAGCACGTGATAGCTGGGATGAAGGTCAGATGAACTTGCTCACCTACGTCTTAAATTATCTGTATACGCTATGGGTGAATCCAGTTTACTATGCAGGAGAGGTACTTTATGAATTTGTTTTGCGTTTGTGCTACGCCCGTGAGTGGTTCCCTGGAAGTGCCTTCACTTTTGGTGAGTCCAAGGCTGCGGCGAGGTGCGGTCAGAGCGCAGCGTGTGCGATACGGACGCAAGGCCCTTGGGTGGTTACTGCACGGACCGGTGACATGCTTCCTCTTGTGACAGAGCATCGTCGTGTTACTCTCCCGTGAAGTTTTCTGTACAGCTAGTAGTAGAGCGTTTGATTTTCCACTCTTTTCTGGTATTAAAAACACCCTGCTTTTTTCCCTGCCTTGCTGCCCAGGAAGTTGAGAAGCAGTGTCGCTGTGGGAAGCACACTAAACGCATGCCGTGTCATAAGCCATACCTGTGTGAAACGAAGTGTGCGAAAATTCGGGATTGCCAAAAGCACCAATGCAGGAGAAAGGTAAGTGTCCAGAGACGCTCTTGCTCAAATGTATTGTTTAGATAACTTTTTTTATGTTTAGATATAGTATTTTATATATAAATCACATCAATCTGTTCTTCCACTTGATGTTGTTGTGTAGTAAGAGGAGTTTTCTTCGATGTCATTCAAATGAGTTTGCTGTGTACCAGAATTCTCTGAACAGCGTGTCGCCAGGAAGCACTCAGTGGCCTTAAAAACTGGGAGGAGATTTTTACAGCTTCCCAGTTCCAGAAGGCAGTTTTGCTTTCAGGTATTTGAGTAGTTACTGATGCTTTCTGCATTCTGGAGTAGTTAAATCCATTTATTTCCTTCCTTTGTAGACAGAGCTGGGAATCTCTCATAATTTTGTAGGGGTCATACTCTTATTTTTGACAACGCCGCGTTCCACCCCACGTTCTAATATGCGTCACTGCAAAGACCAGTGGTCTGATGATGGGGAATTTGAGTTTTGTTTCCCTTCTTGTTTGAAGTCGAAGGAACGATCGATAGCTCAGACTTATCTTTTCAGTTTATTGATGCAAGAAGGCCTGAAAGTTGCCTGCTGTGTGTGAATTAAGACGTTATGAAAGTAGGACTGCTTACCACAGAGGCATGAAAAATACGGTTTTATTCATAGGTATTTTTGAGTGGTATTATTACTCCAGTGAATTTACTTTATGTGGAAAAGATGGCAAAACAAATAAGTGCAATCTGGATGTCTTTAATTTATGCTAAAAAATCAAGATTTCTCTTCCTGATGGCCGTCCTTCCGTGGACAGTTTGGAAGGTGGGTCCCTTTCAGGTTAAAAGATGGGTTCTCTCCTGACCTGGCATCCGCCAGCGTGGTGGTGGTGTGGTATGTTCTGATTCTTCCACGTTACTATTTTATATAAGAACAGAAAGTAGATAACTGATCCTAAAGTTATTTCACCTTTACTACAAAGGCAAAAAGTGTTTTTATGTTTTTTTTAAAAAAAAAAAATGGTTAGAAGCATTTTTGTGCCAGGGACAATATAGTATAGAAGTGGAAGAAATTGCAGAGTAGTGGGGCAAACTGTTGGATATCCTACATGTAATCTTCTGAAATTATTTTGGATTAAAATATTACAAGAATTTGAACTTTAAAAATGTTCTTACGCATTTTGGAAGCCCTCTGCCTTTTTAGTGCGTTGAAGTGATGCTTTCAAATGTGCGTTTTCTTGTTATTTTACAATTTGAATTGTTTTAAAATAACTTTACAGATGGCCTGCTTTCTATACCTGGCATGAATTTGAGGAAATTTGACTAAACTGCATGAAATATTTTTATGGAGTATTAAAAAAATGAGATGGTAGAAGAGCGCAAATTTATACCACAAATGTCCAAGTTTCCAGTTATATGGAGTATGTCTTTTTTTCCACTAGTGCTGTTCTGGAAACTGTCCACCTTGTGATCAAGTCTGTGGGCGGACTCTAGGCTGCAGAAATCACAAATGTCCTTCGGGCTGCCACAGAGGTAAGAACGGGTGAAGGATCCCTGTAGCGATGGAATATTGTTGATTTTGGCCAGACTCTGTGCTTGCGTGACTCTGTGTGGTGCTTAATGAATTCCTTCCCTTGTGGGGAAGCGTGTGGGCTTTTTGTGGGGGCAGCATGTTTGAAAGGAGTTCAGTGGTGGTTAGAGCTCAAGGGCTTACATAATGACAGCCTGAGTTCTTACCTGGTAATTTTGCTTAGCATTGTTCCTCTGAAAACGCTCTCTCCCCTTTCCAGCTGCTTAATTCAAAATCCGTAGCTTGACATTTTTTCCCCAGATAATTCTGTTGGCTGAATATGCGTAACAAAGTCCAACTGCATAGAGAAATGACTGTGCTGAGTCTGGACGATCTTTAAAAGTTCTGGAATACAACGTGTGATAGGAATGGAATTAAATATAATAATAAAAAAAAAAAAGCTGATGGAGTTTGAATATATATTGGTATCTTACTGGTAAAAGAGAAAACAAGAACTTGCTAGGGACTATATGAAGGACAACAAAAA
Organism: Opisthocomus hoazin; assembly: GCF_030867145.1. Lineage (NCBI taxonomy): Eukaryota > Metazoa > Chordata > Aves > Opisthocomiformes > Opisthocomidae > Opisthocomus > Opisthocomus hoazin. The sequence goes on from NC_134418.1 coordinate 85,798,352, forward strand.
AGTTTACTTCTGCATCCAGCGACCTTGGTTAAAAAGATGCTGAAAATGGGCAAAATTACCTGGCAGCTTTTATCCTGGCCAATTGCTTTGACATTGTCTTGGTAGGGGGTTAAATTGGAATGACTGAAGAAGTGGCTGCCCCCTCAGCAATTTTCCTCAGGGAAGCTGCTGCCCTGCCGAAACCACAGCTGAGTAGCCTGTGTGACTTCCCCTAGTATTCTGGACTGTAAATTGCAACTACTCAGGAAAAAATTCACAACTTGTTCAGCCAGTCTTGCTTTTGAGGCAGTGATTTCTTAAGAGGACGGGGCAGGTAAACGTGGTAGTGGTCCCTGTTAACCTGCTTTTAAATCTGTCACCACAAACCTAGTGGTTGGTTTTTCTCTGTTAACTGTCCTCCTTCTCCCCCTTCCTTGCTTCTCCCTCCTCTATACCCCTCCAAAATCCTGGAAATACAGAGTTTTTTGTTTGGTTTTTTTTATTGTATTGTCAGAAGAAAACTGGTAACATCGTTATCAACCAAACTATGCAGAAAAACAAAATCATAGAATAAAATTCTGGTTGGAAAACTAAGGAGCTAATTCTGCTTTATAGGATAAACTTCTATATTGAACAGCTGTTTGTATGTGGTACTGCTTGCATCTGACAGCCTGGCTAAAAGTGACAGTGATTCCTAACAACTAACAGCAGTATAAAAATAAAAAAGCAGTGCCTAGAAGAAAACAAAAGTGGACTTCGAGAATGTAAATATCAAACATAAAGTGTGTGTAACTTCTCAAAACAGTAGAATTGTCAATATTTAAGTGCTAATGCTTGCCAAAAGTTGCGTCTAATGAAGCTAATAACTGTGATATCAGATGATCCATTTAGAAAAGAAAATAACTTCTGTGTGCTTTAACAAATTACAGTCTAGAACAATCTGTAATGTCTTGTGAGAATGTTTGAAAATATTCCTAATAAAGGCAATGATTTTGATTTCAAAATATCTATGTTCATGTGTTTCTCCTAATACATCAATATTTTAATAGCTGCTGAAAGTTGTGGTTAATTGTTTATCTTCAGTAAGTAATACCAGGTCAGGTTACTTTTGGAGCAAGCTCCCAGATCTCAGTAACCAGTGATTTTAAAGAAATAGTATGTCTCCTAGAAAATAACTTGCCAGATCATGTCCTTTAGAGGCACCTGATCTCAGAATTATTAGAGGCTGCTGATAATAAGCACTTGGCCTTTAGTAGGGGTCCTGAATAAAGATAACTTAACCAATTCTGTTTGTGGTTTGATTCTTACATATTTTTTTTCTGAAGTATTTAAATATGCTTGCTGAAAGTCAGAATGTTTTGCCAGGGAATAGAAATGTTTTGTTTCCTATAACGCTTGATTCGAAACAGTGTCCTCTCACCGTAAGGCTCGTAGGAGATCTCTGCCCTTCCATCTTTTTGAGAATGTAGGCAGTTGTCTTTATTAATAGAATATTTAAGTAAATTATACACGTATTAGCCACTCTGGGCAGCATAGCTTTAGACCTTCAGTTTATTTTGTAAAAGTAGCTGTTTGTGTGTGCTGGTAATATATTATAATTTAATTTACTTTGCAATATAAAGGCTGTATACTTCCATCCTTTTTTCTTCAGCAGCCTTTTGTTGTTGAGAGATCTGCTTCTTGAACTGTGGCCTCTCAGATCTGGCTAACAAGTCAGAATTGCTCAGAAAGTTGTTCTGTCAGTAATGCTTTTGAAGCATTGCTTTCTTAAAGTTTCAGAATACAACATGAAGTAACCCAAAATCCCTCATCTAAATTTGCTATTTTTAGAACATGCATATTCTTACTGTTAATTGCTCACTAATAAAACTTACCAGCTGGCACTTGATGAAGAAATAGTGTGGGAGAGCTGTAAACTAACACAGAGATATTCTACTGATCTCTTTTTTTAGATAGATCAGGTTAGTAGTGTGAGTAAGTTTATAAAGGAGGAGGATCTGTTCAAAAAAGCGTTAATTATACATAGAGAATGAACATTTCTTTAACATTGTGCAAAATCTGCAAAACTTTACCAGTTTTTCAATGTCTCTTTTTTTATTATAGATGAAAGATGACAGGTCTTCATATGTGTGTAGGACTGAAATGTAAAGAGTAAATATTGAAGTGTTGTGTGATCCAACTGACTGGGCGTTAATAATGCTGACTGCTTTTTAAAATGTGAGAGAGGGATTGTTTCTAACTTGATACCAGTTAACAACTGTAGAATAATCAGGATTATTATTACTATTCTTGAAGAGTGGTGAAATTCTCTTTCCCATGAGGGATTTGAAACTAAGCAGAAATAAGAAATTAACAGCCATCTATTATTTAGATCAAACAGAATAGGACAGGTACACCATGTGCATATTCGGAAGTATGTTAGTTACCATTTTTTATAAGCAGTAGTTTATCCAGATTATCCTATTGTGAATATTTTTGTTTTTAGGCAGCTGTAATCCATGTCCAGAGACTGTAGATGTGAAATGCAATTGTGGAAAAACTGTCATTAAAGTGCTGTGCGGCAGAGAGCGCACCATCAAACCTCCCAAATGCAAGCAGCTCTGCAGGTCAGTGTCGAAACCACGCGCCCGTGTCTTCTTCAGCCTGGAGAAGAGAAGGCTGAGAGGGGACCTTATAAATGCTTACAAATATCTGCAGGGTGGGTGTCAGGAGGATGGGGCCAAGCTCTTTCCAGTGGTGCCCAGCGACAGGACAAGGGGCAACGGGCACAAACTGAAGCAGAGGAAGCTCCAGCTGAACATGAGGAAGAACTTCTTCCCTCTGAGGGTGCCGGAGCCCTGGCCCAGGCTGCCCGGGGAGGCTGTGGGGTCTCCTTCTCTGGAGATATTCCAGCCCCGCCTGGCCGCGGTGCTGTGCAGCCTGCTCTGGGTGACCCTGCTTGGGCAGGGGGTTGGGCTGGGTGACCCACAGAGGGCCCTGCCAGCCCCAACCATTCTGTGATTCTGTGATTCTGTTCTGCAGTGGAGCTTGAGGTGTCCTGAAGGAAAGTAGTACGATATAACTTTCAAAGGCAAAAACCGTTCCTTTAATATGATTACATACATTGCTTCTCAGTTTTCCGTGTTCCTGACTGTGCAGGTGGAGGTTAGCAGTAATCCTTCCCACCAGGCACCTCCTGGATGCTCTGGGTTCATGAGCAGCGTGCTGCTGTCACGGGGGAGGTTCTGTCCCACCACGCGCTGCTAATTCCGTAGTCCCACGCCCTTCCTCAAGTCCTTGCTGGTCCGTCCTGAAGTACCTCCCCGAGGAAGTTTACCTAGAAAACCTGACTGGCGAAAGGAAAAAGGAGAATATTTTCTGCTGGGGTGTAGCAAGATTACTTAGCTCAGAGCAGAATTAGGATTGAAATAGCTGTTTGAATATGCAAACCCAACTTTGATTTTAATTTCATTTAGAACTCCTGTAGAATTTTGCTGTAATATCAACCCCTGCTGAAGGTGAGAAGTCATTTAAAAAAAAAAAAAAACAAACAGCAGCTTGTTCATCTCAGTTCTTTGTATTTTGAGCATAATCGTCCAGTGACTGTAACTTCCTATTTCTTGCTGTCGTACTGATTCATTCTTGGCTTCTGCTTCAGTCGACCGCCT